>NC_139808.1:30709441-31309441 GCF_963457635.1 Microchirus variegatus
CCTAAGTGCATGGATCGCTTTCCTGATTTTCAAAAATTCATTAAAAATATTCTTCAAGAGATATGCAAATATATTCAACGGATTCTTGTTCAGGGCATGCTTGACTATGACTGTGTACAATTTCAAGACATTCCAAGATACTTTTGGGGTCTTTTTCGAATAAAAAGTTAAGTCACTGCCTCAGTGCACAGAAATTCCTCATTTTCAAAAATTCATTAAAAATATTCCTTAAGAGATATGCAAATATTTTCAATAGATTCTTGTTCAGGGCGTCGTTGACTATGACTGAGTACAATTTCAAGACATTCCAACTTACTTGGAATGTCCAAGTGCATGGATAGCTTTCCGGATTTTCAAAAATTCATTAAAAATATTCTTCAAGAGATATGCAAATATATTCAACAGGTTCTTGTTCAGGGCATGCTTGACTATGACTGTGTACAATTTCAAGACATTCCAAGATACTTTTGGGGTCTTTTTTGACGAAAAAGTTAAGTCACTGCCTAAGTGCATGGATCGCCTTTCTGATTTTCAGAAATTCTTTAAAAATATTCCTTAAACGATATGCAAATATTTTCAACGGATTCTTGTTCAGGGCGTCGTTGACTATGACTGAGTACAATTTCAAGACATTCCAACATACTTGGAATGTCCAAGTGCATGGATCAATTTCCTGATTTTCAAAAATTCATTAAAAATATTCTTCAAGAGATATGCAAATATATTCAACGGATTCTTGTTCAGGGCATGCTTGACTATGACTGTGTACAATTTCAAGACATTCCAAGATACTTTTGGGGTCTTTTTTGAATAAAAAGTTAAGTCACTGCCTAAGTGCATGGATCGCTTTCCTGATTTTCAGAAATTCTTTAAAAATATTCCTTAAACGATATGCAAATATTTTCAACGGATTCTTGTTCAGGGCGTCGTTGACTATGACTGAGTACAATTTCAAGACATTCCAACATACTTGGAATGTCCAAGCGCATGGATCGCTTTCCTGATTTTCAAAAGTTCATTAAAAATATTCTCCAAGAGATATGCAAATATATTCAACGGATTCTTGTTCAGGGCATGCTTGACTATGACTGTGTACAATTTCAAGACATTCCAAGATACTTTTGGGGTCTTTTTTGAATAAAAAGTTAAGTCACTGCCGAAGTGCACAGACTTTCCTCATTTTCAAAAATTCATTAAAAATATTCCTTAAGAGATATGCAAATATTTTCAATTGATTCTTGTTCAGGGCGTCGTTGACTATGACTGAGTACAATTTCAAGACATTCCAACATACTTGGAATGTCCAAGTGCATGGATCGCTTTTCGGATTTTCAAAAATTCATTAAAAATATTCTTCAAGAGATATGCAAATATATTCAACGGATTCTTGTTCAGGGCATGCTTGACTATGACTGTGTACAATTTCAAGACATTCCAAGATACTTTTGGGGTCTTTTTTGACAAAAAAGTTAAGTCACTGCCTAAGTGCATGGATCGCTTTCCTGATTTTCAAAAATTCATTAAAAATATTCCTTAAGCGATATGCAAATATTTTCAACGGATTCTTGTTCAGGGCGTCGTTGACTATGACTGAGTACAATTTCAAGACATTCCAACATACTTGGAATGTCCAAGTGCATGGATCGCTTTCCTGATTTTCAAAAGTTCATTAAAAATATTCTTCAAGAGATATGCAAATATATTCAACGGATTCTTGTTCAGGGCATGCTTGACTATGACTGTGTACAATTTCAAGACATTCCAAGATACCTTTGGGGTCTTTTTTGAATAAAAAGTTAAGTCACTGCCTAAGTGCACAGACTTTCATCATTTTCAAAAATTCATTAAAAATATTCCTTAAGAGATATGCAAATATTTTCAATGGATTCTTGTTCAGGGCGTCGTTGACTATGACCGAGTACAATTTCAAGACATTCCAACATACTTGGAATGTCCAAGTGCATGGATCGCTTTCCGGATTTTCAAAAATTCATTAAAAATATTCTTCAAGAGATATGCAAATATATTCAACGGATTCTTGTTCAGGGCATGCTTGACTATGACTGTGTACAATTTCAAGACATTCCAAGATACTTTTGGGGTCTTTTTTGACGAAAAAATTAAGTCACTGCCTAAGTGCATGGATCGCTTTCCTGATTTTCAAAAATTCATTAAAAATATTCCTTAAGCGATATGCAAATATTTTCAACGGATTCTTGTTCAGGGCGTCGTTGACTATGACTGAGTACAATTTCAAGACATTCCAACATACTTTGAATGTCCAAGTACATGGATCGCTTTCCTGATTTTCAAAAGTTCATTAAAAATATTCTTCAAGAGATATGCAAATATATTCAACGGATTCTTGTTCAGGGCATGCTTGACTATGACTGTGTACAATTTCAAGACATTCCAAGATACTTTTGGGGTCTTTTTTGAATAAAAAGTTAAGTCACTGCCTAAGTGCACAGACTTTCATCATTTTCAAAAATTCATTAAAAATATTCCTTTAGAGATATGCAAATATTTTCAATTGATTCTTGTTCAGATCGTCGTTGACTATGACTGAGTACAATTTCAAGACATTCCAAGATACTTTTGGGGTCTTTTTTGAATAAAAAGTTAAGTCACTGCCTAAGTGCACAGACTTTCCTCATTTTCAAAAATTCATTAAAAATATTCCTTAAGCGATATGCAAATATTTTCAATGGATTCTTGTTCAGGGCGTTGTTGACTATGACTGAGTACAATTTCAAGACATTCCAACATACTTGGAATGTCCAAGTGCATGGATCGCTTTCCTGATTTTCAAAAATTCATTAAAAATATTCTTCAAGAGATATGCAAATATATTCAACGGATTCTTGTTCAGGGCATGCTTGACTATGACTGTGTACAATTTCAAGACATTCCAAGATACTTTTGGGGTCTTTTTTGACGAAAAAGTTAAGTCACTGCCTAAGTGCATGGATCGCTTTCCTGATTTTCAGAAATTCTTAAAAAAAATTCCTTAAACGATATGCAAATATTTTCAACGGATTCTTGTTCAGGGCGTCGTTGACTATGACTGAGTACAATTTCAAGACATTCCAACATACTTGGAATGTCCAAGTGCATGGATCGCTTTCCTGATTTTCAAAAGTTCATTAAAAATATTCTCCAAGAGATATGCAAATATATTCAACGGATTCTTGTTCAGGGCATGCTTGACTATGACTGTGTACAATTTCAAGACATTCCAAGATACTTTTGGGGTCTTTTTTGAATAAAAAGTTAAGTCACTGCCGAAGTGCACAGACTTTCCTCATTTTCAAAAATTCATTAAAAATATTCCTTAAGAGATATGCAAATATTTTCAATTGATTCTTGTTCAGGGCGTCGTTGACTATGACTGAGTACAATTTCAAGACATTCCAACATACTTGGAATGTCCAAGTGCATGGATGGCTTTTCGGATTTTCAAAAATTCATTCAAAATATTCTTCAAGAGATATGCAAATATATTCAACGGATTCTTGTTCAGGGCATGCTTGACTATGACTGTGTACAATTTCAAGACATTCCAAGATACTTTTGGGGTCTTTTTTGACAAAAAAGTTAAGTCACTGCCTAAGTGCATGGATCGCTTTCCTGATTTTCAAAAATTCATTAAAAATATTCCTTAAGCGATATGCAAATATTTTCAACGGATTCTTGTTCAGGGCGTCGTTGACTATGACTGAGTACAATTTCAAGACATTCCAACATACTTGGAATGTCCAAGTGCATGGATCGCTTTCCTGATTTTCAAAAGTTCATTAAAAATATTCTTCAAGAGATATGCAAATATATTCAACGGATTCTTGTTCAGGGCATGCTTGACTATGACTGTGTACAATTTCAAGACATTCCAAGATACCTTTGGGGTCTTTTTTGAATAAAAAGTTAAGTCACTGCCTAAGTGCACAGACTTTCATCATTTTCAAAAATTCATTAAAAATATTCCTTAAGAGATATGCAAATATTTTCAATGGATTCTTGTTCAGGGCGTCGTTGACTATGACCGAGTACAATTTCAAGACATTCCAACATACTTGGAATGTCCAAGTGCATGGATCGCTTTCCGGATTTTCAAAAATTCATTAAAAATATTCTTCAAGAGATATGCAAATATATTCAACGGATTCTTGTTCAGGGCATGCTTGACTATGACTGTGTACAATTTCAAGACATTCCAACATACTTTGAATGTCCAAGTACATGGATCGCTTTCCTGA
This sequence comes from Microchirus variegatus, assembly GCF_963457635.1. Classification (NCBI taxonomy): domain Eukaryota; kingdom Metazoa; phylum Chordata; class Actinopteri; order Pleuronectiformes; family Soleidae; genus Microchirus; species Microchirus variegatus. The sequence continues at coordinate 30,713,698 of NC_139808.1, forward strand.
TTTTCAAAAGTTCATTAAAAATATTCTTCAAGAGATATGCAAATATATTCAACGGATTCTTGTTCAGGGCATGCTTGACTATGACTGAGTACAATTTCAAGACATTCCAACATACTTTGAATGTCCAAGTACATGGATCGCTTTCCTGATTTTCAAAAGTTCATTAAAAATATTCTTCAAGAGATATGCAAATATATTCAACGGATTCTTGTTCAGGGCATGCTTGACTATGACTGTGTACAATTTCAAGACATTCCAAGATACTTTTGGGGTCTTTTTTGAATAAAAAGTTAAGTCACTGCCTAAGTGCACAGACTTTCATCATTTTCAAAAATTCATTAAAAATATTCCTTTAGAGATATGCAAATATTTTCAATTGATTCTTGTTCAGATCGTCGTTGACTATGACTGAGTACAATTTCAAGACATTCCAAGATACTTTTGGGGTCTTTTTTGAATAAAAAGTTAAGTCACTGCCTAAGTGCACAGACTTTCCTCATTTTCAAAAATTCATTAAAAATATTCCTTAAGCGATATGCAAATATTTTCAATGGATTCTTGTTCAGGGCGTTGTTGACTATGACTGAGTACAATTTCAAGACATTCCAACATACTTGGAATGTCCAAGTGCATGGATCGCTTTCCTGATTTTCAAAAATTCATTAAAAATATTCTTCAAGAGATATGCAAATATATTCAACGGATTCTTGTTCAGGGCATGCTTGACTATGACTGTGTACAATTTCAAGACATTCCAAGATACTTTTGGGGTCTTTTTTGACGAAAAAGTTAAGTCACTGCCTAAGTGCATGGATCGCTTTCCTGATTTTCAGAAATTCTTAAAAAAAATTCCTTAAACGATATGCAAATATTTTCAACGGATTCTTGTTCAGGGCGTCGTTGACTATGACTGAGTACAATTTCAAGACATTCCAACATACTTGGAATGTCCAAGTGCATGGATCGCTTTCCTGATTTTCAAAAGTTCATTAAAAATATTCTTCAAGAGATATGCAAATATATTCAACGGATTCTTGTTCAGGGCATGCTTGACTATGACTGTGTACAATTTCAAGACATTCCAAGATACTTTTGGGGTCTTTTTTGAATAAAAAGTTAAGTCACTGCCTAAGTGCACAGACTTTCCTCATTTTCAAAAATTCATTAAAAATATTCCTTAAGAGATATGCAAATATTTTCAATTGATTCTTGTTCAGATCGTCGTTGACTATGACTGAGTACAATTTCAAGACATTCCAACATACTTGGAATGTCCAAGTGCATGGATCACTTTTCGGATTTTCAAAAATTCATTAAAAATATTCTTCAAGAGATATGCAAATATATTCAACGGATTCTTGTTCAGGGCATGCTTGACTATGACTGTGTACAATTTCAAGACATTCCAAGATACTTTTGGGGTCTTTTTTGACGAAAAAGTTAAGTCACTGCCTAAGTGCATGGATCGCTTTCCTGATTTTCAAAAATTCATTAAAAATATTCCTTAAGCGATATGCAAATATTTTCAACGGATTCTTGTTCAGGGCGTCGTTGACTATGACTGAGTACAATTTCAAGACATTCCAACATACTTGGAATGTCCAAGTGCATGGATCGCTTTCCTGATTTTCAAAAGTTCATTAAAAATATTCTTCAAGAGATATGCAAATATATTCAACGGATTCTTGTTCAGGGCATGCTTGACTATGACTGTGTACAATTTCAAGACATTCCAAGATACTTTTGGGGTCTTTTTTGACAAAAAAGTTAAGTCACTGCCTAAGTGCATGGAACGCTTTCCTGATTTTCAAAAATTCATTTAAAATATTCCTGAAGAGATATGCAAATATTTTCAACGGATTCTTGTTCAGGGCGTCGTTGACTATGACTGAGTACAATTTCAAGACATTCCAACATACTTGGAATGTCCAAGTGCATGGATCGCTTTCCTGATTTTCAAAAATTCATTAAAAATATTCCTTAAGCGATATGCAAATATATTCAACGGATTCTTGTTCAGGGCATGCTTGACTATGACTGTGTACAATTTCAAGACATTCCAAGATACTTTTGGGGTCTTTTTTGAATAAAAAGTTAAGTCACTGCCTCAGTGCACAGAAATTCCTCATTTTCAAAAATTCATTAAAAATATTCCTTAAGAGATATGCAAATATTTTCAATAGATTCTTGTTCAGGGCGTCGTTGACTATGACTGAGTACAATTTCAAGACATTCCAACTTACTTGGAATGTCCAAGTGCATGGATAGCTTTCCGGATTTTCAAAAATTCATTAAAAATATTCTTCAAGAGATATGCAAATATATTCAACAGGTTCTTGTTCAGGGCATGCTTGACTATGACTGTGTACAATTTCAAGACATTCCAAGATACTTTTGGGGTCTTTTTTGACGAAAAAGTTAAGTCACTGCCTAAGTGCATGGATCGCCTTTCTGATTTTCAGAAATTCTTTAAAAATATTCCTTAAACGATATGCAAATATTTTCAACGGATTCTTGTTCAGGGCGTCGTTGACTATGACTGAGTACAATTTCAAGACATTCCAACATACTTTGAATGTCCAAGTACATGGATCGCTTTCCTGATTTTCAAAAGTTCATTAAAAATATTCTTCAAGAGATATGCAAATATATTCAACGGATTCTTGTTCAGGGCATGCTTGACTATGACTGTGTACAATTTCAAGACATTCCAAGATACTTTTGGGGTCTTTTTTGAATAAAAAGTTAAGTCACTGCCTAAGTGCACAGACTTTCCTCATTTTCAAAAATTCATTAAAAATATTCCTTAAGAGATATGCAAATATTTTCAATTGATTCTTGTTCAGGGCGTCGTTGACTATGACTGAGTACAATTTCAAGACATTCCAACATACTTGGAATGTCCAAGTGCATGGATCGCTTTTCGGATTTTCAAAAATTCATTAAAAATATTCTTCAAGAGATATGCAAATATATTCAACGGATTCTTGTTCAGGGCATGCTTGACTATGACTGTGTACAATTTCAAGACATTCCAAGATACTTTTGGGGTCTTTTTTGAATAAAAAGTTAAGTCACTGCCTAAGTGCATGGATCGCTTTCCTGATTTTCAAAAATTCATTAAAAATATTCCTTAAGCGATATGCAAATATTTTCAACGGATTCTTGTTCAGAGCGTCGTTGACTATGACTGAGTACAATTTCAAGACATTCCAACATACTTGGAATGTCCAAGTGCATGGATCGCTTTCCTGATTTTCAAAAGTTCATTAAAAATATTCTTCAAGAGATATGCAAATATATTCAACGGATTCTTGTTCAGGGCATGCTTGACTATGACTGTGTACAATTTCAAGACATTCCAAGATACTTTTGGGGTCTTTTTTGAATAAAAAGTTAAGTCACTGCCTAAGTGCATGGATCGCTTTCCTGATTTTCAAAAATTCATTAAAAATATTCCTTAAGCGATATGCAAATATTTTCAATGGATTCTTGTTCAGGGCGTTGTTGACTATGACTGAGTACAATTTCAAGACATTCCAACATACTTGGAATGTCCAAGAGCATGGATCGCTTTCCTGATTTTCAAAAATTCATTAAAAATATTCTTCAAGAGATATGCAAATATATTCAACGGATTCTTGTTCAGGGCATGCTTGACTATGACTGTGTACAATTTCAAGACATTCCAAGATACTTTTGGGGTCTTTTTTGACGAAAAAGTTAAGTCACTGCCTAAGTGCATGGATCACTTTCCTGATTTTCAGAAATTCTTAAAAAAAATTCCTTAAACGATATGCAAATATTTTCAACGGATTCTTGTTCAGGGCGTCGTTGACTATGACTGAGTACAATTTCAAGACATTCCAACATACTTGGAATGTCCAAGTGCATGGATCGCTTTCCTGATTTTCAAAAGTTCATTAAAAATATTCTTCAAGAGATATGCAAATATATTCAACGGATTCTTGTTCAGGGCATGCTTGACTATGACTTTGTACAATTTCAAGACATTCCAAGATACTTTTTGGGTCTTTTTTGACAAAAAAGTTAAGTCACTGCCTCAGTGCATGGATCGCTTTCCTGATTTTCAAAAATTCATTAAAAATATTCCTTAAGCGATATGCAAATATTTTCAACGGATTCTTGTTCAGGGCGTCGTTGACTATGACTGAGTACAATTTCAAGACATTCCAACATACTTGGAATGTCCAAGTGCATGGATCGCTTTCCTGATTTTCAAAAGTTCATTAAAAATATTCTTCAAGAGATATGCAAATATATTCAACGGATTCTTGTTCAGGGCATTCTTGACTATGACTGTGTACAATTTCAAGACATTCCAAGATACTTTTGGGGTCTTTTTGGACGAAAAAGTTAAGTCACTGCCTAAGTGCATGGATCGCTTTCCTGATTTTCAGAAATTCTTTAAAAATATTCCTTAAACGATATGCAAATATTTTCAACGGATTCTTGTTCAGGGCGTCGTTGACTATGACTGAGTACAATTTCAAGACATTCCAAGATACTTTTGGGGTCTTTTTTGAATAAAAAGTTAAGTCACTGCCTAAGTGCATGAATCGCTTTCCTGATTTTCAAAAATTCATTAAAAATATTCCTTAAGCGATATGCAAATATTTTCAACGGATTCTTGTTCAGGGCGTCGTTGACTATGACTGAGTACAATTTCAAAACATTCCAACATACTTGGAATGTCCAAGTGCATGGATCGCTTTCCTGATTTTCAAAAGTTCATTAAAAATATTCTTCAAGAGATATGCAAATATATTCAACGGATTCTTGTTCAGGGCATGCTTGACTATGACTGTGTACAATTTCAAGACATTCCAAGATACTTTTGGGGTCTTTTTTGAATAAAAAGTTAAGTCACTGCCTAAGTGCATGAATCGCTTTCCTGATTTTCAAAAATTCATTAAAAATATTCCTTAAGCGATATGCAAATATTTTCAACGGATTCTTGTTCAGGGCGTCGTTGACTATGACTGAGTACAATTTCAAGACATTCCAACATACTTGGAATGTCCAAGTGCATGGATCGCTTTCCGGATTTTCAAAAATTCATTAAAAATATTCTTCAAGAGATATGCAAATATATTCAACGGATTCTTGTTCAGGGCATGCTTGACTATGACTGTGTACAATTTCAAGACATTCCAAGATACTTTTGGGGTCTTTTTTGAATAAAAAGTTAAGTCACTGCCTAAGTGCACAGACTTTCCTCATTTTCAAAAATTCATTAAAAATATTCCTTAAGAGATATGCAAATATTTTCAATTGATTCTTGTTCAGGGCGTCGTTGACTATGACTGAGTACAATTTCAAGACATTCCAACATACTTGGAATGTCCAAGTGCATGGATCGCTTTTCGGATTTTCAAAAATTCATTAAAAATATTCTTCAAGAGATATGCAAATATATTTAACGGATTCTTGTTCAGGGCATGCTTGACTATGACTGTGTACAATTTCAAGACATTCCAAGATACTTTTGGGGTCTTTTTTGACAAAAAAGTTAAGTCACTGCCTAAGTGCATGGATCGCTTTCCTGATTTTCAAAAATTCATTAAAAATATTCCTTAAGCGATATGCAAATATTTTCAACGGATTCTTGTTCAGGGCGTCGTTGACTATGACTGAGTACAATTTCAAGACATTCCAACATACTTGGAATGTCCAAGTGCATGGATCGCTTTCCTGATTTTCAAAAGTTCATTAAAAATATTCTTCAAGAGATATGCAGATATATTCAACGGATTCTTGTTCAGGGCATGCTTGACTATGACTGTGTACAATTTCAAGACATTCCAAGATACCTTTGGGGTCTTTTTTGAATAAAAAGTTAAGTCACTGCCTAAGTGCACAGACTTTCATCATTTTCAAAAATTCATTAAAAATATTCCTTAAGAGATATGCAAATATTTTCAATGGATTCTTGTTCAGGGCGTCGTTGACTATGACCGAGTACAATTTCAAGACATTCCAACATACTTGGAATGTCCAAGTGCATGGATCGCTTTCCGGATTTTCAAAAATTCATTAAAAATATTCTTCAAGAGATATGCAAATATATTCAACGGATTCTTGTTCAGGGCATTCTTGACTATGACTGTGTACAATTTCAAGACATTCCAAGATACTTTTGGGGTCTTTTTTGACGAAAAAGTTAAGTCACTGCCTAAGTGCATGGATCGCTTTCCTGATTTTCAGAAATTCTTTAAAAATATTCCTTAAACGATATGCAAATATTTTCAACGGATTCTTGTTCAGGGCGTCGTTGACTATGACTGAGTACAATTTCAAGACATTCCAACATACTTGGAATGTCTAAGTGCACAGACTTTCCTCATTTTCAAAAATTCATTAAAAATATTCTTCAAGAGATATGCAAATATTTTCAATTGATTCTTGTTCAGGGCGTCGTTGACTATGACTGAGTACAATTTCAAGACATTCCAACATACTTGGAATGTCCAAGTGCATGGATCGCTTTTCGGATTTTCAAAAATTCATTAAAAATATTCTTCAAGAGATATGCAAATATATTCAACGGTTTCTTGTTCAGGGCATGCTTGACTATGACTGTGTACAATTTCAAGACATTCCAAGATACTTTTGGGGTCTTTTTTGACAAAAAAGTTAAGTCACTGCCTAAGTGCATGGATTGCTTTCCTGATTTTCAAAAATTCATTAAAAATATTCCTTAAGCGATATGCAAATATTTTCAACGGATTCTTGTTCAGGGCGTCGTTGACTATGACTGAGTACAATTTCAAGACATTCCAACATACTTGGAATGTCCAAGTGCATGGATCGCTTTCCGGATTTTCAAAAATTCATTAAAAATATTCTTCAAGAGATATGCAAATATATTCAACGGATTCTTGTTCAGGGCATGCTTGACTATGACTGTGTACAATTTCAAGACATTCCAAGATACTTTTGGGGTCTTTTTTGAATAAAAAGTTAAGTCACTGCCTAAGTGCACAGACTTTCCTCATTTTCAAAAATTCATTAAAAATATTCCTTAAGAGATATGCAAATATTTTCAATTGATTCTTGTTCAGGGCGTCGTTGACTATGACTGAGTACAATTTCAAGACATTCCAACATACTTGGAATGTCCAAGTGCATGGATCGCTTTTCGGATTTTCAAAAATTCATTAAAAATATTCTTCAAGAGATATGCAAATATATTTAACGGATTCTTGTTCAGGGCATGCTTGACTATGACTGTGTACAATTTCAAGACATTCCAAGATACTTTTGGGGTCTTTTTTGACAAAAAAGTTAAGTCACTGCCTAAGTGCATGGATCGCTTTCCTGATTTTCAAAAATTCATTAAAAATATTCCTTAAGCGATATGCAAATATTTTCAACGGATTCTTGTTCAGGGCGTCGTTGACTATGACTGAGTACAATTTCAAGACATTCCAACATACTTGGAATGTCCAAGTGCATGGATCGCTTTCCTGATTTTCAAAAGTTCATTAAAAATATTCTTCAAGAGATATGCAGATATATTCAACGGATTCTTGTTCAGGGCATGCTTGACTATGACTGTGTACAATTTCAAGACATTCCAAGATACCTTTGGGGTCTTTTTTGAATAAAAAGTTAAGTCACTGCCTAAGTGCACAGACTTTCATCATTTTCAAAAATTCATTAAAAATATTCCTTAAGAGATATGCAAATATTTTCAATGGATTCTTGTTCAGGGCGTCGTTGACTATGACCGAGTACAATTTCAAGACATTCCAACATACTTGGAATGTCCAAGTGCATGGATCGCTTTCCGGATTTTCAAAAATTCATTAAAAATATTCTTCAAGAGATATGCAAATATATTCAACGGATTCTTGTTCAGGGCATTCTTGACTATGACTGTGTACAATTTCAAGACATTCCAAGATACTTTTGGGGTCTTTTTTGACGAAAAAGTTAAGTCACTGCCTAAGTGCATGGATCGCTTTCCTGATTTTCAGAAATTCTTTAAAAATATTCCTTAAACGATATGCAAATATTTTCAACGGATTCTTGTTCAGGGCGTCGTTGACTATGACTGAGTACAATTTCAAGACATTCCAACATACTTGGAATGTCTAAGTGCACAGACTTTCCTCATTTTCAAAAATTCATTAAAAATATTCTTCAAGAGATATGCAAATATTTTCAATTGATTCTTGTTCAGGGCGTCGTTGACTATGACTGAGTACAATTTCAAGACATTCCAACATACTTGGAATGTCCAAGTGCATGGATCGCTTTTCGGATTTTCAAAAATTCATTAAAAATATTCTTCAAGAGATATGCAAATATATTCAACGGTTTCTTGTTCAGGGCATGCTTGACTATGACTGTGTACAATTTCAAGACATTCCAAGATACTTTTGGGGTCTTTTTTGACAAAAAAGTTAAGTCACTGCCTAAGTGCATGGATTGCTTTCCTGATTTTCAAAAATTCATTAAAATATTCCTTAAGCGATATGCAAATATTTTCAACGGATTCTTGTTCAGGGCGTCGTTGACTATGACTGAGTACAATTTCAAGACATTCCAACATACTTGGAATGTCCAAGTGCATGGATCGCTTTCCGGATTTTCAAAAATTCATTAAAAATATTCTTCAAGAGATATGCAAATATATTCAACGGATTCTTGTTCAGGGCATGCTTGACTATGACTGTGTACAATTTCAAGACATTCCAAGATACTTTTGGGGTCTTTTTTAACGAAAAAGTTAAGTCACTGCCTAAGTGCATGGATCGCTTTCCTGATTTTCAAAAATTCATTAAAAATATTCCTTAAGCGATATGCAAATATTTTCAACGGATTCTCGTTCAGGGCGTCGTTGACTATGACTGAGTACAATTTCAAGACATTCCAACATACTTGGAATGTCCAAGTGCATGGATCGCTTTCCGGATTTTCAAAAATTCATTAAAAATATTCTTCAAGAGATATGCAAATATATTCAACGGATTCTTGTTCAGGGCATGCTTGACTATGACTGTGTACAATTTCAAGACATTCCAAGATACTTTTGGGGTCTTTTTTGAATAAAAAGTTAAGTCACTGCCTAAGTGCACAGACTTTCCTCATTTTCAAAAATTCATTAAAAATATTCCTTAAGAGATATGCAAATATTTTCAATGGATTCTTGTTCAGGGCGTCGTTGACTATGACCGAGTACAATTTCAAGACATTCCAACATACTTGGAATGTCCAAGTGCATGGATCGCTTTCCGGATTTTCAAAAATTCATTAAAAATATTCTTCAAGAGATATGCAAATATATTCAACGGATTCTTGTTCAGGGCATGCTTGACTATGACTGTGTACAATTTCAAGACATTCCAAGATACTTTTGGGGTCTTTTTTGACGAAAAAGTTAAGTCACTGCCTAAGTGCATGGATCGCTTTCCTGATTTTCAAAAATTCATTAAAAATATTCCTTAAGCGATATGCAAATATTTTCAACGGATTCTTGTTCAGGGCGTCGTTGACTATGACCGAGTACAATTTCAAGACATTCCAACATACTTTGAATGTCCAAGTACATGGATCGCTTTCCTGATTTTCAAAAGTTCATTAAAAATATTCTTCAAGAGATATGCAAATATATTCAACGGATTCTTGTTCAGGGCATGCTTGACTATGACTGTGTACAATTTCAAGACATTCCAAGATACTTTTGGGGTCTTTTTTGAATAAAAAGTTATGTCACTGCCTAAGTGCATGGATCGCTTTCCTGATTTTCAGAAATTCTTTAAAAATATTCCTTAAACGATATGCAAATATTTTCAACGGATTCTTGTTCAGGGCGTCGTTGACTATGACTGAGTACAATTTCAAGACATTCCAACATACTTGGAATGTCCAAGTGCATGGATCGCTTTCCTGATTTTCAAAAGTTCATTAAAAATATTCTTCAAGAGATATGCAAATATATTCAACGGATTCTTGTTCAGGGCATGCTTGACTATGACTGTGTACAATTTCAAGACATTCCAAGATACTTTTGGGGTCTTTTTTGAATAAAAAGTTAAGTCACTGCCTAAGTGCACAGACTTTCCTCATTTTCAAAAATTCATTAAAAATATTCCTTAAGAGATATGCAAATATTTTCAATAGATTCTTGTTCAGGGCGTCGTTGACTATGACTGAGTACAATTTCAAGACATTCCAACATACTTGGAATGTCCAAGTGCATGGATCGCTTTTCGGATGTTCAAAAATTCATTAAAAATATTCTTCAAGAGATATGCAAATATATTCAACGGATTCTTGTTCAGGGCATGCTTGACTATGACTGTGTACAATTTCAAGACATTCCAAGATACCTTTGGGGTCTTTTTTGAATAAAAAGTTAAGTCACTGCCTAAGTGCACAGACTTTCATCATTTTCAAAAATTCATTAAAAATATTCCTTAAGAGATATGCAAATATTTTCAATGGATTCTTGTTCAGGGCGTCGTTGACTATGACCGAGTACAATTTTAAGACATTCCAACATACTTGGAATGTCCAAGTGCATGGATCGCTTTCCGGATTTTCAAAAATTCATTAAAAATATTCTTCAAGAGATATGCAAATATATTCAACGGATTCTTGTTCAGGGCATGCTTGACTATGACTGTGTACAATTTCAAGACATTCCAAGATACTTTTGGGGTCTTTTTTGACGAAAAAGTTAAGTCACTGCCTAAGTGCATGGATCGCTTTCCTGATTTTCAAAAATTCATTGAAAATATTCCTTTAGTGATATGCAAATATTTTCAACGGATTCTTGTTCAGGGCGTCGTTGACTATGACTGAGTACAATTTCAAGACATTCCAACATACTTGGAATGTCCAAGTGCATGGATCGCTTTCCTGATTTTCAAAAGTTCATTAAAAATATTCTTCAAGAGATATGCAAATATATTCAACGGATTCTTGTTCAGGGCATGCTTGACTATGACTGTGTACAATTTCAAGACATTCCAAGATACCTTTGGGGTCTTTTTTGAATAAAAAGTTAAGTCACTGCCTAAGTGCACAGACTTTCATCATTTTCAAAAATTCATTAAAAATATTCCTTAAGAGATATGCAAATATTTTCAATGGATTCTTGTTCAGGGCGTCGTTGACTATGACCGAGTACAATTTCAAGACATTCCAACATACTTGGAATGTCCAAGTGCATGGATCGCTTTCCGGATTTTCAAAAATTCATTAAAAATATTCTTCAAGAGATATGCAAATATATTCAACGGATTCTTGTTCAGGGCATGCTTGACTATGACTGTGTACAATTTCAAGACATTCCAAGATACTTTTGGGGTCTTTTTTGACGAAAAAGTTAAGTCACTGCCTAAGTGCATGGATCGCTTTCCTGATTTTCAGAAATTCTTTAAAAATATTCCTTAAACGATATGCAAATATTTTCAACGGATTCTTGTTCAGGGCGTCGTTGACTATGACTGAGTACAATTTCAAGACATTCCAACATACTTGGAATGTCCAAGTGCATGGATCGCTTTCCTGATTTTCAAAAGTTCATTAAAAATATTCTTCAAGAGATATGCAAATATATTCAACGGATTCTTGTTCAGGGCATGCTTGACTATGACTGTGTACAATTTCAAGACATTCCAAGATACTTTTGGGGTCTTTTTTGAATAAAAAGTTAAGTCACTGCCTAAGTGCACAGACTTTCCTCATTTTCAAAAATTCATTAAAAATATTCCTTAAGAGATATGCAAATATTTTCATAGATTCTTGTTCAGGGCGTCGTTGACTATGACTGAGTACAATTTCAAGACATTCCAACATACTTGGAATGTCCAAGTGCATGGATCGCTTTTCGGATTTTCAAAAATTCATTAAAAATATTCTTCAAGAGATATGCAAATATATTCAACGGATTCTTGTTCAGGGCATGCTTGACTATGACTGTGTACAATTTCAAGACATTCCAAGATACTTTTGGGGTCTTTTTTGACAAAAAAGTTAAGTCACTGCCTAAGTGCATGGATCGCTTTCCTGATTTTCAAAAATTCATTAAAAATATTCCTTAAGCAATATGCAAATATTTTCAACGGATTCTTGTTCAGGGCGTCGTTGACTATGACTGAGTACAATTTCAAGACATTCCAACATACTTGGAATGTCCAAGTGCATGGATCGCTTTCCTGATTTTCAAAAGTTCATTAAAAATATTCTTCAAGAGATATGCAAATATATTCAACGGATTCTTGTTCAGGGCATGCTTGACTATGACTGTGTACAATTTCAAGACATTCCAAGATACCTTTGGGGTCTTTTTTGAATAAAAAGTTAAGTCACTGCCTAAGTGCACAGACTTTCATCATTTTCAAAAATTCATTAAAAATATTCCTTAAGAGATATGCAAATATTTTCAATGGATTCTTGTTCAGGGCGTCGTTGACTATGACCGAGTACAATTTCAAGACATTCCAACATACTTGGAATGTCCAAGTGCATGGATCGCTTTCTGGATTTTCAAAAATTCATTAAAAATATTCTTCAAGAGATATGCAAATATATTCAACGGATTCTTGTTCAGGGCATGCTTGACTATGACTGTGTACAATTTCAAGACATTCCAAGATACTTTTGGGGTCTTTTTTGACGAAAAAGTTAAGTCACTGCCCAAGTGCATGGATCGCTTTCCTGATTTTCAAAAATTCATTAAAAATATTCCTTAAGCGATATGCAAATATTTTCAACGGATTCTTGTTCAGGGCGTCGTTGACTATGACCGAGTACAATTTCAAGACATTCCAACATACTTTGAATGTCCAAGTACATGGATCGCTTTCCTGATTTTCAAAAGTTCATTAAAAATATTCTTCAAGAGATATGCAAATATATTCAACGGATTCTTGTTCAGGGCATGCTTGACTATGACTGTGTACAATTTCAAGACATTCCAAGATACCTTTGGGGTCTTTTTTGAATAAAAAGTTAAGTCACTGCCTAAGTGCACAGACTTTCATCATTTTAAAAAATTCATTAAAAATATTCCTTAAGAGATATGCAAATATTTTCAATGGATTCTTGTTCAGGGCGTCGTTGACTATGACCGAGTACAATTTCAAGACATTCCAACATACTTGGAATGTCCAAGTGCATGGATCGCTTTCCTGATTTTCAAAAATTCATTAAAAATATTCTTCAAGAGATATGCAAATATATTCAACGGATTCTTGTTCAGGGCATGCTTGACTATGACTGTGTACAATTTCAAGACATTCCAAGATACCTTTGGGGTCTTTTTTTGACAAAAAAGTTAAGTCACTGCCTAAGTGCATGGATCGCTTTCCTGATTTTCAAAAATTCATTAAAAATATTCCTTAAGCGATATGCAAATATTTTCAACGGATTCTTGTTCAGGGCGTCGTTGACTATGACTGAGTACAATTTCAAGACATTCCAACATACTTGGAATGTCCAAGTGCATGGATCGCTTTCCTGATTTTCAAAAGTTCATTAAAAATATTCTTCAAGAGATATGCAAATATATTCAACGGATTCTTGTTCAGGGCATGCTTGACTATGACTGTGTACAATTTCAAGACATTCCAAGATACCTTTGGGGTCTTTTTTGAATAAAAAGTTAAGTCACTGCCTAAGTGCACAGACTTTCATCATTTTCAAAAATTCATTAAAAATATTCCTTAAGAGATATGCAAATATTTTCAATGGATTCTTGTTCAGGGCGTCGTTGACTATGACCGAGTACAATTTCAAGACATTCCAACATACTTGGAATGTCCAAGTGCATGGATCGCTTTCCGGATTTTCAAAAATTCATTAAAAATATTCTTCAAGAGATATGCAAATATATTCAACGGATTCTTGTTCAGGGCATGCTTGACTATGACTGTGTACAATTTCAAGACATTCCAAGATACTTTTGGGGTCTTTTTTGACGAAAAAGTTAAGTCACTGCCTAAGTGCATGGATCGCTTTCCTGATTTTCAGAAATTCATTAAAAATATTCTTCAAGAGATATGCAAATATATTCAACGGATTCTTGTTCAGGGCATGCTTGACTATGACTGTGTACAATTTCAAGACATTCCAAGATACTTTTGGGGTCTTTTTTGACGAAAAAGTTAAGTCACTGCCTAAGTGCATGGATCGCTTTCCTGATTTTCAAAAATTGATTAAAAATATTCCTTAAGCGATATGCAAATATTTTCAACGGATTCTCGTTCAGGGCGTCGTTGACTATGACTGAGTACAATTTCCAGACATTCCAACATACTTGGAATGTCCAAGTGCATGGATCGCTTTCCGGATTTTCAAAAATTCATTAAAAATATTCTTCAAGAGATATGCAAATATATTCAACGGATTCTTGTTCAGGGCATGCTTGACTATGACTGTGTACAATTTCAAGACATTCCAAGATACTTTTGGGGTCTTTTTTGAATAAAAAGTTAAGTCACTGCCTAAGTGCACAGACTTTCCTCATTTCCAAAAATTCATTAAAAATATTCCTTAAGAGATATGCAAATATTTTCAATGGATTCTTGTTCAGGGCGTCGTTGACTATGACCGAGTACAATTTCAAGACATTCCAACATACTTGGAATGTCCAAGTGCATGGATCGCTTTCCGGATTTTCAAAAATTCATTAAAAATATTCTTCAAGAGATATGCAAATATATTCAACGGATTCTTGTTCAGGGCATGCTTGACTATGACTGTGTACAATTTCAAGACATTCCAAGATACTTTTGGGGTCTTTTTTGACGAAAAAGTTAAGTCACGGCCTAAGTGCATGGATCGCTTTCCTGATTTTCAAAAATTCATTAAAAATATTCCTTAAGCGATATGCAAATATTTTCAACGGATTCTTGTTCAGGGCGTCGTTGACTATGACCGAGTACAATTTCAAGACATTCCAACATACTTGGAATGTCCAAGTGCATGGATCGCTTTCCGGATTTTCAAAAATTCATTAAAAATATTCTTCAAGAGATATGCAAATATATTCAACGGATTCTTGTTCAGGGCATGCTTGACTATGACTGTGTACAATTTCAAGACATTCCAAGATACTTTTGGGGTCTTTTTTGAATAAAAAGTTAAGTCACTGCCTAAGTGCATGGATCGCTTTCCTGATTTTCAGAAATTCTTTAAAAATATTCCTTAAACGATATGCAAATATTTTCAACGGATTCTTGTTCAGGGCGTCGTTGACTATGACTGAGTACAATTTCAAGACATTCCAACATACTTGGAATGTCCAAGTGCATGGATCGCTTTCCTGATTTTCAAAAGTTCATTAAAAATATTCTTCAAGAGATATGCAAATATATTCAACGGATTCTTGTTCAGGGCATGCTTGACTATGACTGTGTACAATTTCAAGACATTCCAAGATACTTTTGGGGTCTTTTTTGAATAAAAAGTTAAGTCACTGCCTAAGTGCACAGACTTTCCTCATTTTCAAAAATTCATTAAAAATATTCCTTAAGAGATATGCAAATATTTTCATAGATTCTTGTTCAGGGCGTCGTTGACTATGACTGAGTACAATTTCAAGACATTCCAACATACTTGGAATGTCCAAGTGCATGGATCGCTTTTCGGATTTCCAAAAATTCATTAAAAATATTCTTCAAGAGATATGCAAATATATTCAACGGATTCTTGTTCAGGGCATGCTTGACTATGACTGTGTACAATTTCAAGACATTCCAAGATACCTTTGGGGTCTTTTTTGAATAAAAAGTTAAGTCACTGCCTAAGTGCACAGACTTTCATCATTTTCAAAAATTCATTAAAAATATTCCTTAAGAGATATACAAATATTTTCAATGGATTCTTGTTCAGGGCGTCGTTGACTATGACCGAGTACAATTTCAAGACATTCCAACATACTTGGAATGTCCAAGTGCATGGATCGCTTTCCGGATTTTCAAAAATTCATTAAAAATATTCTTCAAGAGATATGCAAATATATTCAACGGATTCTTGTTCAGGGCATGCTTGACTATGACTGTGTACAATTTCAAGACATTCCAAGATACTTTTGGGGTCTTTTTTGACGAAAAAGTTAAGTCACTGCCTAAGTGCATGGATCGCTTTCCTGATTTTCAGAAATTCATTAAAAATATTCTTCAAGAGATATGCAAATATATTCAACGGATTCTTGTTCAGGGCATGCTTGACTATGACTGTGTACAATTTCAAGACATTCCAAGATACTTTTGGGGTCTTTTTTGACGAAAAAGTTAAGTCACTGCCTAAGTGCATGGATCGCTTTCCTGATTTTCAGAAATTCTTTAAAAATATTCCTTAAACGATATGCAAATATTTTCAACGGATTCTTGTTCAGGGCGTCGTTGACTATGACTGAGTACAATTTCAAGACATTCCAACATACTTGGAATGTCCAAGTGCATGGATCGCTTTCCTGATTTTCAAAAGTTCATTAAAAATATTCTTCAAGAGATATGCAAATATATTCAACGGATTCTTGTTCAGGGCATGCTTGACTATGACTGTGTACAATTTCAAGACATTCCAAGATACTTTTGGGGTCTTTTTTGAATAAAAAGTTAAGTCACTGCCTAAGTGCACAGACTTTCCTCATTTTCAAAAATTCATTAAAAATATTCCTTAAGAGATATGCAAATATTTTCAATTGATTCTTCTTCAGGGCGTCGTTGACTATGACTGAGTACAATTCTAAGACATTCCAACATACTTGGAATGTCCAAGTGCATGGATCGCTTTTCGGATTTTCAAAAATTCATTAAAAATATTCTTCAAGAGATATGCAAATATATTCAACGGATTCTTGTTCAGGGCATGCTTGACTATGACTGTGTACAATTTCAAGACATTCCAAGATACCTTTGGGGTCTTTTTTGAATAAAAAGTTAAGTCACTGCCAAAGTGCACAGACTTTCATCATTTTCAAAAATTCATTAAAAATATTCCTTAAGAGATATGCAAATATTTTCAATGGATTCTTGTTCAGGGCGTCGTTGACTATGACCGAGTACAATTTCAAGACATTCCAACATACTTGGAATGTCCAAGTGCATGGATCGCTTTCCGGATTTTTCAAAAATTCATTAAAAATATTCTTCAAGAGATATGCAAATATATTCAACGGATTCTTGTTCAGGGCATGCTTGACTATGACTGTGTACAATTTCAAGACATTCCAAGATACCTTTGGGGTCTTTTTTGAATAAAAAGTTAAGTCACTGCCTAAGTGCACAGACTTTCCTCATTTTCAAAAATTCATTAAAAATATTCCTTAAGAGATATGCAAATATTTTCAATGGATTCTTGTTCAGGGCGTCGTTGACTATGACCGAGTACAATTTCAAGACATTCCAACATACTTGGAATGTCCAAGTGCATGGATCGCTTTCTGGATTTTCAAAAATTCATTAAAAATATTCTTCAAGAGATATGCAAATATATTCAACGGATTCTTGTTCAGGGCATGCTTGACTATGACTGTGTACAATTTCAAGACATTCCAAGATACTTTTGGGGTCTTTTTTGAATAAAAAGTTAAGTCACTGCCTAAGTGCACAGACTTTCCTCATTTTCAAAAATTCATTAAAAATATTCCTTAAGAGATATGCAAATATTTTCAATTGATTCTTGTTCAGGGCGTCGTTGACTATGACTGAGTACAATTTCAAGACATTCCAACATACTTGGAATGTCCAAGTGCATGGATCGCTTTTCGGATTTTCAAAAATTCATTAAAAATATTCTTCAAGAGATATGCAAATATATTCAACGGATTCTTGTTCAGGGCATGCTTGACTATGACTGTGTACAATTTCAAGACATTCCAAGATACTTTTGGGGTCTTTTTTGACGAAAAAGTTAAGTCACTGCCTAAGTGCATGGATCGCTTTCCTGATTTTAAAAAATTCATTAAAAATATTCCTTAAGCGATATGCAAATATTTTCAACGGATTCTTGTTCAGGGCGTCGTTGACTATGACTGAGTACAATTTCAAGACATTCCAACATACTTGGAATGTCCAAGTGCATGGATCGCTTTCCTGATTTTCAAAAGTTCATTAAAAATATTCTTCAAGAGATATGCAAATATATTCAACGGATTCTTGTTCAGGGCATGCTTGACTATGACTGTGTACAATTTCAAGACATTCCAAGATACCTTTGGGGTCTTTTTTGAATAAAAAGTTAAGTCACTGCCTAAGTGCACAGACTTTCATCATTTTCAAAAATTCATTAAAAATATTCCTTAAGAGATATGCAAATATTTTCAATGGATTCTTGTTCAGGGCGTCGTTGACTATGACCGAGTACAATTTCAAGACATTCCAACATACTTGGAATGTCCAAGTGCATGGATCGCTTTCCGGATTTTCAAAAATTCATCAAAAATATTCTTCAAGAGATATGCAAATATATTCAACGGATTCTTGTTCAGGGCATTCTTGACTATGACTGTGTACAATTTCAAGACATTCCAAGATACTTTTGGGGTCTTTTTTGACGAAAAAGTTAAGTCACTGCCTAAGTGCATGGATCGCTTTCCTGATTTTCAGAAATTCTTTAAAAATATTCCTTAAACGATATGCAAATATTTTCAACGGATTCTTGTTCAGGGCGTCGTTGACTATGACTGAGTACAATTTCAAGACATTCCAACATACTTGGAATGTCCAAGTGCATGGATCGCTTTCCTGATTTTCAAAAGTTCATTAAAAATATTCTTCAAGAGATATGCAAATATATTCAACGGATTCTTGTTCAGGGCATGCTTGACTATGACTGTGTACAATTTCAAGACATTCCAAGATACTTTTGGGGTCTTTTTTGAATAAAAAGTTAAGTCACTGCCTAAGTGCACAGACTTTCCTCATTTTCAAAAATTCATTAAAAATATTCCTTAAGAGATATGCAAATATTTTCAATTGATTCTTGTTCAGGGCGTCGTTGACTATGACTGAGTACAATTTCAAGACATTCCAACATACTTGGAATGTCCAAGTGCATGGATCGCTTTTCGGATTTTCAAAAATTCATTAAAAATATTCTTCAAGAGATATGCAAATATATTCAACGGATTCTTGTTCAGGGCATGCTTGACTATGACTGTGTACAATTTCAAGACATTCCAAGATACTTTTGGGGTCTTTTTTGACGAAAAAGTTAAGTCACTGCCTAAGTGCATGGATCGCTTTCCTGATTTTAAAAAATTCATTAAAAATATTCCTTAAGCGATATGCAAATATTTTCAACGGATTCTTGTTCAGGGCGTCGTTGACTATGACTGAGTACAATTTCAAGACATTCCAACATACTTGGAATGTCCAAGTGCATGGATCGCTTTCCTGATTTTCAAAAGTTCATTAAAAATATTCTTCAAGAGATATGCAAATATATTCAACGGATTCTTGTTCAGGGCATGCTTGACTATGACTGTGTACAATTTCAAGACATTCCAAGATACCTTTGGGGTCTTTTTTGAATAAAAAGTTAAGTCACTGCCTAAGTGCACAGACTTTCATCATTTTCAAAAATTCATTAAAAATATTCCTTAAGAGATATGCAAATATTTTCAATGGATTCTTGTTCAGGGCGTCGTTGACTATGACCGAGTACAATTTCAAGACATTCCAACATACTTGGAATGTCCAAGTGCATGGATCGCTTTCCGGATTTTCAAAAATTCATCAAAAATATTCTTCAAGAGATATGCAAATATATTCAACGGATTCTTGTTCAGGGCATTCTTGACTATGACTGTGTACAATTTCAAGACATTCCAAGATACTTTTGGGGTCTTTTTTGACGAAAAAGTTAAGTCACTGCCTAAGTGCATGGATCGCTTTCCTGATTTTCAGAAATTCTTTAAAAATATTCCTTAAACGATATGCAAATATTTTCAACGGATTCTTGTTCAGGGCGTCGTTGACTATGACTGAGTACAATTTCAAGACATTCCAACATACTTGGAATGTCCAAGTGCATGGATCGCTTTCCTGATTTTCAAAAGTTCATTAAAAATATTCTTCAAGAGATATGCAAATATATTCAACGGATTCTTGTTCAGGGCATGCTTGACTATGACTGTGTACAATTTCAAGACATTCCAAGATACTTTTGGGGTCTTTTTTGAATAAAAAGTTAAGTCACTGCCGAAGTGCACAGACTTTCCTCATTTTCAAAAATTCATTAAAAATATTCCTTAAGAGATATGCAAATATTTTCAATGGATTCTTGTTCAGGGCGTCGTTGACTGTGACCGAGTACAATTTAAAGACATTCCAACATACTTGGAATGTCCAAGTGCATGGATCGCTTTCCTGATTTTCAAAAGTTCATTAAAAATATTCTTCAAGAGATATGCAAATATATTCAACGGATTCTTGTTCAGGGCATGCTTGACTATGACTGTGTACAATTTCAAGACATTCCAAGATACTTTTGGGGTCTTTTTTGAATAAAAAGTTAAGTCACTGCCTAAGTGCATGGATCGCTTTCCTGATTTTCAAAAATTCATTAAAAATATTCCTTAAGCGATATGCAAATATTTTCAACGGATTCTTGTTCAGGGCGTCGTTGACTATGACTGAGTACAATTTCAAGACATTCCAACATACTTGGAATGTCCAAGTGCATGGATCGCTTTCCTGATTTTCAAAAGTTCATTAAAAATATTCTTCAAGAGATATGCAAATATATTCAACGGATTCTTGTTCAGGGCATGCTTGACTATGACTGTGTACAATTTCAAGACATTCCAAGATACCTTTGGGGTCTTTTTTGAATAAAAAGTTAAGTCACTGCCTAAGTGCACAGACTTTCATCATTTACAAAAATTCATTAAAAATATTCCTTAAGAGATATGCAAATATTTTCAATGGATTCTTGTTCAGGGCGTCGTTGACTGTGACCGAGTACAATTTAAAGACATTCCAACATACTTGGAATGTCCAAGTGCATGGATCGCTTTCCGGATTTTCAAAAATTCATTAAAAATATTCTTCAAGAGATATGCAAATATATTCAACGGATTCTTGTTCAGGGCATGCTTGACTATGACTGTGTACAATTTCAAGACATTCCAAGATACTTTTGGGGTCTTTTTTGACAAAAAAGTTAAGTCACTGCCTAAGTGCATGGATCGCTTTCCTGATTTTCAAAAATTCATTAAAAATATTCCTTAAGCGATATGCAAATATTTTCAACGGATTCTTGTTCAGGGCGTCGTTGACTATGACGGAGTACAATTTCAAGACATTCCAACATACTTTGAATGTCCAAGTACATGGATCGCTTTCCTGATTTTCAAAAGTTCATTAAAAATATTCTTCAAGAGATATGCAAATATATTCAACGGATTCTTGTTCAGGGCATGCTTGACTATGACTGTGTACAATTTCAAGACATTCCAAGATACTTTTGGGGTCTTTTTTGAATAAAAAGTTAAGTCACTGCCTAAGTGCACAGACTTTCCTCATTTTCAAAAATTCATTAAAAATATTCCTTAAGAGATATGCAAATATTTTCAATTGATTCTTGTTCAGATCGTCGTTGACTAAGACTGAGTACAATTTCAAGACATTCCAACATACTTGGAATGTCCAAGTGCATGGATCACTTTTCGGATTTTCAAAAATTCATTAAAAACATTCTTCAAGAGATATGCAAATATATTCAACGGATTCTTGTTCAGGGCATGCTTGACTATGACTGTGTACAATTTCAAGACATTCCAAGATACTTTTGGGGTCTTTTTTGAATAAAAAGTTAAGTCACTGCCGAAGTGCACAGACTTTCCTCATTTTCAAAAATTCATTTAAAATATTCCTTAAGAGATATACAAATATTTTCAATTGATTCTTGTTCAGGGCGTCGTTGACTATGACTGAGTACAATTTCAAGACATTCCAACATACTTGGAATGTCCAAGTGCATGGATCGCTTTTCGGATTTTCAAAAATTCATTAAAAATATTCTTCAAGAGATATGCAAATATATTCAACGGATTCTTGTTCAGGGCATGCTTGACTATGACTGTGTACAATTTCAAGACATTCCAAGATACTTTTGGGGTCTTTTTTGACGAAAAAGTTAAGTCACTGCCTAAGTGCATGGACCGCTTTCCTGATTTTCAAAAATTCATTAAAAATATTCCTTAAGCGATATGCAAATATTTTCAATGGATTCTTGTTCAGGGCGTCGTTGACTATGACCGAGTACAATTTCAAGACATTCCAACATACTTGGAATGTCCAAGTGCATGGATCGCTTTCCGGATTTTCAAAAATTCATTAAAAATATTCTTCAAGAGATATGCAAATATATTCAACGGATTCTTGTTCAGGGCATTCTTGACTATGACTGTGTACAATTTCAAGACATTCCAAGATACTTTTGGGGTCTTTTTTGACGAAAAAGTTAAGTCACTGCCTAAGTGCATGGATCGCTTTCCTGATTTTCAGAAATTCTTTAAAAATATTCCTTAAACGATATGCAAATATTTTCAACGGATTCTTGTTCAGGGCGTCGTTGACTATGACTGAGTACAATTTCAAGACATTCCAACATACTTGGAATGTCCAAGTGCATGGATCGCTTTCCTGATTTTCAAAAGTTCATTAAAAATATTCTTCAAGAGATATGCAAATATATTCAACGGATTCTTGTTCAGGGCATGCTTGACTATGACTGTGTACAATTTCAAGACATTCCAAGATACTTTTGGGGTCTTTTTTGACAAAAAAGTTAAGTCACTGCCTAAGTGCATGGATCGCTTTCCTGATTTTCAAAAATTCATTAAAAATATTCCTTAAGCGATATGCAAATATTTTCAACGGATTCTTGTTCAGGGCGTCGTTGACTATGACTGAGTACAATTTCAAGACATTCCAACATACTTGGAATGTCCAAGTGCATGGATCGCTTTCCTGATTTTCAAAAGTTCATTAAAAATATTCTTCAAGAGATATGCAAATATATTCAACGGATTCTTGTTCAGGGCATGCTTGACTATGACTGTGTACAATTTCAAGACATTCCAAGATACCTTTGGGGTCTTTTTTGAATAAAAAGTTAAGTCACTGCCTAAGTGCACAGACTTTCATCATTTACAAAAATTCATTAAAAATATTCCTTAAGAGATATGCAAATATTTTCAATGGATTCTTGTTCAGGGCGTCGTTGACTGTGACCGAGTACAATTTAAAGACATTCCAACATACTTGGAATGTCCAAGTGCATGGATCGCTTTCCGGATTTTCAAAAATTCATTAAAAATATTCTTCAAGAGATATGCAAATATATTCAACGGATTCTTGTTCAGGGCATGCTTGACTATGACTGTGTACAATTTCAAGACATTCCAAGATACTTTTGGGGTCTTTTTTGACGAAAAAGTTAAGTCACTGCCTAAGTGCATGGATCGCTTTCCTGATTTTCAAAAATTCATTAAAAATATTCCTTAAGCGATATGCAAATATTTTCAACGGATTCTTGTTCAGGGCGTCGTTGACTATGACGGAGTACAATTTCAAGACATTCCAACATACTTTGAATGTCCAAGTACATGGATCGCTTTCCTGATTTTCAAAAGTTCATTAAAAATATTCTTCAAGAGATATGCAAATATATTCAACGGATTCTTGTTCAGGGCATGCTTGACTATGACTGTGTACAATTTCAAGACATTCCAAGATACTTTTGGGGTCTTTTTTGAATAAAAAGTTAAGTCACTGCCTAAGTGCACAGACTTTCCTCATTTTCAAAAATT
The DNA here is from genome assembly GCF_963457635.1 of Microchirus variegatus. NCBI lineage: Eukaryota > Metazoa > Chordata > Actinopteri > Pleuronectiformes > Soleidae > Microchirus > Microchirus variegatus. Next base: position 30,737,504 of record NC_139808.1, read on the forward strand.
CATTAAAAATATTCCTTAAGAGATATGCAAATATTTTCAATTGATTCTTGTTCAGATCGTCGTTGACTAAGACTGAGTACAATTTCAAGACATTCCAACATACTTGGAATGTCCAAGTGCATGGATCACTTTTCGGATTTTCAAAAATTCATTAAAAACATTCTTCAAGAGATATGCAAATATATTCAACGGATTCTTGTTCAGGGCATGCTTGACTATGACTGTGTACAATTTCAAGACATTCCAAGATACTTTTGGGGTCTTTTTTGAATAAAAAGTTAAGTCACTGCCGAAGTGCACAGACTTTCCTCATTTTCAAAAATTCATTTAAAATATTCCTTAAGAGATATACAAATATTTCCAATTGATTCTTGTTCAGGGCGTCGTTGACTATGACTGAGTACAATTTCAAGACATTCCAACATACTTGGAATGTCCAAGTGCATGGATCGCTTTTCGGATTTTCAAAAATTCATTAAAAATATTCTTCAAGAGATATGCAAATATATTCAACGGATTCTTGTTCAGGGCATGCTTGACTATGACTGTGTACAATTTCAAGACATTCCAAGATACTTTTGGGGTCTTTTTTGACGAAAAAGTTAAGTCACTGCCTAAGTGCATGGACCGCTTTCCTGATTTTCAAAAATTCATTAAAAATATTCCTTAAGCGATATGCAAATATTTTCAACGGATTCTTGTTCAGGGCGTCGTTGACTATGACTGAGTACAATTTCAAGACATTCCAACATACTTGGAATGTCCAAGTGCATGGATCAATTTCCTGATTTTCAAAAGTTCATTAAAAATATTCTTCAAGAGATATGCAAATATATTCAACGGATTCTTGTTCAGGGCATGCTTGACTATGACTGTGTACAATTTCAAGTCATTCCAAGATACTTTTGGGGTCTTTTTTGAATAAAAAGTTAAGTCACTGCCTAAGTGCATGGATTGCTTTCCTGATTTTCAGAAATTCTTTAAAAATATTCCTTAAACGATATGCAAATATTTTCAACGGATTCTTGTTCAGGGCGTCGTTGACTATGACTGAGTACAATTTCAAGACATTCCAACATACTTGGAATGTCCAAGTGCATGGATCGCTTTCCTGATTTTCAAAAGTTCATTAAAAATATTCTTCAAGAGATATGCAAATATATTCAACAGATTCTTGTTCAGGGCATGCTTGACTATGACTGTGTACAATTTCAAGACATTCCAAGATACTTTTGGGGTCTTTTTTGAATAAAAAGTTAAGTCACTGCCGAAGTGCACAGAATTTCCTCATTTTCAAAAATTCATTTAAAATATTCCTTAAGAGATATACAAATATTTTCAATTGATTCTTGTTCAGGGCGTCGTTGACTATGACTGAGTACAATTTCAAGACATTCCAACATACTTGGAATGTCCAAGTGCATGGATCGCTTTTCGGATTTTCAAAAATTCATTAAAAATATTCTTCAAGAGATATGCAAATATATTCAACGGATTCTTGTTCAGGGCATGCTTGACTATGACTGTGTACAATTTCAAGACATTCCAAGATACTTTTGGGGTCTTTTTTGAATAAAAAGTTAAGTCACTGCCTCAGTGCATGGATCGCTTTCCTGATATTCAAAAATTCATTAAAAATATTCCTTAAGCGATATGCAAATATTTTCAACGGATTCTTGTTCAGGGCATCGTTGACTATGACTGAGTACAATTTCAAAACATTCCAACATACTTGTAATGTCCAAGTGCATGGATCGCTTTCCTGATTTTCAAAAATTCATTAAAAATATTCTTCAAGAGATATGCAAATATATTCAACGGATTCTTGTTCAGGGCATGCTTGACTATGACTGTGTACAATTTCAAGACATTCCAAGATACTTTTGGGGTCTTTTTTGAATAAAAAGTTAAGTCACTGCCTAAGTGCACAGACTTTCCTCATTTTCAAAAATTCATTAAAAATATTCCTTAAGAGATATGCAAATATTTTCAATTGATTCTTGTTCAGGGCGTCGTTAACTATGACTGAGTACAATTTCAAGACATTCCAACATACTTGGAATGTCCAAGTGCATGGATCGCTTTTCGGATTTTCAAAAATTCATTAAAAATATTCTTCAAGAGATATGCAAATATATTCAACGGATTCTTGTTCAGGGCATGCTTGACTATGACTGTGTACAATTTCAAGACATTCCAAGATACTTTTGGGGTCTTTTTTGACAAAAAAGTTGTCACTGCCTAAGTGCATGGATCGCTTTCCTGATTTTCAAAAATTCATTAAAAATATCCCTTAAGCGATATGCAAATATTTTCAACGGATTCTTGTTCAGGGCGTCGTTGACTATGACTGAGTACAATTTCAAGACATTCCAACATACTTGGAATGTCCAAGTGCATGGATCACTTTCCTGATTTTCAAAAATTCATTAAAAATATTCTTCCAGAGATATGCAAATATATTCAACGGATTCTTGTTCAGGGCATGCTTGACTATGACTGTGTACAATTTCAAGACATTCCAAGATACTTTTGGGGTCTTTTTTGACGAAAAAGTTAAGTCACTGCCTAAGTGCATGGATCGCTTTCCGGATTTTCAAAAATTCATTAAAAATATTATTCAAGAGATATGCAAATATATTCAACAGGTTCTTGTTCAGGGCATGCTTGACTATGACTGTGTACAATTTCAAGACATTCCAAGATACTTTTGGGGTCTTTTTTGAATAAAAAGTTAAGTCACTGCCTAAGTGCACAGACTTTCATCATTTTCAAAAATTCATTAAAAATATTCCTTAAGAGATATGCAAATATTTTCAATTGATTCTTGTTCAGAGCGTCGTTGACTATGACTGAGTACAATTTCAAGACATTCCAACATACTTGGAATGTCCAAGTGCATGGATCGCTTTTCGGATTTTCAAAAATTCATTAAAAATATTCTTCAAGAGATATGCAAATATATTCAACGGATTCTTGTTTAGGGCATGCTTGACTATGACTGTGTACAATTTCAAGACATTCCAAGATACTTTTGGGGTCTTTTTTGACGAAAAAGTTAAGTCACTGCCTAAGTGCATGGATCGCTTTCCTGATTTTCAAAAATTCATTAAAAATATTCCTTAAGCGATATGCAAATATTTTCAACGGATTCTTGTTCAGGGCGTCGTTGACTATGACTGAGTACAATTTCAAGACATTCCAACATACTTGGAATGTCCAAGTGCATGGATCGCTTTCCTGATTTTCAAAAGTTCATTAAAAATATTCTTCAAGAGATATGCAAATATATTCAACGGATTCTTGTTCAGGGCATGCTTGACTATGACTGTGTACAATTTCAAGACATTCCAAGATACTTTTGGGGTCTTTTTTGACGAAAAAGTTAAGTCACTGCCTAAGTGCATGGATCGCTTTCCTGATTTTCAAAAATTCATTAAAAATATTCCTTAAGCGATATGCAAATATTTTCAACGGATTCTTGTTCAGGGCGTCGTTGACTATGACCGAGTACAATTTCAAGACATTCCAACATACTTTGAATGTCCAAGTACATGGATCGCTTTCCTGATTTTCAAAAGTTCATTAAAAATATTCTTCAAGAGATATGCAAATATATTCAACGGATTCTTGTTCAGGGCATGCTTGACTATGACTGTGTACAATTTCAAGACATTCCAAGATACTTTTGGGGTCTTTTTTGACAAAAAAGTTAAGTCACTGCCTAAGTGCACAGACTTTCCTCATTTTCAAAAATTCATTTAAAATATTCCTTAAGAGATATGCAAATATTTTCAATTGATTCTTGTTCGGAGCGTCGTTTACTATGACTGAGTACAATTTCAAGACATTCCAACATACTTGGAATGTCCAAGTGCATGGATCGCTTTTCGGATTTTCAAAAATTCATTAAAAATATTCTTCAAGAGATATGCAAATATATTCAACGGATTCTTGTTTAGGGCATGCTTGACTATGACTGTGTACAATTTCAAGACATTCCAAGATACTTTTGGGGTCTTTTTTGACGAAAAAGTTAAGTCACTGCCTAAGTAAATGGATCGCTTTCCTGATTTTTTAAAAAATTCATTAAAAATATTCCTTAAGCGATATGCAAATATTTTCAACGGATTCTTGTTCAGGGCGTCGTTGACTATGACTGAGTACAATTTCAAGACATTCCAACATACTTGGAATGTCCAAGTGCATGGATCGCTTTCCGGATTTTCAAAAGTTCATTAAAAATATTCTTCAAGAGATATGCAAATATATTCAACGGTTTCTTGTTCAGGGCATGCTTGACTATGACTGTGTACAATTTCAAGACATTCCAAGATACTTTTGGGGTCTTTTTTGAATAAAAAGTTAAGTCACTGCCTAAGTGCATGGATCGCTTTCCTGATTTTCAAAAATTCATTAAAAATATTCCTTAAGCGATATGCAAATATTTTCAACGGATTCTTGTTCAGGGCGTCGTTGACTATGACTGAGTACAATTTCAAAACATTCCAACATACTTGGAATGTCCAAGTGCATGGATCGCTTTCCTGATTTTCAAAAGTTCATTAAAAATATTCTTCAAGAGATATGCAAATATATTCAACGGATTCTTGTTCAGGGCATGCTTGACTATGACTGTGTACAATTTCAAGACATTCCAAGATACTTTTGGGGTCTTTTTTGAATAAAAAGTTAAGTCACTGCCTAAGTGCACAGACTTTCCTCATTTTCAAAAATTCATTAAAAATATTCCTTAAGAGATATGCAAATATTTTTAATGGATTCTTGTTCAGGGCGTTGTTGACTATGACTGAGTACAATTTCAAGACATTCCAACATACTTGGAATGTCCAAGTGCATGGATCGCTTTCCGGATTTTCAAAAATTCATTAAAAATATTCTTCAAGAGATATGCAAAAATATTCACCGGATTCTTGTTCAGGGCATGCTTGACTATGACTGTGTACAATTTCAAGACATTCCAAGATACTTTTGGGGTCTTTTTTGACAAAAAAGTTAAGTCACTGCCTAAGTGCATGGATCGCTTTCCTGATTTTCAGAAATTCTTTAAAAATATTTCTTAAACGATATGCAAATATTTTCAACGGATTCTTGTTCAGGGCGTCGTTGACTATGACTGAGTACAATTTCAAGACATTCCAACATACTTGGAATGTCCAAGTGCATGGATCGCTTTCCGGATTTTCAAAAGTTCATTAAAAATATTCTTCAAGAGATATGCAAATATATTCAACGGATTCTTGTTCAGGGCATGCTTGACTATGACTGTGTACAATTTCAAGACATTCCAAGATACTTTTGGGGTCTTTTTTGAATAAAAAGTTAAGTCACTGCCTAAGTGCACAGACTTTCCTCATTTTCAAAAATTCATTAAAAATATTCCTTAAGAGATATGCAAATATTTTCAATGGATTCTTGTTCAGGGCGTTGTTGACTATGACTGAGTACAATTTCAAGACATTCCAACATACTTGGAATGTCCAAGTGCATGGATCGCTTTCCGGATTTTCAAAAATTCATTAAAAATATTCTTCCAGAGATATGCAAATATATTCAACGGATTCTTGTTCAGGGCATGCTTGACTATGACTGTGTACAATTTCAAGACATTCAAAGATACTTTTGGGGTCTTTTTTGACGAAAAAGTTAAGTCACTGCCTAAGTGCATGGATCGCTTTCCTGATTTTCAGAAATTCTTTAAAAATATTCCTTAAACGATATGCAAATATTTTCAACGGATTCTTGTTCAGGGCATCGTTGACTATGACTGAGTACAATTTCAAGACATTCCAACATACTTGGAATGTCCAAGTGCATGGATCGCTTTCCTGATTTTCAAAAGTTCATTAAAAATATTCTTCAAGAGATATGCAAATATATTCAACGGATTCTTGTTCAGGGCATGCTTGACTATGACTGTGTACAATTTCAAGACATTCCAAGATACTTTTGGGGTCTTTTTTGACAAAAAAGTTAAGTCACTGCCTAAGTGCATGGATTGCTTTCCTGATTTTCAAAAATTCATTAAAAATATTCCTTAAGCGATATGCAAATATTTTCAACGGATTCTTGTTCAGGGCGTCGTTGACTATGACTGAGTACAATTTCAAGACATTCCAACATACTTGGAATGTCCAAGTGCATGGATCGCTTTCCTGATTTTCAAAAGTTCATTAAAAATATTCTTCAAGAGATATGCAAATATATTCAACGGATTCTTGTTCAGGGCATGCTTGACTATGACTGTGTACAATTTCAAGACATTCCAAGATACTTTTGGGGTGTTTTTTGAATAAAAAGTTAAGTCACTGCCTAAGTGCACAGACTTTCCTCATTTTCAAAAATTCATTAAAAATATTCCTTAAGAGATATGCAAATATTTTCAATGGATTCTTGTTCAGGGCGTTGTTGACTATGACTGAGTACAATTTCAAGACATTCCAACATACTTGGAATGTCCAAGTGCATGGATTGCTTTCCGGATTTTCAAAAATTCATTAAAAATATTCTTCCAGAGATATGCAAATATATTCAACGGTTTCTTGTTCAGGGCATGCTTGACTATGACTGTGTACAATTTCAAGACATTCCAAGATACTTTTGGGGTCTTTTTTGACGAAAAAGTTAAGTCACTGCCTAAGTGCATGGATCGCTTTCCGGATTTTCAAAAATTCATTAAAAATATTCTTCAAGAGATATGCAAATATATTCAACGGATTCTTGTTCAGGGCATGCTTGACTATGACTGTGTACAATTTCAAGACATTCCAAGATACTTTTGGGGTCTTTTTTGACGAAAAAGTTAAGTCACTGCCTAAGTGCATGGATCGCTTTCCTGATTTTCAGAAATTCTTTAAAAATATTCCTTAAACGATATGCAAATATTTTCAACGGATTCTTGTTCAGGGCGTCGTTGACTATGACTGAGTACAATTTCAAGACATTCCAACATACTTGGAATGTCCAAGTGCATGGATCGCTTTCCTGATTTTCAAAAGTTCATTAAAAATATTCTTCAAGAGATATGCAAATATATTCAACGGATTCTTGTTCAGGGCATGCTTGACTATGACTGTGTACAATTTCAAGACATTCCAAGATACTTTTGGGGTCTTTTTTGAATAAAAAGTTAAGTCACTGCCGAAGTGCACAGACTTTTCTCATTTTCAAAAATTCATTAAAAATATTCCTTAAGAGATATGCAAACATTTTCAATTGATTCTTGTTCAGGGCGTCGTTGACTATGACTGAGTACAATTTCAAGACATTCCAACATACTTGGAATGTCCAAGTGCATGGATCGCTTTTCGGATTTTCAAAAATTCATTAAAAATATTCTTCAAGAGATATGCAAATATATTCAACGGTTTCTTGTTCAGGGCATGCTTGACTATGACTGTGTACAATGTCAAGACATTCCAAGATACTTTTGGGGTCTTTTTTGAAGAAAAAGTTAAGTCACTGCCTAAGTGCATGGATCGCGTTCCTGATTTTCAAAAATTCATTAAAAATATTCCTTAAGCGATATGCAAATATTTTCAACGGATTCTTGTTCAGGGCGTCGTTGACTATGACTGTGTACAATTTCAAGACATTCCAAGATACTTTTGGGGTCTTTTTTGACAAAAAAGTTAAGTCACTGCCTAAGTGCATGGACCGCTTTCCTGATTTTCAAAAATTCATTAAAAATATTCCTTAAGCGATATGCAAATATTTTCAACGGATTCTTGTTCAGGGCGTCGTTGACTATGACTGAGTACAATTTCAAGACATTCCAACATACTTGGAATGTCCAAGTGCATGGATCGCTTTCTGGATTTTCAAAAATTCATTAAAAATATTCTTCAAGAGATATGCAAATATATTCAACGGATTCTTGTTCAGGGCATTCTTGACTATGACTGTGTACAATTTCAAGACATTCCAAGATACTTTTGGGGTCTTTTTTGACAAAAAAGTTAAGTCACTGCCTAAGTGCATGGATCGCTTTCCTGATTTTCAAAAATTCATTAAAAATATTCCTTAAGCGATATGCAAATATTTTCAACGGATTCTTGTTCAGGGCGTCGTTGACTATGACTGAGTACAATTTCAAGGCATTCCAACATACTTGGAATGTCCAAGTGCATGGATCGCTTTCCTGATTTTCAAAAGTTCATTAAAAATATTCTTCAAGAGATATGCAAATATATTCAACGGATTCTTGTTCAGGGCATGCTTGACTATGACTGTGTACAATTTCAAGACATTCCAAGATACCTTTGGGGTCTTTTTTGAATAAAAAGTTAAGTCACTGCCTAAGTGCACAGACTTTCATCATTTTCAAAAAATTCATTAAAAATATTCCTTAAGAGATATGCAAATATTTTCAATGGATTCTTGTTCAGGGCGTCGTTGACTATGACCGAGTACAATTTCAAGACATTCCAACATACTTGGAATGTCCAAGTGCATGGATCACTTTCCGGATTTTCAAAAATTCATTAAAAATATTCTTCAAGAGATATGCAAATATATTCAACATATTCTTGTTCAGGGCATGCTTGACTATGACTGTGTACAATTTCAAGACATTCCAAGATACTTTTGGGGTCTTTTTTGACAAAAAAGTTTAGTCACTGCCTAAGTGCATGGATCGCTTTCCTGATTTTCAGAAATTCTTTAAAAATATTCCTTAAACGATATGCAAATATTTTCAACGGATTCTTGTTCAGGGCGTCGTTGACTATGACTGAGTACAATTTCAAGACATTCCAACATACTTGGAATGTCCAAGTGCATGGATCGCTTTCCTGATTTTCAAAAGTTCATTAAAAATATTCTTCAAGAGATATGCAAATATATTCAACGGATTCTTGTTCAGGGCATGCTTGACTATGACTGTGTACAATTTCAAGACATTCCAAGATACCTTTGGGGTCTTTTTTGAATAAAAAGTTAAGTCACTGCCTAAGTGCACAGACTTTCATCATTTTCAAAAATTCATTAAAAATATTCCTTAAGAGATATGCAAATATTTTCAATGGATTCTTGTTCAGGGCGTCGTTGACTATGACCGAGTACAATTTCAAGACATTCCAACATACTTGGAATGTCCAAGTGCATGGATCGCTTTCCGGATTTTCAAAAATTCATTAAAAATATTCTTCAAGAGATATGCAAATATATTCAACGGATTCTTGTTCAGGGCATGCTTGACTATGACTGTGTACAATTTCAAGACATTCCAAGATACTTTTGGGGTCTTTTTTGACGAAAAAGTTAAGTCACTGCCTAAGTGCATGGATCGCTTTCCTGATTTTCAAAAATTCATTAAAAATATTCCTTAAGCGATATGCAAATATTTTCAACGGATTCTTGTTCAGGGCGTCGTTGACTATGACCGAGTACAATTTCAAGACATTCCAACATACTTGGAATGTCCAAGTACATGGATCGCTTTCCTGATTTTCAAAAGTTCATTAAAAATATTCTTCAAGAGATATGCAAATATATTCAACGGATTCTTGTTCAGGGCATGCTTGACTATGACTGTGTACAATTTCAAGACATTCCAAGATACTTTTGGGGTCTTTTTTGAATAAAAAGTTAAGTCACTGCCTAAGTGCACAGACTTTCCTCATTTTCAAAAATTCATTAAAAATATTCCTTAAGAGATATGCAAATATTTTCAATTGATTCTTGTTCAGAGCATCGTTGACTATGACTGAGTACAATTTCAAGACATTCCAACATACTTCGAATGTCCAAGTGCATGGATCGCTTTTCGGATTTTCAAAAATTCATTAAAAATATTCTTCAAGAGATATGCAAATATATTCAACGGATTCTTGTTCAGGGCATGCTTGACTATGACTGTGTACAATTTCAAGACATTCCAAGATACTTTTGGGGTCTTTTTTGACGAAAAAGTTAAGTCACTGCCTAAGTGCATGGATCGCTTTCCTGATTTTCAAAAATTCATTAAAAATATTCCTTAAGCGATATGCAAATATTTTCAACGGATTCTTGTTCAGGGCGTCGTTGACTGTGACCGAGTACAATTTCAAGACATTCCAACATACTTTGAATGTCCAAGTACATGGATCGCTTTCCTGATTTTCAAAAGTTCATTAAAAATATTCTTCAAGAGATATGCAAATATATTCAACGGATTCTTGTTCACGGCATGCTTGACTATGACTGTGTACAATTTCAAGACATTCCAAGATACTTTTGGGGTCTTTTTTGAATAAAAAGTTAAGTCACTGCCTAAGTGCACAGAAATTCCTCATTTTCAAAAATTCATTAAAAATATTCCTTAAGAGATATGCAAATATTTTCAATAGATTCTTGTTCAGGGCGTCGTTGACTATGACTGAGTACAATTTCAAGACATTCCAACTTATTTGGAATGTCCAAGTGCATGGATAGCTTTCCGGATTTTCAAAAATTCATTAAAAATATTCTTCAAGAGATATGCAAATATATTCAACGGATTCTTGTTCAGGGCATGCTTGACTATGACTGTGTACAATTTCAAGACATTCCAAGATACTTTTGGGGTCTTTTTTGACGAAAAAGTTAAGTCACTGCCTAAGTGCATGGATCGCTTTCCTGATTTTCAAAAATTCATTAAAAATATTCCTTAAGCGATATGCAAATATTTTCAACGGATTCTCGTTCAGGGCGTCGTTGACTATGACTGAGTACAATTTCAAGACATTCCAACATACTTGGAATGTCCAAGTGCATGGATCGCTTTCTGGATTTTCAAAAATTCATTAAAAATATTCTTCAAGAGATATGCAAATATATTCAACGGATTCTTGTTCAGGGCATTCTTGACTATGACTGTGTACAATTTCAAGACATTCCAAGATACTTTTGGGGTCTTTTTTGACAAAAAAGTTAAGTCACTGCCTAAGTGCATGGATCGCTTTCCTGATTTTCAAAAATTCATTAAAAATATTCCTTAAGCGATATGCAAATATTTTCAACGGATTCTTGTTCAGGGCGTCGTTGACTATGACTGAGTACAATTTCAAGGCATTCCAACATACTTGGAATGTCCAAGTGCATGGATCGCTTTCCTGATTTTCAAAAGTTCATTAAAAATATTCTTCAAGAGATATGCAAATATATTCAACGGATTCTTGTTCAGGGCATGCTTGACTATGACTGTGTACAATTTCAAGACATTCCAAGATACCTTTGGGGTCTTTTTTGAATAAAAAGTTAAGTCACTGCCTAAGTGCACAGACTTTCATCATTTTCAAAAAATTCATTAAAAATATTCCTTAAGAGATATGCAAATATTTTCAATGGATTCTTGTTCAGGGCGTCGTTGACTATGACCGAGTACAATTTCAAGACATTCCAACATACTTGGAATGTCCAAGTGCATGGATCACTTTCCGGATTTTCAAAAATTCATTAAAAATATTCTTCAAGAGATATGCAAATATATTCAACATATTCTTGTTCAGGGCATGCTTGACTATGACTGTGTACAATTTCAAGACATTCCAAGATACTTTTGGGGTCTTTTTTGACAAAAAAGTTTAGTCACTGCCTAAGTGCATGGATCGCTTTCCTGATTTTCAGAAATTCTTTAAAAATATTCCTTAAACGATATGCAAATATTTTCAACGGATTCTTGTTCAGGGCGTCGTTGACTATGACTGAGTACAATTTCAAGACATTCCAACATACTTGGAATGTCCAAGTGCATGGATCGCTTTCCTGATTTTCAAAAGTTCATTAAAAATATTCTTCAAGAGATATGCAAATATATTCAACGGATTCTTGTTCAGGGCATGCTTGACTATGACTGTGTACAATTTCAAGACATTCCAAGATACCTTTGGGGTCTTTTTTGAATAAAAAGTTAAGTCACTGCCTAAGTGCACAGACTTTCATCATTTTCAAAAATTCATTAAAAATATTCCTTAAGAGATATGCAAATATTTTCAATGGATTCTTGTTCAGGGCGTCGTTGACTATGACCGAGTACAATTTCAAGACATTCCAACATACTTGGAATGTCCAAGTGCATGGATCGCTTTCCGGATTTTCAAAAATTCATTAAAAATATTCTTCAAGAGATATGCAAATATATTCAACGGATTCTTGTTCAGGGCATGCTTGACTATGACTGTGTACAATTTCAAGACATTCCAAGATACTTTTGGGGTCTTTTTTGACGAAAAAGTTAAGTCACTGCCTAAGTGCATGGATCGCTTTCCTGATTTTCAAAAATTCATTAAAAATATTCCTTAAGCGATATGCAAATATTTTCAACGGATTCTTGTTCAGGGCGTCGTTGACTATGACCGAGTACAATTTCAAGACATTCCAACATACTTGGAATGTCCAAGTACATGGATCGCTTTCCTGATTTTCAAAAGTTCATTAAAAATATTCTTCAAGAGATATGCAAATATATTCAACGGATTCTTGTTCAGGGCATGCTTGACTATGACTGTGTACAATTTCAAGACATTCCAAGATACTTTTGGGGTCTTTTTTGAATAAAAAGTTAAGTCACTGCCTAAGTGCACAGACTTTCCTCATTTTCAAAAATTCATTAAAAATATTCCTTAAGAGATATGCAAATATTTTCAATTGATTCTTGTTCAGAGCATCGTTGACTATGACTGAGTACAATTTCAAGACATTCCAACATACTTCGAATGTCCAAGTGCATGGATCGCTTTTCGGATTTTCAAAAATTCATTAAAAATATTCTTCAAGAGATATGCAAATATATTCAACGGATTCTTGTTCAGGGCATGCTTGACTATGACTGTGTACAATTTCAAGACATTCCAAGATACTTTTGGGGTATTTTTTGACGAAAAAGTTAAGTCACTGCCTAAGTGCATGGATCGCTTTCCTGATTTTCAAAAATTCATTAAAAATATTCCTTAAGCGATATGCAAATATTTTCAACGGATTCTTGTTCAGGGCGTCGTTGACTATGACCGAGTACAATTTCAAGACATTCCAACATACTTGGAATGTCCAAGTGCATGGATTGCTTTCCTGATTTTCAAAAGTTCATTAAAAATATTCTTCAAGAGATATGCAAATATATTCAACGGATTCTTGTTCAGGGCATGCTTGACTATGACTGTGTACAATTTCAAGACATTCCAAGATACTTTTGGGGTCTTTTTTGACGAAAAAGTTAAGTCACTGCCTAAGTGCATGGATCGCTTTCCTGATTTTCAAAAATTCATTAAAAATATTCCTTAAGCGATATGCAAATATTTTCAACGGATTCTTGTTCAGGGCGTCGTTGACTGTGACCGAGTACAATTTCAAGACATTCCAACATACTTTGAATGTCCAAGTACATGGATCGCTTTCCTGATTTTCAAAAGTTCATTAAAAATATTCTTCAAGAGATATGCAAATATATTCAACGGATTCTTGTTCACGGCATGCTTGACTATGACTGTGTACAATTTCAAGACATTCCAAGATACTTTTGGGGTCTTTTTTGAATAAAAAGTTAAGTCACTGCCTAAGTGCACAGAAATTCCTCATTTTCAAAAATTCATTAAAAATATTCCTTAAGAGATATGCAAATATTTTCAATAGATTCTTGTTCAGGGCGTCGTTGACTATGACTGAGTACAATTTCAAGACATTCCAACTTATTTGGAATGTCCAAGTGCATGGATAGCTTTCCGGATTTTCAAAAATTCATTAAAAATATTCTTCAAGAGATATGCAAATATATTCAACGGATTCTTGTTCAGGGCATGCTTGACTATGACTGTGTACAATTTCAAGACATTCCAAGATACTTTTGGGGTCTTTTTTGACGAAAAAGTTAAGTCACTGCCTAAGTGCATGGATCGCTTTCCTGATTTTCAAAAATTCATTAAAAATATTCCTTAAGCGATATGCAAATATTTTCAACGGATTCTTGTTCAGGGCGTCTTTGACTATGACTGAGTACAATTTCAAGACATTCCAACATACTTTGAATGTCCAAGTGCATGGATCGCTTTCCTGATTTTCAAAAGTTCATTAAAAATATTCTTCAAGAGATATGCAAATATATTCAACGGATTCTTGTTCAGGGCATGCTTGACTATGACTGTGTACAATTTCAAGACATTCCAAGATACTTTTGGGGTCTTTTTTGAATAAAAAGTTAAGTCACTGCCTAAGTGCACAGACTTTCCTCATTTTCAAAAATTCATTAAAATTTTCCTTAAGAGATATGCAAATATTTTCAATTGATTCTTGTTCAGGGCGTCGTTGACTATGACTGAGTACAATTTCAAGACATTCCAACATACTTGGAATGTCCAAGTGCATGGATCGCTTTTCGGATTTTCAAAAATTCATTAAAAATATTCTTCAAGAGATATGCAAATATATTCAACGGATTCTTGTTCAGGGCATGCTTGACTATGACTGTGTACAATTTCAAGACATTCCAAGATACTTTTGGGGTCTTTTTTGACAAAAAAGTTAAGTCACTGCCTAAGTGCATGGATCGCTTTCCTGATTTTCAAAAATTCATTAAAAATATTCCTTAAGCGATATGCAAATATTTTCAACGGATTCTTGTTCAGGGCGTCGTTGACTATGACTGAGTACAATTTCAAGACATTCCAACATACTTGGAATGTCCAAGTGCATGGATCGCTTTCCTGATTTTCAAAAGTTCATTAAAAATATTCTTCAAGAGATATGCAAATATATTCAACGGATTCTTGTTCAGGGCATGCTTGACTATGACTGTGTACAATTTCAAGACATTCCAAGATACCTTTGGGGTCTTTTTTGAATAAAAAGTTAAGTCACTGCCTAAGTGCACAGACTTTCATCATTTTCAAAAATTCATTAAAAATATTCCTTAAGAGATATGCAAATATTTTCAATGGATTCTTGTTCAGGGCGTCGTTGACTATGACCGAGTACAATTTCAAGACATTCCAACATACTTGGAATGTCCAAGTGCATGGATCGCTTTCCGGATTTTCAAAAATTCATTAAAAATATTCTTCAAGAGATATGCAAATATATTCAACGGATTCTTGTTCAGGGCATGCTTGACTATGACTGTGTACAATTTCAAGACATTCCAAGATACTTTTGGGGTCTTTTTTGACGAAAAAGTTAAGTCACTGCCTAAGTGCATGGATCGCTTTCCTGATTTTCAGAAATTCTTTAAAAATATTCCTTAAACGATATGCAAATATTTTCAACGGATTCTTGTTCAGGGCGTCGTTGACTATGACTGAGTACAATTTCAAAGCATTCCAACATACTTGGAATGTCCATGTGCATGGATCGCTTTCCTGATTTTCAAAAGTTCATTAAAAATATTCTTCAAGAGATATGCAAATATATTCAACGGATTCTTGTTCAGGGCATGCTTGACTATGACTGTGTACAATTTCAAGACATTCCAAGATACTTTTGGGGTCTTTTTTGAATAAAAAGTTAAGTCACTGCCTAAGTGCACAGACTTTCCTCATTTTCAAAAATTCATAAAAAATATTCCTTAAGAGATATGCAAATATTTTCAATTGAATCTTGTTCAGGGCGTCGTTGACTATGACTGAGTACAATTTCAAGACATTCCAACATACTTGGAATGTCCAAGTGCATGGATCGCTTTTCGGATTTTCAAAAATTCATTAAAAATATTCTTCAAGAGATATGCAAATATATTCAACGGATTCTTGTTCAGGGCATGCTTGACTATGACTGTGTACAATTTCAAGACATTCCAAGATACTTTTGGGGTCTTTTTTGACAAAAAAGTTAAGTCACTGCCTAAGTGCATGGATCGCTTTCCTGATTTTCAAAAATTCATTAGAAATATTCCTTAAGCGATATGCAAATACTTTCAACGGATTCTTGTTCAGGGCGTCGTTGACTATGACTGAGTACAATTTCAAGACATTCCAACATACTTGGAATGTCCAAGTGCATGGATCGCTTTCCTGATTTTCAAAAATTCATTAAAAATATTCCTTAAGAGATATGCAAATATTTTCAATGGATTCTTGTTCAGGGCGTCGTTGACTATGACCGAGTACAATTTCAAGACATTCCAACATACTTGGAAAGTCCAAGTGCATGGATCGCTTTTCGGATTTTCAAAAATTCATTAAAAATATTCTTCAAGAGATATGCAAATATATTCAACGGATTCTTGTTCAGGGCATGCTTGACTATGACTGTGTACAATTTCAAGACATTCCAAGATACTTTTGGGGTCTTTTTTGACGAAAAAGTTAAGTCACTGCCTAAGTGCATGGATCGCTTTCCTGATTTTCAGAAATTCTTTAAAAATATTCCTTAAACGATATGCAAATATTTTCAACGGATTCTTGTTCAGGGCGTCGTTGACTATGACTGAGTACAATTTCAAGACATTCCAACATACTTGGAATGTCCATGTGCATGGATCGCTTTCCTGATTTTCAAAAGTTCATTAAAAATATTCTTCAAGAGATATGCAAATATATTCAACGGATTCTTGTTCAGGGCATGCTTGACTATGACTGTGTACAATTTCAAGACATTCCAAGATACTTTTGGGGTCTTTTTTGAATAAAAAGTTAAGTCACTGCCTAAGTGCACAGACTTTCCTCATTTTCAAAAATTCATAAAAAATATTCCTTAAGAGATATGCAAATATTTTCAATTGAATCTTGTTCAGGGCGTCGTTGACTATGACTGAGTACAATTTCAAGACATTCCAACATACTTGGAATGTCCAAGTGCATGGATCGCTTTTCGGATTTTCAAAAATTCATTAAAAATATTCTTCAAGAGATATGCAAATATATTCAACGGATTCTTGTTCAGGGCATGCTTGACTATGACTGTGTACAATTTCAAGACATTCCAAGATACTTTTGGGGTCTTTTTTGACAAAAAAGTTAAGTCACTGCCTAAGTGCATGGATCGCTTTCCTGATTTTCAAAAATTCATTAGAAATATTCCTTAAGCGATATGCAAATACTTTCAACGGATTCTTGTTCAGGGCGTCGTTGACTATGACTGAGTACAATTTCAAGACATTCCAACATACTTGGAATGTCCAAGTGCATGGATCGCTTTCCTGATTTTCAAAAATTCATTAAAAATATTCCTTAAGAGATATGCAAATATTTTCAATGGATTCTTGTTCAGGGCGTCGTTGACTATGACCGAGTACAATTTCAAGACATTCCAACATACTTGGAATGTCCAAGTGCATGGATCGCTTTCCGGATTTTCAAAAATTCATTAAAAATATTCTTCAAGAGATATGCAAATATATTCAACGGATTCTTGTTCAGGGCATTCTTGACTATGACTGTGTACAATTTCAAGACATTCCAAGATACTTTTGGGGTCTTTTTTGAAGAAAAAGTTAAGTCACTGCCTAAGTGCATGGATCGCTTTCCTGATTTTCAGAAATTCTTTAAAAATATTCCTTAAACGATATGCAAATATTTTCAACGGATTCTTGTTCAGGGCGTCGTTGGCTATGACTGAGTACAATTTCAAGACATTCCAACATACTTGGAATGTCCAAGTGCATGGATCGCTTTCCTGATTTTCAAAAGTTCATTAAAAATATTCTTCAAGAGATATGCAAATATATTCAACGGATTCTTGTACAGGGCATGCTTGACTATGACTGTGTACAATTTCAAGACATTCCAAGATACTTTTGGGGTCTTTTTTGACAAAAAAGTTAAGTCACTGCCTAAGTGCATGGATCGCTTTCCTGATTTTCAAAAATTCATTAAAAATATTCCTTAAGCGATATGCAAATATTTTCAACGGATTCTTGTTCAGGGCGTCGTTGACTATGACTGAGTACAATTTCAAGACATTCCAACATACTTGGAATGTCCAAGTGCATGGATCGCTTTCCTGATTTTCAAAAGTTCATTAAAAATATTCTTCAAGAGATATGCAAATATATTCAACGGATTCTTGTTCAGGGCATGCTTGACTATGACTGTGTACAATTTCAAGACATTCCAAGATACTTTTGGGGTCTTTTTTGAATAAAAAGTTAAGTCACTGCCTAAGTGCACAGACTTTCCTCATTTTCAAAAATTCATTAAAAATATTCCTTAAGAGATATGCAAATATTTTCAATTGATTCTTGTTCATGGCGTCGTTGACTATGACTGAGTACAATTTCAAGACATTCCAACATACTTGGAATGTCCAAGTGCATGGATCGCTTTTCTGATTTTCAAAAATTCATTAAAAATATTCTTCAAGAGATATGCAAATATATTCAACGGATTCTTGTTCAGGGCATGCCTGACTATGACTGTGTACAATTTCAAGACATTCCAAGATACTTTTGGGGTCTTTTTTGACAAAAAAGTTAAGTCACTGCCTAAGTGCATGGATCGCTTTCCTGATTTTCAAAAATTCATTAAAAATATTCCTTAAGCGATATGCAAATATTTTCAACGGATTCTTGTTCAGGGCGTCGTTGACTATGACTGAGTACAATTTCAAGGCATTCCAACATACTTGGAATGTCCAAGTGCATGGATCGCTTTCCTGATTTTCAAAAGTTCATTAAAAATATTCTTCAAGAGATATGCAAATATATTCAACGGATTCTTGTTCAGGGCATGCTTGACTATGACTGTGTACAATTTCAAGACATTCCAAGATACCTTTGGGGTCTTTTTTGAATAAAAAGTTAAGTCACTGCCTAAGTGCACAGACTTTCATCATTTTCAAAAATTCATTAAAAATATTCCTTAAGAGATATGCAAATATTTTCAATGGATTCTTGTTCAGGGCGTCGTTGACTATGACCGAGTACAATTTCAAGACATTCCAACATACTTGGAATGTCCAAGTGCATGGATCGCTTTCCGGATTTTCAAAAATTCATTAAAAATATTCTTCAAGAGATATGCAAATATATTCAACGGATTCTTGTTCAGGGCATGCTTGACTATGACTGTGTACAATTTCAAGACATTCCAAGATACTTTTGGGGTCTTTTTTGACGAAAAAGTTAAGTCACTGCCTAAGTGCATGGATCGCTTTCCTGATTTTCAAAAATTCATTAAAAATATTCCTTAAGCGATATGCAAATATTTTCAACGGATTCTTGTTCAGGGCGTCGTTGACTATGACCGAGTACAATTTCAAGACATTCCAACATACTTTGAATGTCCAAGTACATGGATCGCTTTCCTGATTTTCAAAAGTTCATTAAAAATATTCTTCAAGAGATATGCAAATATATTCAACGGATTCTTGTTCAGGGCATGCTTGACTATGACTGTGTACAATTTCAAGACATTCCAAGATACTTTTGGGGTCTTTTTTGAATAAAAAGTTAAGTCACTGCCTAAGTGCACAGACTTTCCTCATTTTCAAAAATTCATTAAAAATATTCCTTAAGAGATATGCAAATATTTTCAATTGATTCTTGTTCAGAGCATCGTTGACTATGACTGAGTACAATTTCAAGACATTCCAACATACTTGGAATGTCCAAGTGCATGGATCGCTTTTCGGATTTTCAAAAATTCATTAAAAATATTCTTCAAGAGATATGCAAATATATTCAACGGATTCTTGTTCAGGGCATGCTTGACTATGACTGTGTACAATTTCAAGACATTCCAAGATACTTTTGGGGTATTTTTTGACGAAAAAGTTAAGTCACTGCCTAAGTGCATGGATCGCTTTCCTGATTTTCAAAAATTCATTAAAAATATTCCTTAAGCGATATGCAAATATTTTCAACGGATTCTTGTTCAGGGCGTCGTTGACTATGACTGAGTACAATTTCAAGACATTCCAACATACTTGGAATGTCCAAGTGCATGGATTGCTTTCCTGATTTTCAAAAGTTCATTAAAAATATTCTTCAAGAGATATGCAAATATATTCAACGGATTCTTGTTCAGGGCATGCTTGACTATGACTGTGTACAATTTCAAGACATTCCAAGATACTTTTGGGGTCTTTTTTGACGAAAAAGTTAAGTCACTGCCTAAGTGCATGGATCGCTTTCCTGATTTTCAAAAATTCATTAAAAATATTCCTTAAGCGATATGCAAATATTTTCAACGGATTCTTGTTCAGGGCGTCGTTGACTGTGACCGAGTACAATTTCAAGACATTCCAACATACTTTGAATGTCCAAGTACATGGATCGCTTTCCTGATTTTCAAAAGTTCATTTAAAATATTCTTCAAGAGATATGCAAATATATTCAACGGATTCTTGTTCACGGCATGCTTGACTATGACTGTGTACAATTTCAAGACATTCCAAGATACTTTTGGGGTCTTTTTTGAATAAAAAGTTAAGTCACTGCCTAAGTGCACAGAAATTCCTCATTTTCAAAAATTCATTAAAAATATTCCTTAAGAGATATGCAAATATTTTCAATAGATTCTTGTTCAGGGCGTCGTTGACTATGACTGAGTACAATTTCAAGACATTCCAACTTACTTGGAATGTCCAAGTGCATGGATAGCTTTCCGGATTTTCAAAAATTCATTAAAAATATTCTTCAAGAGATATGCAAATATATTCAACGGATTCTTGTTCAGGGCATGCTTGACTATGACTGTGTACAATTTCAAGACATTCCAAGATACTTTTGGGGTCTTTTTTGACGAAAAAGTTAAGTCACTGCCTAAGTGCATGGATCGCTTTCCTGATTTTTAAAAATTCATTAAAAATATTCCTTAAGCGATATGCAAATATTTTCAACGGATTCTTGTTCAGGGCGTCTTTGACTATGACTGAGTACAATTTCAAGACATTCCAACATACTTTGAATGTCCAAGTGCATGGATCGCTTTCCTGATTTTCAAAAGTTCATTAAAAATATTCTTCAAGAGATATGCAAATATATTCAACGGATTCTTGTTCAGGGCATGCTTGACTATGACTGTGTACAATTTCAAGACATTCCAAGATACTTTTGGGGTCTTTTTTGACGAAAAAGTTAAGTCACTGCCTAAGTGCATGGATCGCTTTCCTGATTTTCAGAAATTCTTTAAAAATATTCCTTAAACGATATGCAAATATTTTCAACGGATTCTTGTTCAGGGCGTCGTTGACTATGACTGAGTACAATTTCAAGACATTCCAACATACTTGGAATGTCCAAGTGCATGGATCGCTTTCCTGATTTTCAAAAGTTCATTAAAAATATTTTTCAAGAGATATGCAAATATATTCAACGGATTCTTGTTCAGGGCATGCTTGACTATGACTGTGTACAATTTCAAGACATTCCAAGATACTTTTGGGGTCTTTTTTGAATAAAAAGTTAAGTCACTGCCTAAGTGCACAGACTTTCCTCATTTTCAAAAATTCATTAAAAATATTCCTTAAGAGATATGCAAATATTTTCAATTGATTCTTGTTCAGGGCGTCGTTGACTATGACTGAGTACAATTTCAAGACATTCCAACATACTTGGAATGTCCAAGTGCATGGATCGCTTTTCGGATTTTCAAAAATTCATTTAAAATATTCTTCAAGAGATATGCAAATATATTCAACGGTTTCTTGTTCAGGGCATGCTTGACTATGACTGTGTACAATTTCAAGACATTCCAAGATACTTTTGGGGTCTTTTTTGACAAAAAAGTTAAGTCACTGCCTAAGTGCATGAATTGCTTTCCTGATTTTCAAAAATTCATTAAAAATATTCCTTAAGCGATATGCAAATATATTCAACGGATTCTTGTTCAGGGCATGCTTGACTATGACTGTGTACAATTTCAAAACATTCCAACATACTTGGAATGTCCAAGTGCATGGATCGCTTTTCGGATTTTCAAAAATTCATTAAAAATATTCTTCAAGAGATATGCAAATATATTCAACGGTTTCTTGTTTAGGGCATGCTTGACTATGACTGTGTACAATTTCAAGACATTCCAAGATACTTTTGGGGTCTTTTTTGACAAAAAAGTTAAGTCACTGCCTAAGTGCATGGATCGCTTTCCTGATTTTCAAAAATTCATTAAAAATATTCCTTAAGCGATATGCAAATATTTTCAACGGATTCTTGTTCAGGGCGTCGTTGACTATGACCGAGTACAATTTCAAGACATTCCAACATACTTTGAATGTCCAAGTACATGGATCGCTTTCCTGATTTTCAAAAGTTCATTAAAAATATTCTTCAAGAGATATGCAAATATATTCAACGGATTCTTGTTCAGGGCATGCTTGACTATGACTGTGTACAATTTCAAGACATTCCAAGATACTTTTGGGGTCTTTTTTGAATAAAAAGTTAAGTCACTGCCTAAGTGCATGGATCGCTTTCCTGATTTTCAAAAATTCATTAAAAATATTCCTTAAGCGATATGCAAATATTTTCAACGGATTCTTGTTCAGGGCGTCGTTGACTATGACTGAGTACAATTTCAAAACATTCCAACATACTTGGAATGTCCAAGTGCATGGATCGCTTTCCTGATTTTCAAAAGTTCATTAAAAATATTCTTCAAGAGATATGCAAATATATTCAACGGATTCTTGTTCAGGGCATGCTTGACTATGACTGTGTACAATTTCAAGACATTCCAAGATACTTTTGGGGTCTTTTTTGAATAAAAAGTTAAGTCACTGCCTAAGTGCACAGACTTTCCTCATTTTCAAAAATTCATTAAAATTTTCCTTAAGAGATATGCAAATATTTTCAATTGATTCTTGTTCAGGGCGTCGTTGACTATGACTGAGTACAATTTCAAGACATTCCAACATACTTGGAATGTCCAAGTGCATGGATCGCTTTCCGGATTTTCAAAAATTCATTAAAAATATTCTTCAAGAGATATGCAAATATATTCAACGGATTCTTGTTCAGGGCATGCTTGAGTATGACTGTGTACAATTTCAAGACATTCCAAGATACTTTTGGGGTCTTTTTTGACGAAAAAGTTAAGTCACTGCCTAAGTGCATGGATCGCTTTCCTGATTTTCAGAAATTCTTTAAAAATATTCCTTAAACGATATGCAAATATTTTCAACGGATTCTTGTTCAGGGCGTCGTTGACTATGACTGAGTACAATTTCAAGACATTCCAACATACTTGGAATGTCCATGTGCATGGATCGCTTTCCTGATTTTCAAAAGTTCATTAAAAATATTCTTCAAGAGATATGCAAATATATTCAACGGATTCTTGTTCAGGGCATGCTTGACTATGACTGTGTACAATTTCAAGACATTCCAAGATACTTTTGGGGTCTTTTTTGAATAAAAAGTTAAGTCACTGCCTAAGTGCACAGACTTTCCTCATTTTCAAAAATTCATTAAAAATATTCCTTAAGAGATATGCAAATATTTTCAATTGAATCTTGTTCAGGGCGTCGTTGACTATGACTGAGTACAATTTCAAGACATTCCAACATACTTGGAATGTCCAAGTGCATGGATCGCTTTTCGGATTTTCAAAAATTCATTAAAAATATTCTTCAAGAGATATGCAAATATATTCAACGGATTCTTGTTCAGGGCATGCTTGACTATGACTGTGTACAATTTCAAGACATTCCAAGATACTTTTGGGGTCTTTTTTGACAAAAAAGTTAAGTCACTGCCTAAGTGCATGGATCGCTTTCCTGATTTTCAAAAATTCATTAGAAATATTCCTTAAGCGATATGCAAATACTTTCAACGGATTCTTGTTCAGGGCGTCGTTGACTATGACTGAGTACAATTTCAAGACATTCCAACATACTTGGAATGTCCAAGTGCATGGATCGCTTTCCTGATTTTCAAAAATTCATTAAAAATATTCCTTAAGAGATAT
Source organism: Microchirus variegatus (assembly GCF_963457635.1). Taxonomy (NCBI): domain Eukaryota; kingdom Metazoa; phylum Chordata; class Actinopteri; order Pleuronectiformes; family Soleidae; genus Microchirus; species Microchirus variegatus. Next base: position 30,761,317 of record NC_139808.1, read on the forward strand.
GCAAATATTTTCAATGGATTCTTGTTCAGGGCGTCGTTGACTATGACCGAGTACAATTTCAAGACATTCCAACATACTTGGAATGTCCAAGTGCATGGATCGCTTTCCGGATTTTCAAAAATTCATTAAAAATATTCTTCAAGAGATATGCAAATATATTCAACGGATTCTTGTTCAGGGCATTCTTGACTATGACTGTGTACAATTTCAAGACATTCCAAGATACTTTTGGGGTCTTTTTTGAAGAAAAAGTTAAGTCACTGCCTAAGTGCATGGATCGCTTTCCTGATTTTCAGAAATTCTTTAAAAATATTCCTTAAACGATATGCAAATATTTTCAACGGATTCTTGTTCAGGGCGTCGTTGGCTATGACTGAGTACAATTTCAAGACATTCCAACATACTTGGAATGTCCAAGTGCATGGATCGCTTTCCTGATTTTCAAAAGTTCATTAAAAATATTCTTCAAGAGATATGCAAATATATTCAACGGATTCTTGTACAGGGCATGCTTGACTATGACTGTGTACAATTTCAAGACATTCCAAGATACCTTTGGGGTCTTTTTTGACGAAAAAGTTAAGTCACTGCCTAAGTGCATGGATCGCTTTCCTGATTTTCAGAAATTCTTTAAAAATATTCCTTAAACGATATGCAAATATTTTCAATGGATTCTTGTTCAGGGCGTCGTTGACTATGACTGAGTACAATTTCAAGACATTCCAACATACTTGGAATGTCCAAGTGCATGGATCGCTTTCCGGATTTTCAAAAGTTCAATGAAAATATTCTTCAAGAGATATGCAAATATATTCAACGGATTCTTGTTCAGGGCATGCTTGACTATGACTGTGTACAATTTCAAGACATTCCAAGATACTTTTGGGGTCTTTTTTGAATAAAAAGTTAAGTCACTGCCTAAGTGCACAGACTTTCCTCATTTTCAAAAATTCATTAAAAATATTTCTTAAGAGATATGCAAATATTTTCAATTGATTCTTGTTCAGGGCGTCGTTGACTATGTCTGAATACAATTTCAAGACATTCCAACATACTTGGAATGTCCAAGTGCATGGATCGCTTTTCGGATTTTCAAAAATTCATTAAAAATATTCTTCAAGAGATATGCAAATATATTCAACATATTCTTGTTCAGGGCATGCTTGACTATGACTGTGTACAATTTCAAGACATTCCAAGATACTTTTGGGGTCTTTTTTGACAAAAAAGTTTAGTCACTGCCTAAGTGCATGGATCGCTTTCCTCATTTTCAGAAATTCTTTAAAAATATTCCTTAAACGATATGCAAATATTTTCAACGGATTCTTGTTCAGGGCGTCGTTGACTATGACTGAGTACAATTTCAAGACATTCCAACATACTTGGAATGTCCAAGTGCATGGATCGCTTTCCTGATTTTCAAAAGTTCATTAAAAATATTCTTCAAGAGATATGCAAATATATTCAACGGATTCTTGTTCAGGGCATGCTTGACTATGACTGTGTACAATTTCAAGACATTCCAAGATACTTTTGGGGTCTTTTTTGACGAAAAAGTTAAGTCACTGCCTAAGTGCATGGATCGCTTTCCTGATTTTCAGAAATTCTTTAAAAATATTCCTTAAACGATATGCAAATATTTTCAACGGATTCTTGTTCAGGGCGTCGTTGACTATGACTGAGTACAATTTCAAGACATTCCAACATACTTGGAATGTCCAAGTGCATGGATCGCTTTCCTGATTTTCAAAAGTTCATTAAAAATATTCTTCAAGAGATATGCAAATATATTCAACGGATTCTTGTTCAGGGCATGCTTGACTATGACTGTGTACAATTTCAAGACATTCCAAGATACTTTTGGGGTCTTTTTTGAATAAAAAGTTAAGTCACTGCCTAAGTGCACAGACTTTCCTCATTTTCAAAAATTCATTAAAAATATTCCTTAAGAGATATGCAAATATTTTCAATTGATTCTTGTTCAGGGCGTCGTTGACTATGACTGAGTACAATTTCAAGACATTCCAACATACTTGGAATGTCCAAGTGCATGGATCGCTTTTCGGATTTTCAAAAATTAATTAAAAATATTCTTCAAGAGATATGCAAATATATTCAACATATTCTTGTTCAGGGCATGCTTGACTATGACTGTGTACAATTTCAAGACATTCCAAGATACTTTTGGGGTCTTTTTTGACAAAAAAGTTTAGTCACTGCCTAAGTGCATGGATCGCTTTCCTGATTTTCAGAAATTCTTTAAAAATATTCCTTAAACGATATGCAAATATTTTCAACGGATTCTTGTTCAGGGCGTCGTTGACTATGACTGAGTACAATTTCAAGACATTCCAACATACTTGGAATGTCCAAGTGCATGGATCGCTTTCCGGATTTTCAAAAATTCATTAAAAATATTCTTCAAGAGATATGCAAATATATTCAACGGATTCTTGTTCAGGGCATTCTTGACTATGACTGTGTACAATTTCAAGACATTCCAAGATACTTTTGGGGTCTTTTTTGACGAAAAAGTTAAGTCACTGCCTAAGTGCATGGATCGCTTTCCTGATTTTCAGAAATTCTTTAAAAATATTCCTTAAACGATATGCAAATATTTGCAACGGATTCTTGTTCAGGGCGTCGTTGACTATGACTGAGTACAATTCCAAGACATTCCAACATACTTGGAATGTCCAAGTGCATGGATCGCTTTCCTGATTTTCAAAAGTTCATTAAAAATATTCTTCAAGAGATATGCAAATATATTCAACGGATTCTTGTTCAGGGCATGCTTGACTATGACTGTGTACAATTTCAAGACATTCCAAGATACTTTTGGGGTCTTTTTTGAATAAAAAGTTAAGTCACTGCCTAAGTGCACAGACTTTCCTCATTTTCAAAAATTCATTAAAAATATTCCTTAAGAGATATGCAAATATTTTCAATTGATTCTTGTTCAGGGCGTCGATGACTATGACTGAGTACAATTTCAAGACATTCCAACATACTTGGAATGTCCAAGTGCATGGATCGCTTTTCGGATTTTCAAAAATTAATTAAAAATATTCTTCAAGAGATATGCAAATATATTCAACATATTCTTGTTCAGGGCATGCTTGACTATGACTGTGTACAATTTCAAGACATTCCAAGATACTTTTGGGGTCTTTTTTGACAAAAAAGTTTAGTCACTGCCTAAGTGCATGGATCGCTTTCCTGATTTTCAGAAATTCTTTAAAAATATTCCTTAAACGATATGCAAATATTTTCAACGGATTCTTGTTCAGGGCGTCGTTGACTATGACCGAGTACAATTTCAAGACATTCCAACATACTTTGAATGTCCAAGTACATGGATCGCTTTCCTGATTTTCAAAAGTTCATTAAAAATATTCTTCAAGAGATATGCAAATATATTCAACGGATTCTTGTTCAGGGCATGCTTGACTATGACTGTGTACAATTTCAAGACATTCCAAGATACTTTTGGGGTCTTTTTTGAATAAAAAGTTAAGTCAATGCCTAAGTGCACAGACTTTCCTCATTTTCAAAAATTCATTAAAAATATTCCTTAAGAGATATGCAAATATTTTCAATTGATTCTTGTTCAGAGCGTCGTTGACTATGACTGAGTACAATTTCAAGACATTCCAACATACTTGGAATGTCCAAGTGCATGGATCGCTTTCCGGATTTTCAAAAATTCATTAAAAATATTCTTCAAGAGATATGCAAATATATTCAACGGATTCTAGTTCAGGGCATGCTTGACTATGACTGTGTACAATTTCAAGACATTCCAAGATACTTTTGGGGTCTTTTTTGACGAAAAAGTTAAGTCACTGCCTAAGTGCATGGATCGCTTTCCTGATTTTCAAAAATTCATTAAAAATATTCCTTAAGCGATATGCAAATATTTTCAACGGATTCTTGTTCAGGGCGTCGTTGACTATGACTGAGTACAATTTCAAGACATTCCAACATACTTGGAGTGTCCAAGTGCATGGATCGCTTTCCTGATTTTCAAAAGTTCATTAAAAATATTCTTCAAGAGATATGCAAATATATTCAACGGATTCTTGTTCAGGGCATGCTTGACTATGACTGTGTACAATTTCAAGACATTCCAAGATACTTTTGGGGTCTTTTTTGAATAAAAAGTTAAGTCACTGCCTAAGTGCATGGATCGCTTTCCTGATTTTCAAAAATTCATTAAAAATATTCCTTAAGTGATATGCAAATATTTTCAACGGATTCTTGTTCAGGGCGTCGTTGACTATGACCGAGTACAATTTCAAGACATTCCAACATACTTTGAATGTCCAAGTACATGGATCGCTTTCCTGATTTTCAAAAGTTCATTAAAAATATTCTTCAAGAGATATGCAAATATATTCAACGGATTCTTGTTCAGGGCATGCTTGACTATGACTGTGTACAATTTCAAGACATTCCAAGATACTTTTGGGGTCTTTTTTGAATAAAAAGTTAAGTCACTGCCTAAGTGCACAGAAATTCCTCATTTTCAAAAATTCATTAAAAATATTCCTTAAGAGATATGCAAATATTTTCAATAGATTCTTGTTCAGGGCGTCGTTGACTATGACTGAGTACAATTTCAAGACATTCCAACTTACTTGGAATGTCCAAGTGCATGGATAGCTTTCCGGATTTTCAAAAATTCATTAAAAATATTCTTCAAGAGATATGCAAATATATTCAACGGATTCTTGTTCAGGGCATGCTTGACTATGACTGTGTACAATTTCAAGACATTCCAAGATACTTTTGGGGTCTTTTTTGACGAAAAAGTTAAGTCACTGCCTAAGTGCATGGATCGCTTTCCTGATTTTCAAAAATTCATTAAAAATATTCCTTAAGCGATATGCAAATATTTTCAACGGATTCTTGTTCAGGGCGTCGTTGACTATGACTGAGTACAATTTCAAGACATTCCAACATACTTTGAATGTCCAAGTGCATGGATCGCTTTCCTGATTTTCAAAAGTTCATTAAAAATATTCTTCAAGAGATATGCAAATATATTCAACGGATTCTTGTTCAGGGCATGCTTGACTATGACTGTGTACAATTTCAAGAAATTCCAAGATACTTTTGGGGTCTTTTTTGACGAAAAAGTTAAGTCACTGCCTAAGTGCATGGATCGCTTTCCTGATTTTCAGAAATTCTTTAAAAATATTCCTTAAACGATATGCAAATATTTTCAACAGATTCTTGTTCAGGGCGTCGTTGACTATGACTGAGTACAATTTCAAGACATTCCAACATACTTGGAATGTCCAAGTGCATGGATCGCTTTCCGGATTTTCAAAAATTCATTAAAAATATTCTTCAAGAGATATGCAAATATATTCAACGGATTCTTGTTCAGGGCATGCTTGACTATGACTGTGTACAATTTCAAGACATTCCAAGATACTTTTGGGGTCTTTTTTGACAAAAAAGTTAAGTCACTGCCTAAGTGCATGGATCGCTTTCCTGATTTTCAAAAATTCATTAGAAATATTCCTTAAGCGATATGCAAATATTTTCAACGGATTCTTGTTCAGGGCGTCGTTGACTATGACTGAGTACAATTTCAAGACATTCCAACATACTTGGAATGTCCAAGTGCATGGATCGCTTTCCTGATTTTCAAAAGTTCATTAAAAATATTCTTCAAGAGATATGCAAATATATTCAACGGATTCTTGTTCAGGACATGCTTGACTATGACTGTGTACAATTTCAAGACATTCCAAGATACCTTTGGGGTCTTTTTTGAATAAAAAGTTAAGTCACTGCCTCAGTGCACAGACTTTCATCATTTTCAAAAATTCATTAAAAATATTCCTTAAGAGATATGCAAATATTTTCAATGGATTCTTGTTCAGGGCGTCGTTGACTATGACCGAGTACAATTTCAAGACATTCCAACATACTTGGAATGTCCAAGTGCATGGATCGCTTTCCTGATTTTCAAAAGTTCATTAAAAATATTCTTCAAGAGATATGCAAATATATTCGCCGGATTCTTGTTCAGGGCATGCTTGACTATGACTGTGTACAATTTCAAGACATTCCAAGATACTTTTGGGGTCTTTTTTTACGAAAAAGTTAAGTCACTGCCTAAGTGCATGGATCGCTTTCCTGATTTTCAAAAGTTCATTAAAAATATTCTTCAAGAGATATGCAAATATATTCAACGGATTCTTGTTCAGGGCATGCTTGACTATGACTGTGTACAATTTCAAGACATTCCAAGATACTTTTGGGGTCTTTTTTGAATAAAAAGTTAAGTCACTGCCTAAGTGCACAGACTTTCCTCATTTTCAAAAATTCATTAAAAATATTCCTTAAGAGATATGCAAATATTTTCAATTGATTCTTGTTCAGGGCGTCGTTGACTATGACTGAGTACAATTTCAAGACATTCCAACATACTTGGAATGTCCAAGTGCATGGATCGCTTTTCGGATTTTCAAAAATTCATTAAAAATATTCTTCAAGAGATATGCAAATATATTCAACGGTTTCTTGTTCAGGGCATGCTTGACTATGACTGTGTACAATTTCAAGACATTCCAAGATACTTTTGGGGTCTTTTTTGACAAAAAAGTTAAGTCACTGCCTAAGTGCATGGATTGCTTTCCTGATTTTCAAAAATTCATTAAAAATATTCCTTAAGCGATATGCAAATATATTCAACGGATTCTTGTTCAGGGCATGCTTGACTATGACTGTGTACAATTTCAAAACATTCCAACATACTTGGAATGTCCAAGTGCATGGATCGCTTTTCGGATTTTCAAAAATTCATTAAAAATATTCTTCAAGAGATATGCAAATATATTCAACGGTTTCTTGTTCAGGGCATGCTTGACTATGACTGTGTACAATTTCAAGACATTCCAAGATACTTTTGGGGTCTTTTTTGACAAAAAAGTTAAGTCACTGCCTAAGTGCATGGATCGCTTTCCTGATTTTCAAAAATTCATTAAAAATATTCCTTAAGCGATATGCAAATATTTTCAACGGATTCTTGTTCAGGGCGTCGTTGACTATGACCGAGTACAATTTCAAGACATTCCAACATACTTTGAATGTCCAAGTACATGGATCGCTTTCCTGATTTTCAAAAGTTCATTAAAAATATTCTTCAAGAGATATGCAAATATATTCAACGGATTCTTGTTCAGGGCATGCTTGACTATGACTGTGTACAATTTCAAGACATTCCAAGATACTTTTGGGGTCTTTTTTGAATAAAAAGTTAAGTCACTGCCTAAGTGCACAGACTTTCCTCATTTTCAAAAATTCATTAAAATTTTCCTTAAGAGATATGCAAATATTTTCAATTGATTCTTGTTCAGGGCGTCGTTGACTATGACTGAGTACAATTTCAAGACATTCCAACATACTTGGAATGTCCAAGTGCATGGATTCGCTTTCCTGATTTTCAAAAGTTCATTAAAAATATTCTTCAAGAGATATGCAAATATATTCAACGGATTCTTGTTCAGGGCATGCTTGACTATGACTGTGTACAATTTCAAGACATTCCAAGATACTTTTGGGATCTTTTTTGACAAAAAAGTTAAGTCACTGCCTAAGTGCATGGATCGCTTTCCTGATTTTCAAAAATTCATTTAAAATATTCCTGAAGCGATATGCAAATATTTTCAACGGATTCTTGTTCAGGGCGTCGTTGACTATGACTGAGTACAATTTCAAGACATTCCAACATACTTGGAATGTCCAAGTGCATGGATCGCTTTCCGGATTTTCAAAAATTCATTAAAAATATTCCTTAAGCGATATGCAAATATATTCAACGGATTCTTGTTCAGGGCATGCTTGACTATGACTGTGTACAATTTCAAGACATTCCAAGATACTTTTGGGGTCTTTTTTGAATAAAAAGTTAAGTCACTGCCTAAGTGCATGGATCGCTTTCCTGATTTTCAAAAATTCATTTAAAATATTCCTGAAGCGATATGCAAATATTTTCAACGGATTCTTGTTCAGGGCATGCTTGACTATGACTGTGTACAATTTCAAGACATTCCAAGATACTTTTGGGGTCTTTTTTGAATAAAAAGTTAAGTCACTGCCTAAGTGCACAGACTTTCCTCATTTTCAAAAATTCATTAAAAATATTCCTTAAGAGATATGCAAATATTTTCAATTGATTCTTGTTCAGGGCGTCGTTGACTATGACTGAGTACAATTTCAAGACATTCCAACTTACTTGGAATGTCCAAGTGCATGGATAGCTTTCCGGATTTTCAAAAATTCATTAAAAATATTCTTCAAGAGATATGCAAATATATTCAACAAGTTCTTGTTCAGGGCATGCTTGACTATGACTGTGTACAATTTCAAGACATTCCAATATACTTTTGGGGTCTTTTTTGAGGAAAAAGTTAAGTCACTGCCTAAGTGCATGGATCGCTTTCCTGATTTTCAGAAATTCTTTAAAAATATTCCTTAAACGATATGCAAATATTTTCAACGGATTCTTGTTCAGGGCGTCGTTGACTATGACTGAGTACAATTTCAAGACATTCCAACATACTTGGAATGTCCAAGTGCATGGATCGCTTTCCGGATTTTCAAAAGTTCATTAAAAATATTCTTCAAGAGATATGCAAATATATTCAACGGATTCTTGTTCAGGGCATGCTTGACTATGACTGTGTACAATTTCAAGACATTCCAAGATACTTTTGGGGTCTTTTTTGAATAAAAAGTTAAGTCACTGCCTAAGTGCACAGACTTTCATCATTTTCAAAAATTCATTAAAAATATTCCTTTAGAGATATGCAAATATTTTCAATGGATTCTTGTTCAGGGCGTCGTTGACTATGACCGAGTACAATTTCAAGACATTCCAACATACTTGGAATGTCCAAGTGCATGGATCGCTTTCCGGATTTTCAAAAATTCATTAAAAATATTCTTCAAGAGATATGCAAATATATTCAACGGATTCTTGTTCAGGGCATGCTTGACTATGACTGTGTACAATTTCAAGACATTCCAAGATACTTTTGGGATCTTTTTTGACAAAAAAGTTAAGTCACTGCCTAAGTGCATGGATCGCTTTCCTGATTTTCAAAAATTCATTTAAAATATTCCTGAAGCGATATGCAAATATTTTCAACGGATTCTTGTTCAGGGCGTCGTTGACTATGACTGAGTACAATTTCAAGACATTCCAACATACTTGGAATGTCCAAGTGCATGGATCGCTTTCCGGATTTTCAAAAATTCATTAAAAATATTCCTTAAGCGATATGCAAATATATTCAACGGATTCTTGTTCAGGGCATGCTTGACTATGACTGTGTACAATTTCAAGACATTCCAAGATACTTTTGGGGTCTTTTTTGAATAAAAAGTTAAGTCACTGCCTAAGTGCATGGATCGCTTTCCTGATTTTCAAAAATTCATTTAAAATATTCCTGAAGCGATATGCAAATATTTTCAACGGATTCTTGTTCAGGGCATGCTTGACTATGACTGTGTACAATTTCAAGACATTCCAAGATACTTTTGGGGTCTTTTTTGAATAAAAAGTTAAGTCACTGCCTAAGTGCACAGACTTTCCTCATTTTCAAAAATTCATTAAAAATATTCCTTAAGAGATATGCAAATATTTTCAATTGATTCTTGTTCAGGGCGTCGTTGACTATGACTGAGTACAATTTCAAGACATTCCAACTTACTTGGAATGTCCAAGTGCATGGATAGCTTTCCGGATTTTCAAAAATTCATTAAAAATATTCTTCAAGAGATATGCAAATATATTCAACAAGTTCTTGTTCAGGGCATGCTTGACTATGACTGTGTACAATTTCAAGACATTCCAATATACTTTTGGGGTCTTTTTTGAATAAAAAGTTAAGTCACTGCCTAAGTGCACAGACTTTCCTCATTTCCAAAAATTCATTAAAAATATTCCTTAAGAGATATGCAAATATTTTCAATGGATTCTTGTTCAGGGCCTCGTTGACTATGACCGAGTACAATTTCAAGACATTCCAACATACTTGGAATGTCCAAGTGCATGGATCGCTTTCCGGATTTTCAAAAATTCATTAAAAATATTCTTCAAGAGATATGCAAATATATTCAACGGATTCTTGTTCAGGGCATGCTTGACTATGACTGTGTACAATTTCAAGACATTCCAAGATACTTTTGGGGTCTTTTTTGACGAAAAAGTTAAGTCACTGCCTAAGTGCATGGATCGCTTTCCTGATTTTCAAAAATTCATTAAAAATATTCCTTAAGCGATATGCAAATATTTTCAACGGATTCTTGTTCAGGGCGTCGTTGACTATGACTGAGTACAATTTCAAGACATTCCAACATACTTGGAATGTCCAAGTGCATGGATCGCTTTCCGGATTTTCAAAAATTCATTAAAAATATTCTTCAAGAGATATGCAAATATATTCAACGGATTCTTATTCAGGGCATGCTTGACTATGACTGTGTACAATTTCAAGACATTCCAATTTACTTTTGGGGTTTTTTTTGAAAAAAAAGTCAAGTCACTAAGTGCATCAGGGCAAATGGATCGTTTCCTTCGTCTCACCTGATATCCTGCTGTGTGATCCACGGTGTCCAAACGTTTGTTTCCAGCGACTGGACGACATGGATGAACTCCTGCAGCTTTAATTCTTTAAAAACAACCCATAAACATCAAAAGTTAAGTCACTGCCTAAGTGCATGGATCGCTTTCCTGATTTTCAAAAATTCATTAAAAATATTCCTCAAGAGATATGCAAATATATTCAACGGATTCTTGTTCAGGGCATGCTTGACTATGACTGTGTACAATTTCAAGACATTCCAAGATACTTTTGGGGTCTTTTTGAAAAAAAAGTCAAGTCACTAAGTGCATCAGGGCAAATGGATCGTTTCCTCCGTCTCACCTTATTTCCTGCTGTGTGATCCATGGTGTCCAAACGTTTGTTTCCAGCGACTGGGCGACATGGATGAACTCCTGCAGCTTTAATGCTTTAAAAACAAACCAAAAACATCAAAAGTTAAGTCACTGCCTAAGTGCATGGATCGCTTTCCTAATTTTCAAAAATTCATTAAAAATATTCCTTAAGAGATATGCAAATATTTTCAATTGATTCTTGTTCAGGGCGTCGTTGACTATGACTGAGTACAATTTCAAGACATTCCAACATACTTGGAATGTCCAAGTGCATGGATCGCTTTTCGGATTTTCAAAAATTCATTAAAAATATTCTTCAAGAGATATGCAAATATATTCAACGGATTCTTGTTCAGGGCATGCTTGACTATGACTGTGTACAATTTCAAGACATTCCAAGATACTTTTGGGGTCTTTTTTGAATAAAAAGTTAAGTCACTGCCTAAGTGCATGGATCGCTTTCCTGATTTTCAAAAATTCATTAAAAATATTCCTTAAGCGATATGCAAATATTTTCAACGGATTCTTGTTCAGGGCGTCGTTGACTATGACTGAGTACAATTTCAAGACATTCCAACATACTTGGAATGTCCAAGTGCATGGATCGCTTTCCTGATTTTCAAAAGTTCATTAAAAATATTCTTCAAGAGATATGCAAATATATTCAACGGATTCTTGTTCAGGGCATGCTTGACTATGACTGTGTACAATTTCAAGACATATCAAGATACTTTTGGGGTCTTTTTTTGAATAAAAAGTTAAGTCACTGCCTAAGTGCACAGACTTTCCTCATTTTCAAAAATTCATTAAAAATATTCCTTAAGAGATATGCAAATATTTTCAATTGATTCTTGTTCAGGGCGTCGTTGACTATGACTGAGTACAATTTCAAGACATTCCAACATACTTGGAATGTCCAAGTGCATGGATCGCTTTTCGGATTTTCAAAAATTCATTAAAAATATTCTTCAAGAGATATGCAAATATATTCAACGGTTTCTTGTTCAGGGCATGCTTGACTATGACTGTGTACAATTTCAAGACATTCCAAGATACTTTTGGGGTCTTTTTTGACAAAAAAGTTAAGTCACTGCCTAAGTGCATGGATTGCTTTCCTGATTTTCAAAAATTCATTAAAAATATTCCTTAAGCGATATGCAAATATTTTCAAGGGATTCTTGTTCAGGGCGTCGTTGACTATGACTGAGTACAATTTCAAGACATTCCAACATACTTGGAATGTCCAAGTGCATGGATCGCTTTCCGGATTTTCAAAAATTCATTAAAAATATTCTTCAAGAGATATGCAAATATATTCAACGGATTCTTGTTCAGGGCATGCTTGACTATGACTGTGTACAATTTCAAGACATTCCAAGATACTTTTGGGGTCTTTTTTGAATAAAAAGTTAAGTCACTGCCTAAGTGCACAGACTTTCCTCATTTCCAAAAATTCATTAAAAATATTCCTTAAGAGATATGCAAATATTTTCAATGGATTCTTGTTCAGGGCCTCGTTGACTATGACCGAGTACAATTTCAAGACATTCCAACATACTTGGAATGTCCAAGTGCATGGATCGCTTTCCGGATTTTCAAAAATTCATTAAAAATATTCTTCAAGAGATATGCAAATATATTCAACGGATTCTTGTTCAGGGCATGCTTGACTATGACTGTGTACAATTTCAAGACATTCCAAGATACTTTTGGGGTCTTTTTTGACGAAAAAGTTAAGTCACTGCCTAAGTGCATGGATCGCTTTCCTGATTTTCAAAAATTCATTAAAAATATTCCTTAAGCGATATGCAAATATTTTCAACGGATTCTTGTTCAGGGCGTCGTTGACTATGACTGAGTACAATTTCAAGACATTCCAACATACTTGGAATGTCCAAGTGCATGGATCGCTTTCCTGATTTTCAAAAGTTCATTAAAAATATTCTTCAAGAGATATGCAAATATATTCAACGGATTCTTGTTCAGGGCATGCTTGACTATGACTGTGTACAATTTCAAGACATATCAAGATACTTTTGGGGTCTTTTTTTGAATAAAAAGTTAAGTCACTGCCTAAGTGCACAGACTTTCCTCATTTTCAAAAATTCATTAAAAATATTCCTTAAGAGATATGCAAATATTTTCAATTGATTCTTGTTCAGGGCGTCGTTGACTATGACTGAGTACAATTTCAAGACATTCCAACATACTTGGAATGTCCAAGTGCATGGATCGCTTTTCGGATTTTCAAAAATTCATTAAAAATATTCTTCAAGAGATATGCAAATATATTCAACGGTTTCTTGTTCAGGGCATGCTTGACTATGACTGTGTACAATTTCAAGACATTCCAAGATACTTTTGGGGTCTTTTTTGACAAAAAAGTTAAGTCACTGCCTAAGTGCATGGATTGCTTTCCTGATTTTCAAAAATTCATTAAAAATATTCCTTAAGCGATATGCAAATATTTTCAAGGGATTCTTGTTCAGGGCGTCGTTGACTATGACTGAGTACAATTTCAAGACATTCCAACATACTTGGAATGTCCAAGTGCATGGATCGCTTTCCGGATTTTCAAAAATTCATTAAAAATATTCTTCAAGAGATATGCAAATATATTCAACGGATTCTTGTTCAGGGCATGCTTGACTATGACTGTGTACAATTTCAAGACATTCCAAGATACTTTTGGGGTCTTTTTTGAATAAAAAGTTAAGTCACTGCCTAAGTGCACAGACTTTCCTCATTTCCAAAAATTCATTAAAAATATTCCTTAAGAGATATGCAAATATTTTCAATGGATTCTTGTTCAGGGCCTCGTTGACTATGACCGAGTACAATTTCAAGACATTCCAACATACTTGGAATGTCCAAGTGCATGGATCGCTTTCCGGATTTTCAAAAATTCATTAAAAATATTCTTCAAGAGATATGCAAATATATTCAACGGATTCTTGTTCAGGGCATGCTTGACTATGACTGTGTACAATTTCAAGACATTCCAAGATACTTTTGGGGTCTTTTTTGACGAAAAAGTTAAGTCACTGCCTAAGTGCATGGATCGCTTTCCTGATTTTCAAAAATTCATTAAAAATATTCCTTAAGCGATATGCAAATATTTTCAACGGATTCTTGTTCAGGGCGTCGTTGACTATGACTGAGTACAATTTCAAGACATTCCAACATACTTGGAATGTCCAAGTGCATGGATCGCTTTCCGGATTTTCAAAAATTCATTAAAAATATTCTTCAAGAGATATGCAAATATATTCAACGGATTCTTATTCAGGGCATGCTTGACTATGACTGTGTACAATTTCAAGACATTCCAATTTACTTTTGGGGTTTTTTTTGAAAAAAAAGTCAAGTCACTAAGTGCATCAGGGCAAATGGATCGTTTCCTTCGTCTCACCTGATATCCTGCTGTGTGATCCACGGTGTCCAAACGTTTGTTTCCAGCGACTGGACGACATGGATGAACTCCTGCAGCTTTAATTCTTTAAAAACAACCCAAAAACATTAAAAGTTAAGTCACTGCCTAAGTGCATGGATCGCTTTCCTGATTTTCAAAAATTCATTAAAAATATTCCTCAAGAGATATGCAAATATATTCAACGGATTCTTGTTCAGGGCATGCTTGACTATGACTGTGTACAATTTCAAGACATTCCAAGATACTTTTGGGGTCTTTTTGAAAAAAAAGTCAAGTCACTAAGTGCATCAGGGCAAATGGATCGTTTCCTCCGTCTCACCTTATTTCCTGCTGTGTGATCCATGGTGTCCAAACGTTTGTTTCCAGCGACTGGGCGACATGGATGAACTCCTGCAGCTTTAATGCTTTAAAAACAAACCAAAAACATCAAAAGTTAAGTCACTGCCTAAGTGCATGGATCGCTTTCCTAATTTTCAAAAATTCATTAAAAATATTCCTTAAGAGATATGCAAATATTTTCAATTGATTCTTGTTCAGGGCGTCGTTGACTATGACTGAGTACAATTTCAAGACATTCCAACATACTTGGAATGTCCAAGTGCATGGATCGCTTTTCGGATTTTCAAAAATTCATTAAAAATATTCTTCAAGAGATATGCAAATATATTCAACGGATTCTTGTTCAGGGCATGCTTGACTATGACTGTGTACAATTTCAAGACATTCCAAGATACTTTTGGGGTCTTTTTTGACGAAAAAGTTAAGTCACTGCCTAAGTGCATGGATCGCTTTCCTGATTTTCAGAAATTCTTTAAAAATATTCCTTAAACGATATGCAAATATTTTCAACGGATTCTTGTTCAGGGCGTCGTTGACTATGACTGAGTACAATTTCAAGACATTCCAACATACTTGGAATGTCCAAGTGCATGGATCGCTTTCCTGATTTTCAAAAGTTCATTAAAAATATTCTTCAAGAGATATGCAAATATATTCAACGGATTCTTGTTCAGGGCATGCTTGACTATGACTGTGTACAATTTCAAGACATATCAAGATACTTTTGGGGTCTTTTTTTGAATAAAAAGTTAAGTCACTGCCTAAGTGCACAGACTTTCCTCATTTTCAAAAATTCATTAAAAATATTCCTTAAGAGATATGCAAATATTTTCAATTGATTCTTGTTCAGGGCGTCGTTGACTATGACTGAGTACAATTTCAAGACATTCCAACATACTTGGAATGTCCAAGTGCATGGATCGCTTTTAGGATTTTCAAAAATTCATTAAAAATATTCTTCAAGAGATATGCAAATATATTCAACGGTTTCTTGTTCAGGGCATGCTTGACTATGACTGTGTACAATTTCAAGACATTCCAAGATACTTTTGGGGTCTTTTTTGACAAAAAAGTTAAGTCACTGCCTAAGTGCATGGATTGCTTTCCTGATTTTCAAAAATTCATTAAAAATATTCCTTAAGCGATATGCAAATATTTTCAAGGGATTCTTGTTCAGGGCGTCGTTGACTATGACTGAGTACAATTTCAAGACATTCCAACATACTTGGAATGTCCAAGTGCATGGATCGCTTTCCGGATTTTCAAAAATTCATTAAAAATATTCTTCAAGAGATATGCAAATATATTCAACGGATTCTTGTTCAGGGCATGCTTGACTATGACTGTGTACAATTTCAAGACATTCCAAGATACTTTTGGGGTCTTTTTTGACAAAAACGTTAAGTCACTGCCTAAGTGCATGGATCGCTTTCCTGATTTTCAAAAATTCATTAAAAAAATTCCTTAAGCGATATGCAAATATTTTCAACGGATTCTTGTTCAGGGCGTCGTTGACTATGACTGAGTACAATTTCAAGACATTCCAACATACTTGGAATGTCCAAGTGCATGGATCGCTTTCCTGATTTTCAAAAGTTCATTAAAAATATTCTTCAAGAGATATGCAAATATATTCAACGGATTCTTGTTCAGGGCATGCTTGACTATGACTGTGTACAATTTCAAGACATTCCAAGATGCCTTTGGGGTCTTTTTTGAATAAAAAGTTAAGTCACTGCCTAAGTGCACAGACTTTCATCATTTTCAAAAATTCATTAAAAATATTCCTTAAGAGATATGCAAATATTTTCAATGGATTCTTGTTCAGGGCGTCGTTGACTATGACTGAGTACAATTTCAAGACATTCCAACATACTTGGAATGTCCAAGTGCATGGATCGCTTTCCGGATTTTCAAAAATTCATTAAAAATATTCTTCAAGAGATATGCAAATATATTCAACGGATTCTTGTTCAGGGCATGCTTGACTATGACTGTGTACAATTTCAAGACATTCCAAGATACTTTTGGGGTCTTTTTTGACGAAAAAGTTAAGTCACTGCCTAAGTGCATGGATCGCTTTCCTGATTTTCAAAAATTCATTAAAAATATTCCTTAAGCGATATGCAAATATTTTCAACGGATTCTTGTTCAGGGCGTCGTTGACTATGACCGAGTACAATTTCAAGACATTCCAACATACTTTGAATGTCCAAGTACATGGATCGCTTTCCTGATTTTCAAAAGTTCATTAAAAATATTCTTCAAGAGATATGCAAATATATTCAACGGATTCTTGTTCAGGGCATGCTTGACTATGACTGTGTACAATTTCAAGACATTCCAAGATACTTTTGGGGTCTTTTTTGAATAAAAAGTTAAGTCACTGCCTAAGTGCACAGACTTTCCTCATTTTCAAAAATTCATTAAAAATATTCCTTAAGAGATATGCAAATATTTTCAATTGATTCTTGTTCAGAGCGTCGTTGACTATGACTGAGTACAATTTCAAGACATTCCAACATACTTGGAATGTCCAAGTGCATGGATCGCTTTTCGGATTTTCAAAAATTCATTAAAAATATTCTTCAAGAGATATGCAAATATATTCAACGGATTCTTGTTCAGGGCATGCTTGACTATGACTGTGTACAATTTCAAGACATTCCAAGATACTTTTGGGGTCTTTTTTGACGAAAAAGTTAAGTCACTGCCTAAGTGCATGGATCGCTTTCCTGATTTTCAAAAATTCATTAAAAATATTCCTTAAGCGATATGCAAATATTTTCAACGGATTCTTGTTCAGGGCGTCGTTGACTATGACTGAGTACAATTTCAAGACATTCCAACATACTTGGAATGTCCAAGTGCATGGATCGCTTTCCGGATTTTCAAAAATTCATTAAAAATATTCTTCAAGAGATATGCAAATATATTCAACGGATTCTTATTCAGGGCATGCTTGACTATGACTGTGTACAATTTCAAGACATTCCAATTTACTTTTGGGGTTTTTTTTGAAAAAAAAGTCAAGTCACTAAGTGCATCAGGGCAAATGGATCGTTTCCTTCGTCTCACCTGATATCCTGCTGTGTGATCCACGGTGTCCAAACGTTTGTTTCCAGCGACTGGACGACATGGATGAACTCCTGCAGCTTTAATTCTTTAAAAACAACCCAAAAACATTAAAAGTTAAGTCACTGCCTAAGTGCATGGATCGCTTTCCTGATTTTCAAAAATTCATTAAAAATATTCCTCAAGAGATATGCAAATATATTCAACGGATTCTTGTTCAGGGCATGCTTGACTATGACTGTGTACAATTTCAAGACATTCCAAGATACTTTTGGGGTCTTTTTGAAAAAAAAGTCAAGTCACTAAGTGCATCAGGGCAAATGGATCGTTTCCTCCGTCTCACCTTATTTCCTGCTGTGTGATCCATGGTGTCCAAACGTTTGTTTCCAGCGACTGGGCGACATGGATGAACTCCTGCAGCTTTAATGCTTTAAAAACAAACCAAAAACATCAAAAGTTAAGTCACTGCCTAAGTGCATGGATCGCTTTCCTAATTTTCAAAAATTCATTAAAAATATTCCTTAAGAGATATGCAAATATTTTCAATTGATTCTTGTTCAGGGCGTCGTTGACCATGACTGAGTACAATTTCAAGACATTCCAACATACTTGGAATGTCCAAGTGCATGGATCGCTTTTCGGATTTTCAAAAATTCATTAAAAATATTCTTCAAGAGATATGCAAATATATTCAACGGATTCTTGTTCAGGGCATGCTTGACTATGACTGTGTACAATTTCAAGACATTCCAAGATACTTTTGGGGTCTTTTTTGACGAAAAAGTTAAGTCACTGCCTAAGTGCATGGATCGCTTTCCTGATTTTCAGAAATTCTTTAAAAATATTCCTTAAACGATATGCAAATATTTTCAACGGATTCTTGTTCAGGGCGTCGTTGACTATGACTGAGTACAATTTCAAGACATTCCAACATACTTGGAATGTCCAAGTGCATGGATCGCTTTCCTGATTTTCAAAAGTTCATTAAAAATATTCTTCAAGAGATATGCAAATATATTCAACGGATTCTTGTTCAGGGCATGCTTGACTATGACTGTGTACAATTTCAAGACATATCAAGATACTTTTGGGGTCTTTTTTTGAATAAAAAGTTAAGTCACTGCCTAAGTGCACAGACTTTCCTCATTTTCAAAAATTCATTAAAAATATTCCTTAAGAGATATGCAAATATTTTCAATTGATTCTTGTTCAGGGCGTCGTTGACTATGACTGAGTACAATTTCAAGACATTCCAACATACTTGGAATGTCCAAGTGCATGGATCGCTTTTCGGATTTTCAAAAATTCATTAAAAATATTCTTCAAGAGATATGCAAATATATTCAACGGTTTCTTGTTCAGGGCATGCTTGACTATGACTGTGTACAATTTCAAGACATTCCAAGATACTTTTGGGGTCTTTTTTGACAAAAAAGTTAAGTCACTGCCTAAGTGCATGGATTGCTTTCCTGATTTTCAAAAATTCATTAAAAATATTCCTTAAGCGATATGCAAATATTTTCAAGGGATTCTTGTTCAGGGCGTCGTTGACTATGACTGAGTACAATTTCAAGACATTCCAACATACTTGGAATGTCCAAGTGCATGGATCGCTTTCCGGATTTTCAAAAATTCATTAAAAATATTCTTCAAGAGATATGCAAATATATTCAACGGATTCTTGTTCAGGGCATGCTTGACTATGACTGTGTACAATTTCAAGACATTCCAAGATACTTTTGGGGTCTTTTTTGACAAAAAAGTTAAGTCACTGCCTAAGTGCATGGATCGCTTTCCTGATTTTCAAAAATTCATTAAAAATATTCCTTAAGCGATATGCAAATATTTTCAACGGATTCTTGTTCAGGGCGTCGTTGACTATGACTGAGTACAATTTCAAGACATTCCAACATACTTGGAATGTCCAAGTGCATGGATCGCTTTCCTGATTTTCAAAAGTTCATTAAAAATATTCTTCAAGAGATATGCAAATATATTCAACGGATTCTTGTTCAGGGCATGCTTGACTATGACTGTGTACAATTTCAAGACATTCCAAGATGCCTTTGGGGTCTTTTTTGAATAAAAAGTTAAGTCACTGCCTAAGTGCACAGACTTTCATCATTTTCAAAAATTCATTAAAAATATTCCTTAAGAGATATGCAAATATTTTCAATGGATTCTTGTTCAGGGCGTCGTTGACTATGACTGAGTACAATTTCAAGACATTCCAACATACTTGGAATGTCCAAGTGCATGGATCGCTTTCCGGATTTTCAAAAATTCATTTAAAATATTCTTCAAGAGATATGCAAATATATTCAACGGATTCTTGTTCAGGGCATGCTTGACTATGACTGTGTACAATTTCAAGACATTCCAAGATACTTTTGGGGTCTTTTTTGACGAAAAAGTTAAGTCACTGCCTAAGTGCATGGATCGCTTTCCTGATTTTCAAAAATTCATTAAAAATATTCCTTAAGCGATATGCAAATATTTTCAACGGATTCTTGTTCAGGGCGTCGTTGACTATGACCGAGTACAATTTCAAGACATTCCAACATACTTTGAATGTCCAAGTACATGGATCGCTTTCCTGATTTTCAAAAGTTCATTAAAAATATTCTTCAAGAGATATGCAAATATATTCAACGGATTCTTGTTCAGGGCATGCTTGACTATGACTGTGTACAATTTCAAGACATTCCAAGATACTTTTGGGGTCTTTTTTGAATAAAAAGTTAAGTCACTGCCTAAGTGCACAGACTTTCCTCATTTTCAAAAATTCATTAAAAATATTCCTTAAGAGATATGCAAATATTTTCAATTGATTCTTGTTCAGAGCGTCGTTGACTATGACTGAGTACAATTTCAAGACATTCCAACATACTTGGAATGTCCAAGTGCATGGATCGCTTTTCGGATTTTCAAAAATTCATTAAAAATATTCTTCAAGAGATATGCAAATATATTCAACGGATTCTTGTTCAGGGCATGCTTGACTATGACTGTGTACAATTTCAAGACATTCCAAGATACTTTTGGGGTCTTTTTTGACGAAAAAGTTAAGTCACTGCCTAAGTGCATGGATCGCTTTCCTGATTTTCAAAAATTCATTAAAAATATTCCTTAAGCGATATGCAAATATTTTCAAGGGATTCTTGTTCAGGGCGTCGTTGACTATGACTGAGTACAATTTCAAGACATTCCAACATACTTGGAATGTCCAAGTGCATGGATCGCTTTCCTGATTTTCAAAAGTTCATTAAAAATATTCTTCAAGAGATATGCAAATATATTCAACGGATTCTTGTTCAGGGCATGCTTGACTATGACTGTGTACAATTTCAAGACATTCCAAGATACTTTTGGGGTCTTTTTTGACGAAAAAGTTAAGTCACTGCCTAAGTGCATGGATCGCTTTCCTGATTTTCAAAAATTCATTAAAAATATTCCTTAAGCGATATGCAAATATTTTCAACGGATTCTTGTTCAGGGCGTCGTTGACTATGACCGAGTACAATTTCAAGACATTCCAACATACTTTGAATGTCCAGGTACATGGATCGCTTTCCTGATTTTCAAAAGTTCATTAAAAATATTCTTCAAGAGATATGCAAATATATTCAACGGATTCTTGTTCAGGGCATGCTTGACTATGACTGTGTACAATTTCAAGACATTCCAAGATACTTTTGGGGTCTTTTTTGAATAAAAAGTTAAGTCACTGCCTAAGTGCACAGAAATTCCTCATTTTCAAAAATTCATTAAAAATATTCCTTAAGAGATATGCAAATATTTTCAATAGATTCTTGTTCAAGGCGTCGTTGACTATGACTGAGTACAATTTCAAGACATTCCAACTTACTTGGAATGTCCAAGTGCATGGATAGCTTTCCGGATTTTCAAAAATTCATTAAAAATATTCTTCAAGAGATATGCAAATATATTCAACGGATTCTTGTTCAGGGCATGCTTGACTATGACTGTGCACAATTTCAAGACATTCCAAGATACTTTTGGGGTCTTTTTTGACGAAAAAGTTAAGTCACTGCCTAAGTGCATGGATCGCTTTCCTGATTTTCAAAAATTCATTAAAAATATTCCTTAAGCGATATGCAAATATTTTCAACGGATTCTTGTTCAGGGCGTCGTTGACTATGACTGAGTACAATTTCAAGACATTCCAACATACTTTGAATGTCCAAGTGCATGGATCGCTTTCCTGATTTTCAAAAGTTCATTAAAAATATTCTTCAAGAGATATGCAAATATATTCAACGGATTCTTGTTCAGGGCATGCTTGACTATGACTGTGTACAATTTCAAGACATTCCAAGATACTTTTGGGGTCTTTTTTGACGAAAAAGTTAAGTCACTGCCTAAGTGCATGGATCGCTTTCCTGATTTTCAAAAATTCATTAAAAATATTCCTTAAGCGATATGCAAATATTTTCAACGGATTCTTGTTCAGGGCGTCGTTGACTATGACTGAGTACAATTTCAAGACATTCCAACATACTTTGAATGTCCAAGTGCATGGATCGCTTTCCTGATTTTCAAAAGTTCATTAAAAATATTCTTCAAGAGATATGCAAATATATTCAACGGATTCTTGTTCAGGGCATGCTTGACTATGACTGTGTACAATTTCAAGACATTCCAAGATACTTTTGGGGTCTTTTTTGACGAAAAAGTTAAGTCACTGCCTAAGTGCATGGATCGCTTTCCTGATTTTCAAAAATTCATTAAAAATATTCCTTAAGCGATATGCAAATATTTTCAACGGATTCTTGTTCAGGGCGTCGTTGACTATGACTGAGTACAATTTCAAGACATTCCAACATACTTGGAATGTCCAAGTGCATGGATCGCTTTCCGGATTTTCAAAAATTCATTAAAAATATTCTTCAAGAGATATGCAAATATATTCAACGGATTCTTATTCAGGGCATGCTTGACTATGACTGTGTACAATTTCAAGACATTCCAATTTACTTTTGGGGTTTTTTTTGAAAAAAAAGTCAAGTCACTAAGTGCATCAGGGCAAATGGATCGTTTCCTTCGTCTCACCTGATATCCTGCTGTGTGATCCACGGTGTCCAAACGTTTGTTTCCAGCGACTGGACGACATGGATGAACTCCTGCAGCTTTAATTCTTTAAAAACAACCCAAAAACATCAAAAGTTAAGTCACTGCCTAAGTGCATGGATCGCTTTCCTGATTTTCAAAAATTCATTAAAAATATTCCTCAAGAGATATGCAAATATATTCAACGGATTCTTGTTCAGGGCATGCTTGACTATGACTGTGTACAATTTCAAGACATTCCAAGATACTTTTGGGGTCTTTTTGAAAAAAAAGTCAAGTCACTAAGTGCATCAGGGCAAATGGATCGTTTCCTCCGTCTCACCTTATTTCCTGCTGTGTGATCCATGGTGTCCAAACGTTTGTTTCCAGCGACTGGGCGACATGGATGAACTCCTGCAGCTTTAATGCTTTAAAAACAAACCAAAAACATCAAAAGTTAAGTCACTGCCTAAGTGCATGGATCGCTTTCCTAATTTTCAAAAATTCATTAAAAATATTCCTTAAGAGATATGCAAATATTTTCAATTGATTCTTGTTCAGGGCGTCGTTGACTATGACTGAGTACAATTTCAAGACATTCCAACATACTTGGAATGTCCAAGTGCATGGATCGCTTTTCGGATTTTCAAAAATTCATTAAAAATATTCTTCAAGAGATATGCAAATATATTCAACGGATTCTTGTTCAGGGCATGCTTGACTATGACTGTGTACAATTTCAAGACATTCCAAGATACTTTTGGGGTCTTTTTTGAATAAAAAGTTAAGTCACTGCCTAAGTGCATGGATCGCTTTCCTGATTTTCAAAAATTCATTAAAAATATTCCTTAAGCGATATGCAAATATTTTCAACGGATTCTTGTTCAGGGCGTCGTTGACTATGACTGAGTACAATTTCAAGACATTCCAACATACTTGGAATGTCCAAGTGCATGGATCGCTTTCCTGATTTTCAAAAGTTCATTAAAAATATTCTTCAAGAGATATGCAAATATATTCAACGGATTCTTGTTCAGGGCATGCTTGACTATGACTGTGTACAATTTCAAGACATATCAAGATACTTTTGGGGTCTTTTTTTGAATAAAAAGTTAAGTCACTGCCTAAGTGCACAGACTTTCCTCATTTTCAAAAATTCATTAAAAATATTCCTTAAGAGATATGCAAATATTTTCAATTGATTCTTGTTCAGGGCGTCGTTGACTATGACTGAGTACAATTTCAAGACATTCCAACATACTTGGAATGTCCAAGTGCATGGATCGCTTTTCGGATTTTCAAAAATTCATTAAAAATATTCTTCAAGAGATATGCAAATATATTCAACGGTTTCTTGTTCAGGGCATGCTTGACTATGACTGTGTACAATTTCAAGACATTCCAAGATACTTTTGGGGTCTTTTTTGACAAAAAAGTTAAGTCACTGCCTAAGTGCATGGATTGCTTTCCTGATTTTCAAAAATTCATTAAAAATATTCCTTAAGCGATATGCAAATATTTTCAAGGGATTCTTGTTCAGGGCGTCGTTGACTATGACTGAGTACAATTTCAAGACATTCCAACATACTTGGAATGTCCAAGTGCATGGATCGCTTTCCGGATTTTCAAAAATTCATTAAAAATATTCTTCAAGAGATATGCAAATATATTCAACGGATTCTTGTTCAGGGCATGCTTGACTATGACTGTGTACAATTTCAAGACATTCCAAGATACTTTTGGGGTCTTTTTTGAATAAAAAGTTAAGTCACTGCCTAAGTGCACAGACTTTCCTCATTTCCAAAAATTCATTAAAAATATTCCTTAAGAGATATGCAAATATTTTCAATGGATTCTTGTTCAGGGCCTCGTTGACTATGACCGAGTACAATTTCAAGACATTCCAACATACTTGGAATGTCCAAGTGCATGGATCGCTTTCCGGATTTTCAAAAATTCATTAAAAATATTCTTCAAGAGATATGCAAATATATTCAACGGATTCTTGTTCAGGGCATGCTTGACTATGACTGTGTACAATTTCAAGACATTCCAAGATACTTTTGGGGTCTTTTTTGACGAAAAAGTTAAGTCACTGCCTAAGTGCATGGATCGCTTTCCTGATTTTCAAAAATTCATTAAAAATATTCCTTAAGCGATATGCAAATATTTTCAACGGATTCTTGTTCAGGGCGTCGTTGACTATGACTGAGTACAATTTCAAGACATTCCAACATACTTGGAATGTCCAAGTGCATGGATCGCTTTCCGGATTTTCAAAAATTCATTAAAAATATTCTTCAAGAGATATGCAAATATATTCAACGGATTCTTATTCAGGGCATGCTTGACTATGACTGTGTACAATTTCAAGACATTCCAATTTACTTTTGGGGGTTTTTTTGAAAAAAAAGTCAAGTCACTAAGTGCATCAGGGCAAATGGATCGTTTCCTTCGTCTCACCTGATATCCTGCTGTGTGATCCACGGTGTCCAAACGTTTGTTTCCAGCGACTGGACGACATGGATGAACTCCTGCAGCTTTAATTCTTTAAAAACAACCCAAAAACATTAAAAGTTAAGTCACTGCCTAAGTGCATGGATCGCTTTCCTGATTTTCAAAAATTCATTAAAAATATTCCTCAAGAGATATGCAAATATATTCAACGGATTCTTGTTCAGGGCATGCTTGACTATGACTGTGTACAATTTCAAGACATTCCAAGATACTTTTGGGGTCTTTTTGAAAAAAAAGTCAAGTCACTAAGTGCATCAGGGCAAATGGATCGTTTCCTCCGTCTCACCTTATTTCCTGCTGTGTGATCCATGGTGTCCAAACGTTTGTTTCCAGCGACTGGGCGACATGGATGAACTCCTGCAGCTTTAATGCTTTAAAAACAAACCAAAAACATCAAAAGTTAAGTCACTGCCTAAGTGCATGGATCGCTTTCCTAATTTTCAAAAATTCATTAAAAATATTCCTTAAGAGATATGCAAATATTTTCAATTGATTCTTGTTCAGGGCGTCGTTGACTATGACTGAGTACAATTTCAAGACATTCCAACATACTTGGAATGTCCAAGTGCATGGATCGCTTTTCGGATTTTCAAAAATTCATTAAAAATATTCTTCAAGAGATATGCAAATATATTCAACGGATTCTTGTTCAGGGCATGCTTGACTATGACTGTGTACAATTTCAAGACATTCCAAGATACTTTTGGGGTCTTTTTTGACGAAAAAGTTAAGTCACTGCCTAAGTGCATGGATCGCTTTCCTGATTTTCAGAAATTCTTTAAAAATATTCCTTAAACGATATGCAAATATTTTCAACGGATTCTTGTTCAGGGCGTCGTTGACTATGACTGAGTACAATTTCAAGACATTCCAACATACTTGGAATGTCCAAGTGCATGGATCGCTTTCCTGATTTTCAAAAGTTCATTAAAAATATTCTTCAAGAGATATGCAAATATATTCAACGGATTCTTGTTCAGGGCATGCTTGACTATGACTGTGTACAATTTCAAGACATATCAAGATACTTTTGGGGTCTTTTTTTGAATAAAAAGTTAAGTCACTGCCTAAGTGCACAGACTTTCCTCATTTTCAAAAATTCATTAAAAATATTCCTTAAGAGATATGCAAATATTTTCAATTGATTCTTGTTCAGGGCGTCGTTGACTATGACTGAGTACAATTTCAAGACATTCCAACATACTTGGAATGTCCAAGTGCATGGATCGCTTTTCGGATTTTCAAAAATTCATTAAAAATATTCTTCAAGAGATATGCAAATATATTCAACGGTTTCTTGTTCAGGGCATGCTTGACTATGACTGTGTACAATTTCAAGACATTCCAAGATACTTTTGGGGTCTTTTTTGACAAAAAAGTTAAGTCACTGCCTAAGTGCATGGATTGCTTTCCTGATTTTCAAAAATTCATTAAAAATATTCCTTAAGCGATATGCAAATATTTTCAAGGGATTCTTGTTCAGGGCGTCGTTGACTATGACTGAGTACAATTTCAAGACATTCCAACATACTTGGAATGTCCAAGTGCATGGATCGCTTTCCGGATTTTCAAAAATTCATTAAAAATATTCTTCAAGAGATATGCAAATATATTCAACGGATTCTTGTTCAGGGCATGCTTGACTATGACTGTGTACAATTTCAAGACATTCCAAGATACTTTTGGGGTCTTTTTTGAATAAAAAGTTAAGTCACTGCCTAAGTGCACAGACTTTCCTCATTTCCAAAAATTCATTAAAAATATTCCTTAAGAGATATGCAAATATTTTCAATGGATTCTTGTTCAGGGCCTCGTTGACTATGACCGAGTACAATTTCAAGACATTCCAACATACTTGGAATGTCCAAGTGCATGGATCGCTTTCCGGATTTTCAAAAATTCATTAAAAATATTCTTCAAGAGATATGCAAATATATTCAACGGATTCTTGTTCAGGGCATGCTTGACTATGACTGTGTACAATTTCAAGACATTCCAAGATACTTTTGGGGTCTTTTTTGACGAAAAAGTTAAGTCACTGCCTAAGTGCATGGATCGCTTTCCTGATTTTCAAAAATTCATTAAAAATATTCCTTAAGCGATATGCAAATATTTTCAACGGATTCTTGTTCAGGGCGTCGTTGACTATGACTGAGTACAATTTCAAGACATTCCAACATACTTGGAATGTCCAAGTGCATGGATCGCTTTCCGGATTTTCAAAAATTCATTAAAAATATTCTTCAAGAGATATGCAAATATATTCAACGGATTCTTATTCAGGGCATGCTTGACTATGACTGTGTACAATTTCAAGACATTCCAATTTACTTTTGGGGTTTTTTTTGAAAAAAAAGTCAAGTCACTAAGTGCATCAGGGCAAATGGATCGTTTCCTTCGTCTCACCTGATATCCTGCTGTGTGATCCACGGTGTCCAAACGTTTGTTTCCAGCGACTGGACGACATGGATGAACTCCTGCAGCTTTAATTCTTTAAAAACAACCCAAAAACATTAAAAGTTAAGTCACTGCCTAAGTGCATGGATCGCTTTCCTGATTTTCAAAAATTCATTAAAAATATTCCTCAAGAGATATGCAAATATATTCAACGGATTCTTGTTCAGGGCATGCTTGACTATGACTGTGTACAATTTCAAGACATTCCAAGATACTTTTGGGGTCTTTTTGAAAAAAAAGTCAAGTCACTAAGTGCATCAGGGCAAATGGATCGTTTCCTCCGTCTCACCTTATTTCCTGCTGTGTGATCCATGGTGTCCAAACGTTTGTTTCCAGCGACTGGGCGACATGGATGAACTCCTGCAGCTTTAATGCTTTAAAAACAAACCAAAAACATCAAAAGTTAAGTCACTGCCTAAGTGCATGGATCGCTTTCCTAATTTTCAAAAATTCATTAAAAATATTCCTTAAGAGATATGCAAATATTTTCAATTGATTCTTGTTCAGGGCGTCGTTGACTATGACTGAGTACAATTTCAAGACATTCCAACATACTTGGAATGTCCAAGTGCATGGATCGCTTTTCGGATTTTCAAAAATTCATTAAAAATATTATTCAAGAGATATGCAAATATATTCAACATATTCTTGTTCAGGGCATGCTTGACTATGACTGTGTACAATTTCAAGACATTCCAAGATACTTTTGGGGTCTTTTTTGACAAAAAAGTTTAGTCACTGCCTAAGTGCATGGATCGCTTTCCTGATTTTCAGAAATTCTTTAAAAATATTCCTTAAACGATATGCAAATATTTTCAACGGATTCTTGTTCAGGGCGTCGTTGACTATGACTGAGTACAATTTCAAGACATTCCAACATACTTGCAATGTCCAAGTGCATGGATCGCTTTCCTGATTTTCAAAAGTTCATTAAAAATATTCTTCAAGAGATATGCAAATATATTCAACGGATTCTTGTTCAGGGCATGCTTGACTATGACTGTGTACAATTTCAAGACATTCCAAGATACCTTTGGGGTCTTTTTTGAATAAAAAGTTAAGTCACTGCCGAAGTGCACAGACTTTCATCATTTTCAAAAATTCATTAAAAATATTCCTTAAGAGATATGCAAATATTTTCAATGGATTCTTGTTCAGGGCGTCGTTGACTATGACCGAGTACAATTTCAAGACATTCCAACATACTTGGAATGTCCAAGTGCATGGATCGCTTTCCGGATTTTCAAAAATTCATTAAAAATATTCTTCAAGAGATATGCAAATATATTCAACGGATTCTTGTTCAGGGCATGCTTGACTATGACTGTGTACAATTTCAAGACATTCCAAGATACTTTTGGGGTCTTTTTTGACGAAAAAGTTAAGTCACTGCCTAAGTGCATGGATCGCTTTCCTGATTTTCAAAAATTCATTAAAAATATTCCTTAAGCGATATGCAAATATTTTCAACGGATTCTTGTTCAGGGCGTCGTTGACTATGACCGAGTACAATTTCAAGACATTCCAACATACTTTGAATGTCCAAGTACATGGATCGCTTTCCTGATTTTCAAAAGTTCATTAAAAATATTCTTCAAGAGATATGCAAATATATTCAACGGATTCTTGTTCAGGGCATGCTTG
Source organism: Microchirus variegatus (assembly GCF_963457635.1). Lineage (NCBI taxonomy): Eukaryota > Metazoa > Chordata > Actinopteri > Pleuronectiformes > Soleidae > Microchirus > Microchirus variegatus. The sequence goes on from NC_139808.1 coordinate 30,790,812, forward strand.
ACTATGACTGTGTACAATTTCAAGACATTCCAAGATACTTTTGGGGTCTTTTTTGAACGAAAAGTTAAGTCACTGGCTTAGTGCACAGACTTTCCTCATTTTCAAAAATTCATTTAAAATATTCCTTAAGAGATATGCAAATATTTTCAATTGATTCTTGTTCAGAGCGTCGTTGACTATGACTGAGTACAATTTCAAGACATTCCAACATACTTGGAATGTCCAAGTGCATGGATCGCTTTTCGGATTTTCAAAAATTCATTAAAAATATTCTTCAAGAGATATGCAAATATATTCAACGGATTCTTGTTCAGGGCATGCTTGACTATGACTGTGTACAATTTCAAGACATTCCAAGATACTTTTGGGGTCTTTTTTGACGAAAAAGTTAAGTCACTGCCTAAGTGCATGGATCGCTTTCCTGATTTTCAGAAATTCTTTAAAAATATTCCTTAAACGATATGTAAATATTTTCAACGGATTCTTGTTCAGGGCGTTGTTGACTATGACTGAGTACAATTTCAAGACATTCCAACATACTTGGAATGTCCAAGTGCATGGATCGCTTTCCTGATTTTCAAAAGTTCATTAAAAATATTCTTCAAGAGATATGCAAATATATTCAACGGATTCTTGTTCAGGGCATGCTTGACTATGACTGTGTACAATTTCAAGACATATCAAGATACTTTTGGGGTCTTTTTTGAATAAAAAGTTAAGTCACTGCCTAAGTGCACAGACTTTCCTCATTTTCAAAAATTCATTAAAAATATTCCTTAAGAGATATGCAAATATTTTCAATTGATTCTTGTTCAGGGCGTCGTTGACTATGACTGAGTACAATTTCAAGACATTCCAACATACTTGGAATGTCCAAGTGCATGGATCGCTTTTCGGATTTTCAAAAATTCATTAAAAATATTCTTCAAGAGATATGCAAATATATTCAACGGTTTCTTGTTCAGGGCATGCTTGACTATGACTGTGTACAATTTCAAGACATTCCAAGATACTTTTGGGGTCTTTTTTGACAAAAAAGTTAAGTCACTGCCTAAGTGCATGGATTGCTTTCCTGATTTTCAAAAATTCATTAAAAATATTCCTTAAGCGATATGCAAATATTTTCAACGGATTCTTGTTCAGGGCGTCGTTGACTATGACTGAGTACAATTTCAAGACATTCCAACATACTTGGAATGTCCAAGTGCATGGATCGCTTTCCGGATTTTCAAAAATTCATTAAAAATATTCTTCAAGAGATATGCAAATATATTCAACGGATTCTTGTTCAGGGCATGCTTGACTATGACTGTGTACAATTTCAAGACATTCCAAGATACTTTTGGGGTCTTTTTTGAATAAAAAGTTAAGTCACTGCCTAAGTGCACAGACTTTCCTCATTTCCAAAAATTCATTAAAAATATTCCTTAAGAGATATGCAAATATTTTCAATGGATTCTTGTTCAGGGCGTCGTTGACTATGACCGAGTACAATTTCAAGACATTCCAACATACTTGGAATGTCCGAGTGCATGGATCGCTTTCCGGATTTTCAAAAATTCATTAAAAATATTCTTCAAGAGATATGCAAATATATTCAACGGATTCTTGTTCAGGGCATGCTTGACTATGACTGTGTACAATTTCAAGACATTCCAAGATACTTTTGGGGTCTTTTTTGACGAAAAAGTTAAGTCACTGCCTAAGTGCATGGATCGCTTTCCTGATTTTCAAAAATTCATTAAAAATATTCCTTAAGCGATATGCAAATATTTTCAACGGATTCTTGTTCAGGGCCTCGTTGACTATGACTGAGTACAATTTCAAGACATTCCAACATACTTGGAATGTCCAAGTGCATGGATCGCTTTCCGGATTTTCAAAAATTCATTAAAAATATTCTTCAAGAGATATGCAAATATATTCAACGGATTCTTATTCAGGGCATGCTTGACTATGACTGTGTACAATTTCAAGACATTCCAATTTACTTTTGGGGTTTTTTTTGAAAAAAAAGTCAAGTCACTAAGTGCATCAGGGCAAATGGATCGTTTCCTTCGTCTCACCTGATATCCTGCTGTGTGATCCACGGTGTCCAAACGTTTGTTTCCAGCGACTGGACGACATGGATGAACTCCTGCAGCTTTAATTCTTTAAAAACAACCCAAAAACATCAAAAGTTAAGTCACTGCCTAAGTGCATGGATCGCTTTCCTGATTTTCAAAAATTCATTAAAAATATTCCTCAAGAGATATGCAAATATATTCAACGGATTCTTGTTCAGGGCATGCTTGACTATGACTGTGTACAATTTCAAGACATTCCAAGATACTTTTGGGGTCTTTTTTGACGAAAAAGTTAAGTCACTGCCTAAGTGCATGGATCGCTTTCCTGATTTTCAAAAATTCATTAAAAATATTCCTTAAGCGATATGCAAATATTTTCAACGGATTCTTGTTCAGGGCGTCGTTGACTATGACTGAGTACAATTTCAAGACATTCCAACATACTTGGAATGTCCAAGTGCATGGATCGCTTTCCGGATTTTCAAAAATTCATTAAAAATATTCTTCAAGAGATATGCAAATATATTCAACGGATTCTTATTCAGGGCATGCTTGACTATGACTGTGTACAATTTCAAGACATTCCAATTTACTTTTGGGGTTTTTTTTGAAAAAAAAGTCAAGTCACTAAGTGCATCAGGGCAAATGGATCGTTTCCTTCGTCTCACCTGATATCCTGCTGTGTGATCCACGGTGTCCAAACTTTTGTTTCCAGCGACTGGGCGACATGGATGAACTCCTGCAGCTTTAATGCTTTAAAAACAAACCAAAAACATCAAAAGTTAAGTCACTGCCTAAGTGCATGGATCGCTTTCCTAATTTTCAAAAATTCATTAAAAATATTCCTTAAGAGATATGCAAATGTTTTCAATTGATTCTTGTTCAGGGCATGCTTGACTATGACTGTGTACAATTTCAAGACATTCCAAGATACTTTTGGGGTCTTTTTTGACAAAAAAGTTAAGTCACTGCCTAAGTGCATGGATCGCTTTTCTGATTTTCAAAAATTCATTAAAAATATTCCTTAAGCGATATGCAAATATTTTCAACGGATTCTTGTTCAGGGCGTCGTTGACTATGACTGAGTACAATTTCAAAACATTCCAACATACTTGGAATGTCCAAGTGCATGGATCGCTTTCCTGATTTTCAAAAGTTCATTAAAAATATTCTTCAAGAGATATGCAAATATATTCAACGGATTCTTGTTCAGGGCATGCTTGACTATGACTGTGTACAATTTCAAGACATTCCAAGATACTTTTGGGGTCTTTTTTGAATAAAAAGTTAAGTCACTGCCTAAGTGCACAGACTTTCCTCATTTTCAAAAATTCATTAAAAATATTCCTTAAGAGATATGCAAATATTTTCAATGGATTCTTGTTCAGGGCGTTGTTGACTATGACTGAGTACAATTTCAAGACATTCCAACATACTTGGAATGTCCAAGTGCATGGATCGCTTTCCGGATTTTCAAAAATTCATTAAAAATATTCTTCAAGAGATATGCAAATATATTCAACGGATTCTTGTTCAGGGCATGCTTGACTATGACTGTGTACAATTTCAAGACATTCCAAGATACTTTTGGGGTCTTTTTTGACAAAAAAGTTAAGTCACTGCCTAAGTGCATGGATCGCTTTTCTGATTTTCAAAAATTCATTAAAAATATTCCTTAAGCGATATGCAAATATTTTCAACGGATTCTTGTTCAGGGCGTCGTTGACTATGACTGAGTACAATTTCAAAACATTCCAACATACTTGGAATGTCCAAGTGCATGGATCGCTTTCCTGATTTTCAAAAGTTAATTAAAAATATTCTTCAAGAGATATGCAAATATATTCAACGGATTCTTGTTCAGGGCATGCTTGACTATGACTGTGTACAATTTCAAGACATTCCAAGATACTTTTGGGGTCTTTTTTGAATAAAAAGTTAAGTCACTGCCTAAGTGCACAGACTTTCCTCATTTTCAAAAATTCATTAAAAATATTCCTTAAGAGATATGCAAATATTTTCAATGGATTCTTGTTCAGGGCGTTGTTGACTATGACTGAGTACAATTTCAAGACATTCCAACATACTTGGAATGTCCAAGTGCATGGATCGCTTTCCGGATTTTCAAAAATTCATTAAAAATATTCTTCAAGAGATATGCAAATATATTCAACGGATTCTTGTTCAGGGCATGCTTGACTATGACTGTGTACAATTTCAAGACATTCCAAGATACTTTTGGGGTCTTTTTTGACGAAAAAGTTAAGTCACTGCCTAAGTGCATGGATCGCTTTCCTGATTTTCAGAAATTCTTTAAAAATATTCCTTAAACGATATGCAAATATTTTCAACGGATTCTTGTTCAGGGCGTCGTTGACTATGACTGAGTACAATTTCAAGACATTCCAACATACTTGGAATGTCCAAGTGCATGGATCGCTTTCCTGATTTTCAAAAGTTCATTAAAAATATTCTTCAAGAGATATGCAAATATATTCAACGGATTCTTGTTCAGGGCATGCTTGACTATGACTGTGTACAATTTCAAGACATTCCAAGATACCTTTGGGGTCTTTTTTGAATAAAAAGTTAAGTCACTGCCTAAGTGCACAGACTTTCATCATTTTCAAAAATTCATTAAAAATATTCCTTAAGAGATATGCAAATATTTTCAATGGATTCTTGTTCAGGGCGTCGTTGACTATGACCGAGTACAATTTCAAGACATTCCAACATACTTGGAATGTCCAAGTGCATGGATCGCTTTTCGGATTTTCAAAAATTCATTAAAAATATTCTTCAAGAGATATGCAAATATATTCAACGGATTCTTGTTCAGGGCATGCTTGACTATGACTGTGTACAATTTCAAGACATTCCAAGATACTTTTGGGGTCTTTTTTGACGAAAAAGTTAAGTCACTGCCTAAGTGCATGGATCGCTTTCCTGATTTTCAGAAATTCTTTAAAAATATTCCTTAAACGATATGCAAATATTTTCAACGGATTCTTGTTCAGGGCGTCGTTGACTATGACTGAGTACAATTTCAAGACATTCCAACATACTTGGAATGTCCAAGTGCATGGATCGCTTTCCTGATTTTCAAAAGTTCATTAAAAATATTCTTCAAGAGATATGCAAATATATTCAACGGATTCTTGTTCAGGGCATGCTTGACTATGACTGTGTACAATTTCAAGACATTCCAAGATACTTTTGGGGTCTTTTTTGAATAAAAAGTTAAGTCACTGCCTAAGTGCACAGACTTTCCTCATTTTCAAAAATTCATTAAAAATATTCCTTAAGAGATATGCAAATATTTTCAATTGATTCTTGTTCAGGGCGTCGTTGACTATGACTGAGTACAATTTCAAGACATTCCAACATACTTGGAATGTCCAAGTGCATGGATCGCTTTTCGGATTTTCAAAAATTCATTAAAAATATTCTTCAAGAGATATGCAAATATATTCAACGGATTCTTGTTCAGGGCAGGCTTGACTATGACTGTGTACAATTTCAAGACATTCCAAGATACTTTTGGGGTCTTTTTTGACGAAAAAGTTAAGTCACTGCCTAAGTGCATGGATCGCTTTCCTGATTTTCAGAAATTCTTTAAAAATATTCCTTAAGCGATATGCAAATATTTTCAACGGATTCTTGTTCAGGGCGTCGTTGACTATGACTGAGTGCAATTTCAAGACATTCCAACATACTTGGAATGTCCAAGTGCATGGATCGCTTTCCTGATTTTCAAAAATTCATTAAAAATATTCTTCAAGAGATATGCAAATATATTCAACGGATTCTTGTTCAGGGCATGCTTGACTATGACTGTGTACAATTTCAAGACATTCCAAGATACCTTTGGGGTCTTTTTTGAATAAAAAGTTAAGTCACTGCCTAAGTGCACAGACTTTCATCATTTTCAAAAATTCATTAAAAATATTCCTTAAGAGATATGCAAATATTTTCAATGGATTCTTGTTCAGGGCGTCGTTGACTATGACCGAGTACAATTTCAAGACATTCCAACATACTTGGAATGTCCAAGTGCATGGATCGCTTTCCGGATTTTCAAAAATTCATTAAAAATATTCTTCAAGAGATATGCAAATATATTCAACGGATTCTTGTTCAGGGCATGCTTGACTATGACTGTGTACAATTTCAAGACATTCCAAGATACTTTTGGGGTCTTTTTTGACAAAAAAGTTAAGTCACTGCCTAAGTGCATGGATCGCTTTCCTCATTTTCAGAAATTCATTAAAAATATTCCTTAAGCGATATGCAAATATTTTCAACGGATTCTTGTTCAGGGCGTCGTTGACTATGACTGAGTACAATTTCAAGACATTCCAACATACTTGGAATGTCCAAGTGCATGGATCGCTTTCCTGATTTTCAAAAGTTCATTAAAAATATTCTTCAAGAGATATGCAAATATATTCAACGGATTCTTGTTCAGGGCATGCTTGACTATGACTGTGTACAATTTCAAGACATTCCAAGATACCTTTGGGGTCTTTTTTGAATAAAAAGTTAAGTCACTGCCTAAGTGCACAGACTTTCATCATTTTCAAAAATTCATTAAAAATATTCCTTAAGAGATATGCAAATATTTTCAATGGATTCTTGTTCAGGGCGTCGTTGACTATGACCGAGTACAATTTCAAGACATTCCAACATACTTGGAATGTCCAAGTGCATGGATCGCTTTCCTGATTTTCAAAAATTCATTAAAAATATTCTTCAAGAGATATGCAAATATATTCAACGGATTCTTGTTCAGGGCATGCTTGACTATGACTGTGTACAATTTCAAGACATTCCAAGATACTTTTGGGGTCTTTTTTGACGAAAAAGTTAAGTCACTGCCTAAGTGCATGGATCGCTTTCCTGATTTTCAGAAATTCTTTAAAAATATTCCTTAAACGATATGCAAATATTTTCAACGGATTCTTGTTCAGGGCGTCGTTGACTATGACTGAGTACAATTTCAAGACATTCCAACATACTTGGAATGTCCAAGTGCATGGATCGCTTTCCTGATTTTCAAAAGTTCATTAAAAATATTCTTCAAGAGATATGCAAATATATTCAACGGATTCTTGTTCAGGGCATGCTTGACTATGACTGTGTACAATTTCAAGACATTCCAAGATACTTTTGGGGTCTTTTTTGAATAAAAAGTTAAGTCACTGCCTAAGTGCACAGACTTTCCTCATTTTCAAAAATTCATTAAAAATATTCCTTAAGAGATATGCAAATATTTTCAATTGATTCTTGTTCAGGGCGTCGTTGACTATGACTGAGTACAATTTCAAGACATTCCAACATACTTGGAATGTCCAAGTGCATGGATCGCTTTTCGGATTTTCAAAAATTCATTAAAAATATTCTTCAAGAGATATGCAAATATATTCAACGGATTCTTGTTCAGGGCATGCTTGACTATGACTGTGTACAATTTCAAGACATTCCAAGATACTTTTGGGGTCTTTTTTGACAAAAAAGTTAAGTCACTGCCTAAGTGCATGGATCATTTTCCTGATTTTCAAAAATTCATTAAAAATATTCTTCAAGAGATATGCAAATATATTCAACGGATTCTTATTCAGGGCATGCTTGACTATGACTGTGTACAATTTCAAGACATTCCAATTTACTTTTGGGGTTTTTTTTGAAAAAAAAGTCAAGTCACTAAGTGCATCAGGGCAAATGGATCGTTTCCTTCGTCTCACCTGATATCCTGCTGTGTGATCCACGGTGTCCAAACGTTTGTTTCCAGCGACTGGACGACATGGATGAACTCCTGCAGCTTTAATTCTTTAAAAACAACCCAAAAACATTAAAAGTTAAGTCACTGCCTAAGTGCATGGATCGCTTTCCTGATTTTCAAAAATTCATTAAAAATATTCCTCAAGAGATATGCAAATATATTCAACGGATTCTTGTTCAGGGCATGCTTGACTATGACTGTGTACAATTTCAAGACATTCCAAGATACTTTTGGGGTCTTTTTGAAAAAAAAGTCAAGTCACTAAGTGCATCAGGGCAAATGGATCGTTTCCTCCGTCTCACCTTATTTCCTGCTGTGTGATCCATGGTGTCCAAACGTTTGTTTCCAGCGACTGGGCGACATGGATGAACTCCTGCAGCTTTAATGCTTTAAAAACAAACCAAAAACATCAAAAGTTAAGTCACTGCCTAAGTGCATGGATCGCTTTCCTAATTTTCAAAAATTCATTAAAAATATTCCTTAAGAGATATGCAAATATTTTCAATTGATTCTTGTTCAGGGCGTCGTTGACTATGACTGAGTACAATTTCAAGACATTCCAACATACTTGGAATGTCCAAGTGCATGGATCGCTTTTCGGATTTTCAAAAATTCATTAAAAATATTCTTCAAGAGATATGCAAATATATTCAACGGATTCTTGTTCAGGGCATGCTTGACTATGACTGTGTACAATTTCAAGACATTCCAAGATACTTTTGGGGTCTTTTTTGAATAAAAAGTTAAGTCACTGCCTAAGTGCATGGATCGCTTTCCTGATTTTCAAAAATTCATTAAAAATATTCCTTAAGCGATATGCAAATATTTTCAACGGATTCTTGTTCAGGGCGTCGTTGACTATGACTGAGTACAATTTCAAGACATTCCAACATACTTGGAATGTCCAAGTGCATGGATCGCTTTCCTGATTTTCAAAAGTTCATTAAAAATATTCTTCAAGAGATATGCAAATATATTCAACGGATTCTTGTTCAGGGCATGCTTGACTATGACTGTGTACAATTTCAAGACATTCCAAGATACCTTTGGGGTCTTTTTTGGATAAAAAGTTAAGTCACTGCCTAAGTGCACAGACTTTCATCATTTTCAAAAATTCATTAAAAATATTCCTTAAGAGATATGCAAATATTTTCAATGGATTCTTGTTCAGGGCGTCGTTGACTATGACCGAGTACAATTTCAAGACATTCCAACATACTTGGAATGTCCAAGTGCATGGATCGCTTTCCGGATTTTCAAAAATTCATTAAAAATATTCTTCAAGAGATATGCAAATATATTCAACGGATTCTTGTTCAGGGCATGCTTGACTATGACTGTGTACAATTTCAAGACATTCCAAGATACTTTTGGGGTCTTTTTTGACGAAAAAGTTAAGTCACTGCCTAAGTGCATGGATCGCTTTCCTGATTTTCAGAAATTCTTTAAAAATATTCCTTAAACGATATGCAAATATTTTCAACGGATTCTTGTTCAGGGCGTCGTTGACTATGACTGAGTACAATTTCAAGACATTCCAACATACTTGGAATGTCCAAGTGCATGGATCGCTTTCCTGATTTTCAAAAGTTCATTAAAAATATTCTTCAAGAGATATGCAAATATATTCAACGGATTCTTGTTCAGGGCATGCTTGACTATGACTGTGTACAATTTCAAGACATTCCAGGATACTTTTGGGGTCTTTTTTGAATAAAAAGTTAAGTCACTGCCTAAGTGCACAGACTTTCCTCATTTTCAAAAATTCATTAAAAATATTCCTTAAGAGATATGCAAATATTTTCAATTTATTCTTGTTCAGGGCGTCGTTGACTATGACTGAGTACAATTTCAAGACATTCCAACATACTTGGAATGTCCAAGTGCATGGATCGCTTTTCGGATTTTCAAAAATTCATTAAAAATATTCTTCAAGAGATATGCAAATATATTCAACGGATTCTTGTTCAGGGCATGCTTGACTATGACTGTGTACAATTTCAAGACATTCCAAGATACTTTTGGGGTCTTTTTTGACAAAAAAGTTAAGTCACTGCCTAAGTGCATGGATCGCTTTCCTGATTTTCAAAAATTCATTAAAAATATTCCTTAAGAGATATGCAAATATTTTCAATGGATTCTTGTTCAGGGCGTTGTTGACTATGACTGAGTACAATTTCAAGACATTCCACCATACTTGGAATGTCCAAGTGCATGGATCGCTTTCCGGATTTTCAAAAATTCATTAAAAATATTCTTCAAGAGATATGCAAATATATTCAACGGATTCTTGTTCAGGGCATGCTTGACTATGACTGTGTACAATTTCAAGACATTCCAAGATACTTTTGGGGTCTTTTTTGACGAAAAAGTTAAGTCACTGCCTAAGTGCATGGATCGCTTTCCTGATTTTCAGAAATTCTTTAAAAATATTCCTTAAACGATATGCAAATATTTTCAACGGATTCTTGTTCAGGGCGTCGTTGACTATGACTGAGTACAATTTCAAGACATTCCAACATACTTGGAATGTCCAAGTGCATGGATCGCTTTCCTGATTTTCAAAAGTTCATTAAAAATATTCTTCAAGAGATATGCAAATATATTCAACGGATTCTTGTTCAGGGCATGCTTGACTATGACTGTGTACAATTTCAAGACATTCCAAGATACTTTTGGGGTCTTTTTTGAATAAAAAGTTAAGTCACTGCCTAAGTGCACAGACTTTCCTCATTTTCAAAAATTCATTAAAAATATTCCTTAAGAGATATGCAAATATTTTCAATTGATTCTTGTTCAGGGCGTCGTTGACTATGACTGAGTACAATTTCAAGACATTCCAACATACTTGGAATGTCCAAGTGCATGGATCGCTTTTCGGATTTTCAAAAATTCATTAAAAATATTCTTCAAGAGATATGCAAATATATTCAACGGATTCTTGTTCAGGGCATGCTTGACTATGACTGTGTACAATTTCAAGACATTCCAAGATACTTTTGGGGTCTTTTTTGACGAAAAAGTTAAGTCACTGCCTAAGTGCATGGATCGCTTTCCTGATTTTCAGAAATTCTTTAAAAATATTCCTTAAACGATATGCAAATATTTTCAACGGATTCTTGTTCAGGGCGTCGTTGACTATGACTGAGTACAATTTCAAGACATTCCAACATACTTGGAATGTCCAAGTGCATGGATCGCTTTCCTGATTTTCAAAAGTTCATTAAAAATATTCTTCAAGAGATATGCAAATATATTCAACGGATTCTTGTTCAGGGCATGCTTGACTATGACTGTGTACAATTTCAAGACATTCCAAGATACTTTTGGGGTCTTTTTTGAATAAAAAGTTAAGTCACTGCCTAAGTGCACAGACTTTCCTCATTTTCAAAAATTCATTAAAAATATTCCTTAAGAGATATGCAAATATTTTCAATGGCTTCTTGTTCAGGGCGTCGTTGACTATGACCGAGTACAATTTCAAGACATTCCAACATACTTGGAATGTCCAAGTGCATGGATCGCTTTCCGGATTTTCAAAAATTCATTAAAAATATTCTTCAAGAGATATGCAAATATATTCAACGGATTCTTGTTCAGGGCATTCTTGACTATGACTGTGTACAATTTCAAGACATTCCAAGATACTTTTGGGGTCTTTTTTGACGAAAAAGTTAAGTCACTGCCTAAGTGCATGGATCGCTTTCCTGATTTTCAGAAATTCTTTAAAAATATTTCTTAAACGATATGCAAATATTTTCAACGGATTCTTGTTCAGGGCGTCGTTGACTATGACTGAGTACAATTTCAAGACATTCCAACATACTTGGAATGTCCAAGTGCATGGATCGCTTTCCGGATTTTCAAAAATTCATTAAAAATATTCTTCAAGAGATATGCAAATATATTCAACGGATTCTTATTCAGGGCATGCTTGACTATGACTGTGTACAATTTCAAGACATTCCAATTTACTTTTGGGGTTTTTTTTGAAAAAAAAGTCAAGTCACTAAGTGCATCAGGGCAAATGGATCGTTTCCTTCGTCTCACCTGATATCCTGCTGTGTGATCCACGGTGTCCAAACGTTTGTTTCCAGCGACTGGACGACATGGATGAACTCCTGCAGCTTTAATTCTTTAAAAACAACCCAAAAACATCAAAAGTTAAGTCACTGCCTAAGTGCATGGATCGCTTTCCTGATTTTCAAAAATTCATTAAAAATATTCCTCAAGAGATATGCAAATATATTCAACGGATTCTTGTTCAGGGCATGCTTGACTATGACTGTGTACAATTTCAAGACATTCCAAGATACTTTTGGGGTCTTTTTTGAAAAAAAAGTCAAGTCACTAAGTGCATCAGGGCAAATGGATCGTTTCCTCCGTCTCACCTTATTTCCTGCTGTGTGATCCATGGTGTCCAAACGTTTGTTTCCAGCGACTGGGCGACATGGATGAACTCCTGCAGCTTTAATGCTTTAAAAACAAACCAAAAACATCAAAAGTTAAGTCACTGCCTAAGTGCATGGATCGCTTTCCTAATTTTCAAAAATTCATTAAAAATATTCCTTAAGAGATATGCAAATATTTTCAATTGATTCTTGTTCAGGGCGTCGTTGACTATGACTGAGTACAATTTCAAGACATTCCAACATACTTGGAATGTCCAAGTGCATGGATCGCTTTTCGGATTTTCAAAAATTCATTAAAAATATTCTTCAAGAGATATGCAAATATGTTCAACGGATTCTTGTTCAGGGCATGCTTGACTATGACTGTGTACAATTTCAAGACATTCCAAGATACTTTTGGGGTCTTTTTTGAATAAAAAGTTAAGTCACTGCCTAAGTGCATGGATCGCTTTCCTGATTTTCAAAAATTCATTAAAAATATTCCTTAAGCGATATGCAAATATTTTCAACGGATTCTTGTTCAGGGCGTCGTTGACTATGACTGAGTACAATTTCAAGACATTCCAACATACTTGGAATGTCCAAGTGCATGGATCGCTTTTCGGATTTTCAAAAATTCATTAAAAATATTCTTCAAGAGATATGCAAATATATTCAACGGATTCTTGTTCAGGGCATGCTTGACTATGACTGTGTACAATTTCAAGACATTCCAAGATACCTTTGGGGTCTTTTTTGGATAAAAAGTTAAGTCACTGCCTAAGTGCACAGACTTTCATCATTTTCAAAAATTCATTAAAAATATTCCTTAAGAGATATGCAAATATTTTCAATGGATTCTTGTTCAGGGCGTCGTTGACTATGACCGAGTACAATTTCAAGACATTCCAACATACTTGGAATGTCCAAGTGCATGGATCGCTTTCCGGATTTTCAAAAATTCATTAAAAATATTCTTCAAGAGATATGCAAATATATTCAACGGATTCTTGTTCAGGGCATGCTTGACTATGACTGTGTACAATTTCAAGACATTCCAAGATACTTTTGGGGTCTTTTTTGACGAAAAAGTTAAGTCACTGCCTAAGTGCATGGATCGCTTTCCTGATTTTCAGAAATTCTTTAAAAATATTCCTTAAACGATATGCAAATATTTTCAACGGATTCTTGTTCAGGGCGTCGTTGACTATGACTGAGTACAATTTCAAGACATTCCAACATACTTGGAATGTCCAAGTGCATGGATCGCTTTCCTGATTTTCAAAAGTTCATTAAAAATATTCTTCAAGAGATATGCAAATATATTCAACGGATTCTTGTTCAGGGCATGCTTGACTATGACTGTGTACAATTTCAAGACATTCCAGGATACTTTTGGGGTCTTTTTTGAATAAAAAGTTAAGTCACTGCCTAAATGCACAGACTTTCCTCATTTTCAAAAATTCATTAAAAATATTCCTTAAGAGATATGCAAATATTTTCAATTGATTCTTGTTCAGGGCGTCGTTGACTATGACTGAGTACAATTTCAAGACATTCCAACATACTTGGAATGTCCAAGTGCATGGATCGCTTTTCGGATTTTCAAAAATTCATTAAAAATATTCTTCAAGAGATATGCAAATATATTCAACGGATTCTTGTTCAGGGCATGCTTGACTATGACTGTGTACAATTTCAAGACATTCCAAGATACTTTTGGGGTCTTTTTTGACAAAAAAGTTAAGTCACTGCCTAAGTGCATGGATCGCTTTCCTGATTTTCAAAAATTCATTAGAAATATTCCTTAAGCGATATGCAAATATTTTCAACGGATTCTTGTTCAGGGCGTCGTTGACTATGACTGAGTACAATTTCAAGACATTCCAACATACTTGGAATGTCCAAGTGCATGGATCGCTTTCCTGATTTTCAAAAGTTCATTAAAAATATTCTTCAAGAGATATGCAAATATATTCAACGGATTCTTGTTCAGGGCATGCTTGACTATGACTGTGTACAATTTCAAGACATTCCAAGATACCTTTGGGATCTTTTTTGAATAAAAAGTTAAGTCACTGCCTAAGTGCACAGACTTTCATCATTTTCAAAAATTCATTAAAAATATTCCTTAAGAGATATGCAAATATTTTCAATGGATTCTTGTTCAGGGCGTCGTTGACTATGACCGAGTACAATTTCAAGACATTCCAACATACTTGGAATGTCCAAGTGCATGGATCGCTTTCCGGATTTTCAAAAATTCATTAAAAATATTCTTCAAGAGATATGCAAATATATTCAACGGATTCTTGTTCAGGGCATGCTTGACTATGACTGTGTACAATTTCAAGACATTCCAAGATACTTTTGGGGTCTTTTTTGACGAAAAAGTTAAGTCACTGCCTAAGTGCATGGATCGCTTTCCTGATTTTCAGAAATTCTTTAAAAATATTCCTTAAACGATATGCAAATATTTTCAACGGATTCTTGTTCAGGGCGTCGTTGACTATGACTGAGTACAATTTCAAGACATTCCAACATACTTGGAATGTCCAAGTGCATGGATCGCTTTCCTGATTTTCAAAAGTTCATTAAAAATATTCTTCAAGAGATATGCAAATATATTCAACGGATTCTTGTTCAGGGCATGCTTGACTATGACTGTGTACAATTTCAAGACATTCCAGGATACTTTTGGGGTCTTTTTTGAATAAAAAGTTAAGTCACTGCCTAAGTGCACAGACTTTCCTCATTTTCAAAAATTCATTAAAAATATTCCTTAAGAGATATGCAAATATTTTCAATTGATTCTTGTTCAGGGCGTCGTTGACTATGACTGAGTACAATTTCAAGACATTCCAACATACTTGGAATGTCCAAGTGCATGGATCGCTTTTCGGATTTTCAAAAATTCATTAAAAATATTCTTCAAGAGATATGCAAATATATTCAACGGATTCTTGTTCAGGGCATGCTTGACTATGACTGTGTACAATTTCAAGACATTCCAAGATACTTTTGGGGTCTTTTTTGACAAAAAAGTTAAGTCACTGCCTAAGTGCATGGATCGCTTTCCTGATTTTCAAAAATTCATTAAAAATATTCCTTAAGAGATATGCAAATATTTTCAATGGATTCTTGTTCAGGGCGTTGTTGACTATGACTGAGTACAATTTCAAGACATTCCACCATACTTGGAATGTCCAAGTGCATGGATCGCTTTCCGGATTTTCAAAAATTCATTAAAAATATTCTTCAAGAGATATGCAAATATATTCAACGGATTCTTGTTCAGGGCATGCTTGACTATGACTGTGTACAATTTCAAGACATTCCAAGATACTTTTGGGGTCTTTTTTGACGAAAAAGTTAAGTCACTGCCTAATTGCATGGATCGCTTTCCTGATTTTCAGAAATTCTTTAAAAATATTCCTTAAACGATATGCAAATATTTTCAACGGATTCTTGTTCAGGGCGTCGTTGACTATGACTGAGTACAATTTCAAGACATTCCAACATACTTGGAATGTCCAAGTGCATGGATCGCTTTCCTGATTTTCAAAAGTTCATTAAAAATATTCTTCAAGAGATATGCAAATATATTCAACGGATTCTTGTTCAGGGCATGCTTGACTATGACTGTGTACAATTTCAAGACATTCCAAGATACTTTTGGGGTCTTTTTTGAATAAAAAGTTAAGTCACTGCCTAAGTGCACAGACTTTCCTCATTTTCAAAAATTCATTAAAAATATTCCTTAAGAGATATGCAAATATTTTCAATTGATTCTTGTTCAGGGCGTCGTTGACTATGACTGAGTACAATTTCAAGACATTCCAACATACTTGGAATGTCCAAGTGCATGGATCGCTTTTCGGATTTTCAAAAATTCATTAAAAATATTCTTCAAGAGATATGCAAATATATTCAACGGATTCTTGTTCAGGGCATGCTTGACTATGACTGTGTACAATTTCAAGACATTCCAAGATACTTTTGGGGTCTTTTTTGACGAAAAAGTTAAGTCACTGCCTAAGTGCATGGATCGCTTTCCTGATTTTCAGAAATTCTTTAAAAATATTCCTTAAACGATATGCAAATATTTTCAACGGATTCTTGTTCAGGGCGTCGTTGACTATGACTGTGTACAATTTCAAGACATTCCAAGATACTTTTGGGGTCTTTTTTGAATAAAAAGTTAAGTCACTGCCTAAGTGCACAGACTTTCCTCATTTTCAAAAATTCATTAAAAATATTCCTTAAGAGATATGCAAATATTTTCAATGGATTCTTGTTCAGGGCGTCGTTGACTATGACCGAGTACAATTTCAAGACATTCCAACATACTTGGAATGTCCAAGTGCATGGATCGCTTTCCGGATTTTCAAAAATTCATTAAAAATATTCTTCAAGAGATATGCAAATATATTCAACGGATTCTTGTTCAGGGCATTCTTGACTATGACTGTGTACAATTTCAAGACATTCCAAGATACTTTTGGGGTCTTTTTTGACGAAAAAGTTAAGTCACTGCCTAAGTGCATGGATCGCTTTCCTGATTTTCAGAAATTCTTTAAAAATATTTCTTAAACGATATGCAAATATTTTCAACGGATTCTTGTTCAGGGCGTCGTTGACTATGACTGAGTACAATTTCAAGACATTCCAACATACTTGGAATGTCCAAGTGCATGGATCGCTTTCCGGATTTTCAAAAATTCATTAAAAATATTCTTCAAGAGATATGCAAATATATTCAACGGATTCTTATTCAGGGCATGCTTGACTATGACTGTGTACAATTTCAAGACATTCCAATTTACTTTTGGGGTTTTTTTTGAAAAAAAAGTCAAGTCACTAAGTGCATCAGGGCAAATGGATCGTTTCCTTCGTCTCACCTGATATCCTGCTGTGTGATCCACGGTGTCCAAACGTTTGTTTCCAGCGACTGGACGACATGGATGAACTCCTGCAGCTTTAATTCTTTAAAAACAACCCAAAAACATCAAGAGTTAAGTCACTGCCTAAGTGCATGGATCGCTTTCCTGATTTTCAAAAATTCATTAAAAATATTCCTCAAGAGATATGCAAATATATTCAACGGATTCTTGTTCAGGGCATGCTTGACTATGACTGTGTACAATTTCAAGACATTCCAAGATACTTTTGGGGTCTTTTTTGAAAAAAAAGTCAAGTCACTAAGTGCATCAGGGCAAATGGATCGTTTCCTCCGTCTCACCTTATTTCCTGCTGTGTGATCCATGGTGTCCAAACGTTTGTTTCCAGCGACTGGGCGACATGGATGAACTCCTGCAGCTTTAATGCTTTAAAAACAAACCAAAAACATCAAAAGTTAAGTCACTGCCTAAGTGCATGGATCGCTTTCCTAATTTTCAAAAATTCATTAAAAATATTCCTTAAGAGATATGCAAATATTTTCAATTGATTCTTGTTCAGGGCGTCGTTGACTATGACTGAGTACAATTTCAAGACATTCCAACATACTTGGAATGTCCAAGTGCATGGATCGCTTTTCGGATTTTCAAAAATTCATTAAAAATATTCTTCAAGAGATATGCAAATATGTTCAACGGATTCTTGTTCAGGGCATGCTTGACTATGACTGTGTACAATTTCAAGACATTCCAAGATACTTTTGGGGTCTTTTTTGAATAAAAAGTTAAGTCACTGCCTAAGTGCATGGATCGCTTTCCTGATTTTCAAAAATTCATTAAAAATATTCCTTAAGCGATATGCAAATATTTTCAACGGATTCTTGTTCAGGGCGTCGTTGACTATGACTGAGTACAATTTCAAGACATTCCAACATACTTGGAATGTCCAAGTGCATGGATCGCTTTTCGGATTTTCAAAAATTCATTAAAAATATTCTTCAAGAGATATGCAAATATATTCAACGGATTCTTGTTCAGTGCATTCTTGACTATGACTGTGTACAATTTCAAGACATTCCAAGATACTTTTGGGGTCTTTTTT
Source organism: Microchirus variegatus (assembly GCF_963457635.1). NCBI lineage: Eukaryota > Metazoa > Chordata > Actinopteri > Pleuronectiformes > Soleidae > Microchirus > Microchirus variegatus. Next base: position 30,809,051 of record NC_139808.1, read on the forward strand.
GACGAAAAAGTTAAGTCACTGCCTAAGTGCATGGATCGCTTTCCTGATTTTCAGAAATTCTTTAAAAATATTTCTTAAACGATATGCAAATATTTTCAACGGATTCTTGTTCAGGGCGTCGTTGACTATGACTGAGTACAATTTCAAGACATTCCAACATACTTGGAATGTCCAAGTGCATGGATCGCTTTCCGGATTTTCAAAAATTCATTAAAAATATTCTTCAAGAGATATGCAAATATATTCAACAGATTCTTATTCAGGGCATGCTTGACTATGACTGTGTACAATTTCAAGACATTCCAATTTACTTTTGGGGTTTTTTTTGAAAAAAAAGTCAAGTCACTAAGTGCATCAGGGCAAATGGATCGTTTCCTTCGTCTCACCTGATATCCTGCTGTGTGATCCACGGTGTCCAAACGTTTGTTTCCAGCGACTGGACGACATGGATGAACTCCTGCAGCTTTAATTCTTTAAAAACAACCCAAAAACATCAAAAGTTAAGTCACTGCCTAAGTGCATGGATCGCTTTCCTGATTTTCAAAAATTCATTAAAAATATTCCTCAAGAGATATGCAAATATATTCAACGGATTCTTGTTCAGGGCATGCTTGACTATGACTGTGTACAATTTCAAGACATTCCAAGATACTTTTGGGGTCTTTTTTGAAAAAAAAGTCAAGTCACTAAGTGCATCAGGGCAAATGGATCGTTTCCTCCGTCTCACCTTATTTCCTGCTGTGTGATCCATGGTGTCCAAACGTTTGTTTCCAGCGACTGGGCGACATGGATGAACTCCTGCAGCTTTAATGCTTTAAAAACAAACCAAAAACATCAAAAGTTAAGTCACTGCCTAAGTGCATGGATCGCTTTCCTAATTTTCAAAAATTCATTAAAAATATTCCTTAAGAGATATGCAAATATTTTCAATTGATTCTTGTTCAGGGCGTCGTTGACTATGACTGAGTACAATTTCAAGACATTCCAACATACTTGGAATGTCCAAGTGCATGGATCGCTTTTCGGATTTTCAAAAATTCATTAAAAATATTCTTCAAGAGATATGCAAATATGTTCAACGGATTCTTGTTCAGGGCATGCTTGACTATGACTGTGTACAATTTCAAGACATTCCAAGATACTTTTGGGGTCTTTTTTGAATAAAAAGTTAAGTCACTGCCTAAGTGCATGGATCGCTTTCCTGATTTTCAAAAATTCATTAAAAATATTCCTTAAGCGATATGCAAATATTTTCAACGGATTCTTGTTCAGGGCGTCGTTGACTATGACTGAGTACAATTTCAAGACATTCCAACATACTTGGAATGTCCAAGTGCATGGATCGCTTTTCGGATTTTCAAAAATTCATTAAAAATATTCTTCAAGAGATATGCAAATATATTCAACGGATTCTTGTTCAGGGCATGCTTGACTATGACTGTGTACAATTTCAAGACATTCCAAGATACCTTTGGGGTCTTTTTTGGATAAAAAGTTAAGTCACTGCCTAAGTGCACAGACTTTCATCATTTTCAAAAATTCATTAAAAATATTCCTTAAGAGATATGCAAATATTTTCAATGGATTCTTGTTCAGGGCGTCGTTGACTATGACCGAGTACAATTTCAAGACATTCCAACATACTTGGAATGTTCAAGTGCATGGATCGCTTTCCGGATTTTCAAAAATTCATTAAAAATATTCTTCAAGAGATATGCAAATATATTCAACGGATTCTTGTTCAGGGCATGCTTGACTATGACTGTGTACAATTTCAAGACATTCCAAGATACTTTTGGGGTCTTTTTTGACGAAAAAGTTAAGTCACTGCCTAAGTGCATGGATCGCTTTCCTGATTTTCAGAAATTCTTTAAAAATATTCCTTAAACGATATGCAAATATTTTCAACGGATTCTTGTTCAGGGCGTCGTTGACTATGACTGAGTACAATTTCAAGACATTCCAACATACTTGGAATGTCCAAGTGCATGGATCGCTTTCCTGATTTTCAAAAGTTCATTAAAAATATTCTTCAAGAGATATGCAAATATATTCAACGGATTCTTGTTCAGGGCATGCTTGACTATGACTGTGTACAATTTCAAGACATTCCAGGATACTTTTGGGGTCTTTTTTGAATAAAAAGTTAAGTCACTGCCTAAATGCACAGACTTTCCTCATTTTCAAAAATTCATTAAAAATATTCCTTAAGAGATATGCAAATATTTTCAATTGATTCTTGTTCAGGGCGTCGTTGACTATGACTGAGTACAATTTCAAGACATTCCAACATACTTGGAATGTCCAAGTGCATGGATCGCTTTTCGGATTTTCAAAAATTCATTAAAAATATTCTTCAAGAGATATGCAAATATATTCAACGGATTCTTGTTCAGGGCATGCTTGACTATGACTGTGTACAATTTCAAGACATTCCAAGATACTTTTGGGGTCTTTTTTGACAAAAAAGTTAAGTCACTGCCTAAGTGCATGGATCGCTTTCCTGATTTTCAAAAATTCATTAGAAATATTCCTTAAGCGATATACAAATATTTTCAACGGATTCTTGTTCAGGGCGTCGTTGACTATGACTGAGTACAATTTCAAGACATTCCAACATACTTGGAATGTCCAAGTGCATGGATCGCTTTCCTGATTTTCAAAAGTTCATTAAAAATATTCTTCAAGAGATATGCAAATATATTCAACGGATTCTTGTTCAGGGCATGCTTGACTATGACTGTGTACAATTTCAAGACATTCCAAGATACCTTTGGGATCTTTTTTGAATAAAAAGTTAAGTCACTGCCTAAGTGCACAGACTTTCATCATTTTCAAAAATTCATTAAAAATATTCCTTAAGAGATATGCAAATATTTTCAATGGATTCTTGTTCAGGGCGTCGTTGACTATGACCGAGTACAATTTCAAGACATTCCAACATACTTGGAATGTCCAAGTGCATGGATCGCTTTCCGGATTTTCAAAAATTCATTAAAAATATTCTTCAAGAGATATGCAAATATATTCAACGGATTCTTGTTCAGGGCATGCTTGACTATGACTGTGTACAATTTCAAGACATTCCAAGATACTTTTGGGGTCTTTTTTGACGAAAAAGTTAAGTCACTGCCTAAGTGCATGGATCGCTTTCCTGATTTTCAGAAATTCTTTAAAAATATTCCTTAAACGATATGCAAATATTTTCAACGGATTCTTGTTCAGGGCGTCGTTGACTATGACTGAGTACAATTTCAAGACATTCCAACATACTTGGAATGTCCAAGTGCATGGATCGCTTTCCTGATTTTCAAAAGTTCATTAAAAATATTCTTCAAGAGATATGCAAATATATTCAACGGATTCTTGTTCAGGGCATGCTTGACTATGACTGTGTACAATTTCAAGACATTCCAAGATACTTTTGGGGTCTTTTTTGAATAAAAAGTTAAGTCACTGCCTAAGTGCACAGACTTTCCTCATTTTCAAAAATTCATTAAAAATATTCCTTAAGAGATATGCAAATATTTTCAATTGATTCTTGTTCAGGGCGTCGTTGACTATGACTGAGTACAATTTCAAGACATTCCAACATACTTGGAATGTCCAAGTGCATGGATCGCTTTTCGGATTTTCAAAAATTCATTAAAAATATTCTTCAAGAGATATGCAAATATATTCAACGGATTCTTGTTCAGGGCATGCTTGACTATGACTGTGTACAATTTCAAGACATTCCAAGATACTTTTGGGGTCTTTTTTGACGAAAAAGTTAAGTCACTGCCTAAGTGGATGGATCTTTTTCCTGATTTTCAGAAATTCTTTAAAAATATTCCTTAAACGATATGCAAATATTTTCAACGGATTCTTGTTCAGGGCGTCGTTGACTATGACTGAGTACAATTTCAAGACATTCCAACATACTTGGAATGTCCAAGTGCATGGATCGCTTTCCTGATCTTCAAAAGTTCATTAAAAATATTCTTCAAGAGATATGCAAATATATTCAACGGATTCTTGTTCAGGGCATGCTTGACTATGACTGTGTACAATTTCAAGACATTCCAAGATACTTTTGGGGTCTTTTTTGAATAAAAAGTTAAGTCACTGCCTAAGTGCACAGACTTTCCTCATTTTCAAAAATTCATTAAAAATATTCCTTAAGAGATATGCAAATATTTTCAATGGATTCTTGTTCAGGGCGTCGTTGACTATGACCGAGTACAATTTCAAGACATTCCAACATACTTGGAATGTCCAAGTGCATGGATCGCTTTCCGGATTTTCAAAAATTCATTAAAAATATTCTTCAAGAGATATGCAAATATATTCAACGGATTCTTGTTCAGGGCATTCTTGACTATGACTGTGTACAATTTCAAGACATTCCAAGATACTTTTGGGGTCTTTTTTGACGAAAAAGTTAAGTCACTGCCTAAGTGCATGGATCGCTTTCCTGATTTTCAGAAATTCTTTAAAAATATTCCTTAAACGATATGCAAATATTTTCAACGGATTCTTGTTCAGGGCGTCGTTGACTATGACTGAGTACAATTTCAAGACATTCCAACATACTTGGAATGTCCAAGTGCATGGATCGCTTTCCGGATTTTCAAAAATTCATTAAAAATATTCTTCAAGAGATATGCAAATATATTCAACGGATTCTTATTCAGGGCATGCTTGACTATGACTGTGTACAATTTCAAGACATTCCAATTTACTTTTGGGTTTTTTTTTGAAAAAAAAGTCAAGTCACTAAGTGCATCAGGGCAAATGGATCGTTTCCTTCGTCTCACCTGATATCCTGCTGTGTGATCCACGGTGTCCAAACGTTTGTTTCCAGCGACTGGACGACATGGATGAACTCCTGCAGCTTTAATTCTTTAAAAACAACCCAAAAACATCAAAAGTTAAGTCACTGCCTAAGTGCATGGATCGCTTTCCTGATTTTCAAAAATTCATTAAAAATATTCCTCAAGAGATATGCAAATATATTCAACGGATTCTTGTTCAGGGCATGCTTGACTATGACTGTGTACAATTTCAAGACATTCCAAGATACTTTTGGGGTCTTTTTTGAAAAAAAAGTCAAGTCACTAAGTGCATCAGGGCAAATGGATCGTTTCCTCCGTCTCACCTTATTTCCTGCTGTGTGATCCATGGTGTCCAAACGTTTGTTTCCAGCGACTGGGCGACATGGATGAACTCCTGCAGCTTTAATGCTTTAAAAACAAACCAAAAACATCAAAAGTTAAGTCACTGCCTAAGTGCATGGATCGCTTTCCTAATTTTCAAAAATTCATTAAAAATATTCCTTGAGAGATATGCAAATATTTTCAATTGATTCTTGTTCAGGGCGTCGTTGACTATGACTGAGTACAATTTCAAGACATTCCAACATACTTGGAATGTCCAAGTGCATGGATCGCTTTTCGGATTTTCAAAAATTCATTAAAAATATTCTTCAAGAGATATGCAAATATGTTCAATGGATTCTTGTTCAGGGCATGCTTGACTATGACTGTGTACAATTTCAAGACATTCCAAGATACTTTTGGGGTCTTTTTTGAATAAAAAGTTAAGTCACTGCCTAAGTGCATGGATCGCTTTCCTGATTTTCAAAAATTCATTAAAAATATTCCTTAAGCGATATGCAAATATTTTCAACGGATTCTTGTTCAGGGCGTCGTTGACTATGACTGAGTACAATTTCAAGACATTCCAACATACTTGGAATGTCCAAGTGCATGGATCGCTTTTCGGATTTTCAAAAATTCATTAAAAATATTCTTCAAGAGATATGCAAATATATTCAACGGATTCTTGTTCAGGGCATGCTTGACTATGACTGTGTACAATTTCAAGACATTCCAAGATACCTTTGGGGTCTTTTTTGGATAAAAAGTTAAGTCACTGCCTAAGTGCACAGACTTTCATCATTTTCAAAAATTCATTAAAAATATTCCTTAAGAGATATGCAAATATTTTCAATGGATTCTTGTTCAGGGCGTCGTTGACTATGACCGAGTACAATTTCAAGACATTCCAACATACTTGGAATGTCCAAGTGCATGGATCGCTTTTCGGATTTTCAAAAATTCATTAAAAATATTCTTCAAGAGATATGCAAATATATTCAACGGATTCTTGTTCAGGGCATGCTTGACTATGACTGTGTACAATTTCAAGACATTCCAAGATACTTTTGGGGTCTTTTTTGACGAAAAAGTTAAGTCACTGCCTAAGTGCATGGATCGCTTTCCTGATTTTCAGAAATTCTTTAAAAATATTCCTTAAACGATATGCAAATATTTTCAACGGATTCTTGTTCAGGGCGTCGTTGACTATGACTGAGTACAATTTCAAGACATTCCAACATACTTGGAATGTCCAAGTGCATGGATCGCTTTTCGGATTTTCAAAAATTCATTAAAAATATTCTTCAAGAGATATGCAAATATATTCAACGGATTCTTGTTCAGGGCATGCTTGACTATGACTGTGTACAATTTCAAGACATTCCAAGATACCTTTGGGGTCTTTTTTGGATAAAAAGTTAAGTCACTGCCTAAGTGCACAGACTTTCATCATTTTCAAAAATTCATTAAAAATATTCCTTAAGAGATATGCAAATATTTTCAATGGATTCTTGTTCAGGGCGTCGTTGACTATGACCGAGTACAATTTCAAGACATTCCAACATACTTGGAATGTCCAAGTGCATGGATCGCTTTCCGGATTTTCAAAAATTCATTAAAAATATTCTTCAAGAGATATGCAAATATATTCAACGGATTCTTGTTCAGGGCATGCTTGACTATGACTGTGTACAATTTCAAGACATTCCAAGATACTTTTGGGGTCTTTTTTGACGAAAAAGTTAAGTCACTGCCTAAGTGCATGGATCGCTTTCCTGATTTTCAGAAATTCTTTAAAAATATTCCTTAAACGATATGCAAATATTTTCAACGGATTCTTGTTCAGGGCGTCGTTGACTATGACTGAGTACAATTTCAAGACATTCCAACATACTTGGAATGTCCAAGTGCATGGATCGCTTTCCTGATTTTCAAAAGTTCATTAAAAATATTCTTCAAGAGATATGCAAATATATTCAACGGATTCTTGTTCAGGGCATGCTTGACTATGACTGTGTACAATTTCAAGACATTCCAAGATACTTTTGGGGTCTTTTTTGAATAAAAAGTTAAGTCACTGCCTAAGTGCACAGACTTTCCTCATTTTCAAAAATTCATTAAAAATATTCCTTAAGAGATATGCAAATATTTTCAATGGATTCTTGTTCAGGGCGTCGTTGACTATGACCGAGTACAATTTCAAGACATTCCAACATACTTGGAATGTCCAAGTGCATGGATCGCTTTCCGGATTTTCAAAAATTCATTAAAAATATTCTTCAAGAGATATGCAAATATATTCAACGGATTCTTGTTCAGGGCATTCTTGACTATGACTGTGTACAATTTCAAGACATTCCAAGATACTTTTGGGGTCTTTTTTGACGAAAAAGTTAAGTCACTGCCTAAGTGCATGGATCGCTTTCCTGATTTTCAGAAATTCTTTAAAAATATTCCTTAAACGATATGCAAATATTTTCAACGGATTCTTGTTCAGGGCGTCGTTGACTATGACTGAGTACAATTTCAAGACATTCCAACATACTTGGAATGTCCAAGTGCATGGATCGCTTTCCTGATTTTCAAAAGTTCATTAAAAATATTCTTCAAGAGATATGCAAATATATTCAACGGATTCTTGTTCAGGGCATGCTTGACTATGACTGTGTACAATTTCAAGACATTCCAAGATACTTTTGGGGTCTTTTTTGAATAAAAAGTTAAGTCACTGCCTAAGTGCACAGACTTTCCTCATTTTCAAAAATTCATTAAAAATATTCCTTAAGAGATATGCAAATATTTTCAATTGATTCTTGTTCAGGGCGTCGTTGACTATGACTGAGTACAATTTCAAGACATTCCAACATACTTGGAATGTCCAAGTGCATGGATCGCTTTTCGGATTTTCAAAAATTCATTAAAAATATTCTTCAAGAGATATGCAAATATATTCAACGGATTCTTGTTCAGGGCATGCTTGACTATGACTGTGTACAATTTCAAGACATTCCAAGATACTTTTGGGGTCTTTTTTGACAAAAAAGTTAAGTCACTGCCTAAGTGCATGGATCGCTTTCCTGATTTTCAAAAATTCATAAAAAATATTCCTTAAGCGATATGCAAATATTTTCAACGGATTCTTGTTCAGGGCGTCGTTGACTATGACTGAGTACAATTTCAAGACATTCCAACATACTTGGAATGTCCAAGTGCATGGATCGCTTTCCTGATTTTCAAAAGTTCATTAAAAATATTCTTCAAGAGATATGCAAATATATTCAACGGATTCTTGTTCAGGGCATGCTTGACTATGACTGTGTACAATTTCAAGACATTCCAAGATACCTTTGGGGTCTTTTTTGAATAAAAAGTGAAGTCAATGCCTAAGTGCACAGACTTTCATCATTTTCAAAAATTCATTAAAAATATTCCTTAAGAGATATGCAAATATTTTCAATGGATTCTTGTTCAGGGCGTCGTTGACTATGACCGAGTACAATTTCAAGACATTCCAACATACTTGGAATGTCCAAGAGCATGGATCGCTTTCCGGATTTTCAAAAATTCATTAAAAATATTCTTCAAGAGATATGCAAATATATTCAACGGATTCTTGTTCAGGGCATGCTTGACTATGACTGTGTACAATTTCAAGACATTCCAAGATACTTTTGGGGTCTTTTTTGACGAAAAAGTTAAGTCACTGCCTAAGTGCATGGATCGCTTTCCTGATTTTCAGAAATTCTTTAAAAATATTCCTTAAACGATATGCAAATATTTTCAACGGATTCTTGTTCAGGGCGTCGTTGACTATGACTGAGTACAATTTCAAGACATTCCAACATACTTGGAATGTCCAAGTGCATGGATCGCTTTCCTGATTTTCAAAAGTTCATTAAAAATATTCTTCAAGAGATATGCAAATATATTCAACGGATTCTTGTTCAGGGCATGCTTGACTATGACTGTGTACAATTTCAAGACATTCCAAGATACTTTTGGGGTCTTTTTTGAATAAAAAGTTAAGTCACTGCCTAAGTGCACAGACTTTCCTCATTTTCAAAAATTCATTAAAAATATTCCTTAAGAGATATGCAAATATTTTCAATGGATTCTTGTTCAGGGCGTCATTGACTATGACCGAGTACAATTTCAAGACATTCCAACATACTTGGAATGTCCAAGTGCATGGATCGCTTTCCGGATTTTCAAAAATTCATTCAAAATATTCTTCAAGAGATATGCAAATATATTCAACGGATTCTTGTTCAGGGCATGCTTGACTATGACTGTGTACAATTTCAAGACATTCCAAGATACTTTTGGGGTCTTTTTTGACGAAAAAGTTAAGTCACTGCCTAAGTGCATGGATCGCTTTCCTGATTTTCAGAAATTCTTTAAAAATATTCCTTAAACGATATGCAAATATTTTCAACGGATTCTTGTTCAGGGCGTCGTTGACTATGACTGAGTACAATTTCAAGACATTCCAACATACTTGGAATGTCCAAGTGCATGGATCGCTTTCCTGATTTTCAAAAGTTCATTAAAAATATTCTTCAAGAGATATGCAAATATATTCAACGGATTCTTGTTCAGGGCATGCTTGACTATGACTGTGTACAATTTCAAGACATTCCAAGATACCTTTGGGGTCTTTTTTGAATAAAAAGTTAAGTCACTGCCTAAGTGCACAGACTTTCATCATTTTCAAAAATTCATTAAAAATATTCCTTAAGAGATATGCAAATATTTTCAATGGATTCTTGTTCAGGGCGTCGTTGACTATGACCGAGTACAATTTCAAGACATTCCAAGATACTTTTGGGGTCTTTTTTGACAAAAAAGTTAAGTCACTGCCTAAGTGCATGGATCGCTTTCCTGATTTTCAGAAATTCTTTAAAAATATTCCTTAAACGATATGCAAATATTTTCAACGGATTCTTGTTCAGGGCGTCGTTGACTATGACTGAGTACAATTTCAAGACATTCCAACATACTTGGAATGTCCAAGTGCATGGATCGCTTTCCTGATTTTCAAAAGTTCATTAAAAATATTCTTCAAGAGATATGCAAATATATTCAACGGATTCTTGTTCAGGGCATGCTTGACTATGACTGTGTACAATTTCAAGACATTCCAAGATACTTTTGGGGTCTTTTTTGAATAAAAAGTTAAGTCACTGCCTAAGTGCACAGACTTTCCTCATTTTCAAAAATTCATTAAAAATATTCCTTAAGAGATATGCAAATATTTTCAATGGATTCTTGTTCAGGGCGTCATTGACTATGACCGAGTACAATTTCAAGACATTCCAACATACTTGGAATGTCCAAGTGCATGGATCGCTTTCCGGATTTTCAAAAATTCATTAAAAATATTCTTCAAGAGATATGCAAATATATTCAACGGATTCTTGTTCAGGGCATGCTTGACTATGACTGTGTACAATTTCAAGACATTCCAAGATACTTTTGGGGTCTTTTTTGACGAAAAAGTTAAGTCACTGCCTAAGTGCATGGATCGCTTTCCTGATTTTCAGAAATTCTTTAAAAATATTCCTTAAACGATATGCAAATATTTTCAACGGATTCTTGTTCAGGGCGTCGTTGACTATGACTGAGTACAATTTCAAGACATTCCAACATACTTGGAATGTCCAAGTGCATGGATCGCTTTCCTGATTTTCAAAAGTTCATTAAAAATATTCTTCAAGAGATATGCAAATATATTCAACGGATTCTTGTTCAGGGCATGCTTGACTATGACTGTGTACAATTTCACGACATTCCAAGATACCTTTGGGGTCTTTTTTGAATAAAAAGTTAAGTCACTGCCTAAGTGCACAGACTTTCATCATTTTCAAAAATTCATTAAAAATATTCCTTAAGAGATATGCAAATATATTCAATGGATTCTTGTTCAGGGCGTCGTTGACTATGACCGAGTACAATTTCAAGACATTCCAACATACTTGGAATGTCCAAGTGCATGGATCGCTTTCCTGATTTTCAAAAGTTCATTAAAAATATTCTTCAAGAGATATGCAAATATATTCAACGGATTCTTGTTCAGGGCATGCTTGACTATGACTGTGTACAATTTCAAGACATTCCAAGATACTTTTGGGGTCTTTTTTGAATAAAAAGTTAAGTCACTGCCTAAGTGCACAGACTTTCCTCATTTTCAAAAATTCATTAAAAATATTCCTTAAGAGATATGCAAATATTTTCAATTGATTCTTGTTCAGGGCGTCGTTGACTATGACTGAGTACAATTTCAAGACATTCCAACATACTTGGAATGTCCAAGTGCATGGATCGCTTTTCGGATTTTCAAAAATTCATTAAAAATATTATTCAAGAGATATGCAAATATATTCAACATATTCTTGTTCAGGGCATGCTTGACTATGACTGTGTACAATTTCAAGACATTCCAAGATACTTTTGGGGTCTTTTTTGACAAAAAAGTTTAGTCACTGCCTAAGTGCATGGATCGCTTTCCTGATTTTCAGAAATTCTTTAAAAATATTCCTTAAACGATATGCAAATATTTTCAACGGATTCTTGTTCAGGGCGTCGTTGACTATGACTGAGTACAATTTCAAGACATTCCAACATACTTGCAATGTCCAAGTGCATGGATCGCTTTCCTGATTTTCAAAAGTTCATTAAAAATATTCTTCAAGAGATATGCAAATATATTCAACGGATTCTTGTTCAGGGCATGCTTGACTATGACTGTGTACAATTTCAAGACATTCCAAGATACCTTTGGGGTCTTTTTTGAATAAAAAGTTAAGTCACTGCCGAAGTGCACAGACTTTCATCATTTTCAAAAATTCATTAAAAATATTCCTTAAGAGATATGCAAATATTTTCAATGGATTCTTGTTCAGGGCGTCGTTGACTATGACCGAGTACAATTTCAAGACATTCCAACATACTTGGAATGTCCAAGTGCATGGATCGCTTTCCGGATTTTCAAAAATTCATTAAAAATATTCTTCAAGAGATATGCAAATATATTCAACGGATTCTTGTTCAGGGCATGCTTGACTATGACTGTGTACAATTTCAAGACATTCCAAGATACTTTTGGGGTCTTTTTTGACGAAAAAGTTAAGTCACTGCCTAAGTGCATGGATCGCTTTCCTGATTTTCAAAAATTCATTAAAAATATTCCTTAAGCGATATGCAAATATTTTCAACGGATTCTTGTTCAGGGCGTCGTTGACTATGACCGAGTACAATTTCAAGACATTCCAACATACTTTGAATGTCCAAGTACATGGATCGCTTTCCTGATTTTCAAAAGTTCATTAAAAATATTCTTCAAGAGATATGCAAATATATTCAACGGATTCTTGTTCAGGGCATGCTTGACTATGACTGTGTACAATTTCAAGACATTCCAAGATACTTTTGGGGTCTTTTTTGAACGAAAAGTTAAGTCACTGGCTTAGTGCACAGACTTTCCTCATTTTCAAAAATTCATTTAAAATATTCCTTAAGAGATATGCAAATATTTTCAATTGATTCTTGTTCAGAGCGTCGTTGACTATGACTGAGTACAATTTCAAGACATTCCAACATACTTGGAATGTCCAAGTGCATGGATCGCTTTTCGGATTTTCAAAAATTCATTAAAAATATTCTTCAAGAGATATGCAAATATATTCAACGGATTCTTGTTCAGGGCATGCTTGACTATGACTGTGTACAATTTCAAGACATTCCAAGATACTTTTGGGGTCTTTTTTGACGAAAAAGTTAAGTCACTGCCTAAGTGCATGGATCGCTTTCCTGATTTTCAGAAATTCTTTAAAAATATTCCTTAAACGATATGTAAATATTTTCAACGGATTCTTGTTCAGGGCGTTGTTGACTATGACTGAGTACAATTTCAAGACATTCCAACATACTTGGAATGTCCAAGTGCATGGATCGCTTTCCTGATTTTCAAAAGTTCATTAAAAATATTCTTCAAGAGATATGCAAATATATTCAACGGATTCTTGTTCAGGGCATGCTTGACTATGACTGTGTACAATTTCAAGACATATCAAGATACTTTTGGGGTCTTTTTTGAATAAAAAGTTAAGTCACTGCCTAAGTGCACAGACTTTCCTCATTTTCAAAAATTCATTAAAAATATTCCTTAAGAGATATGCAAATATTTTCAATTGATTCTTGTTCAGGGCGTCGTTGACTATGACTGAGTACAATTTCAAGACATTCCAACATACTTGGAATGTCCAAGTGCATGGATCGCTTTTCGGATTTTCAAAAATTCATTAAAAATATTCTTCAAGAGATATGCAAATATATTCAACGGTTTCTTGTTCAGGGCATGCTTGACTATGACTGTGTACAATTTCAAGACATTCCAAGATACTTTTGGGGTCTTTTTTGACAAAAAAGTTAAGTCACTGCCTAAGTGCATGGATTGCTTTCCTGATTTTCAAAAATTCATTAAAAATATTCCTTAAGCGATATGCAAATATTTTCAACGGATTCTTGTTCAGGGCGTCGTTGACTATGACTGAGTACAATTTCAAGACATTCCAACATACTTGGAATGTCCAAGTGCATGGATCGCTTTCCGGATTTTCAAAAATTCATTAAAAATATTCTTCAAGAGATATGCAAATATATTCAACGGATTCTTGTTCAGGGCATGCTTGACTATGACTGTGTACAATTTCAAGACATTCCAAGATACTTTTGGGGTCTTTTTTGAATAAAAAGTTAAGTCACTGCCTAAGTGCACAGACTTTCCTCATTTCCAAAAATTCATTAAAAATATTCCTTAAGAGATATGCAAATATTTTCAATGGATTCTTGTTCAGGGCGTCGTTGACTATGACCGAGTACAATTTCAAGACATTCCAACATACTTGGAATGTCCGAGTGCATGGATCGCTTTCCGGATTTTCAAAAATTCATTAAAAATATTCTTCAAGAGATATGCAAATATATTCAACGGATTCTTGTTCAGGGCATGCTTGACTATGACTGTGTACAATTTCAAGACATTCCAAGATACTTTTGGGGTCTTTTTTGACGAAAAAGTTAAGTCACTGCCTAAGTGCATGGATCGCTTTCCTGATTTTCAAAAATTCATTAAAAATATTCCTTAAGCGATATGCAAATATTTTCAACGGATTCTTGTTCAGGGCCTCGTTGACTATGACTGAGTACAATTTCAAGACATTCCAACATACTTGGAATGTCCAAGTGCATGGATCGCTTTCCGGATTTTCAAAAATTCATTAAAAATATTCTTCAAGAGATATGCAAATATATTCAACGGATTCTTATTCAGGGCATGCTTGACTATGACTGTGTACAATTTCAAGACATTCCAATTTACTTTTGGGGTTTTTTTTGAAAAAAAAGTCAAGTCACTAAGTGCATCAGGGCAAATGGATCGTTTCCTTCGTCTCACCTGATATCCTGCTGTGTGATCCACGGTGTCCAAACGTTTGTTTCCAGCGACTGGACGACATGGATGAACTCCTGCAGCTTTAATTCTTTAAAAACAACCCAAAAACATCAAAAGTTAAGTCACTGCCTAAGTGCATGGATCGCTTTCCTGATTTTCAAAAATTCATTAAAAATATTCCTCAAGAGATATGCAAATATATTCAACGGATTCTTGTTCAGGGCATGCTTGACTATGACTGTGTACAATTTCAAGACATTCCAAGATACTTTTGGGGTCTTTTTTGACGAAAAAGTTAAGTCACTGCCTAAGTGCATGGATCGCTTTCCTGATTTTCAAAAATTCATTAAAAATATTCCTTAAGCGATATGCAAATATTTTCAACGGATTCTTGTTCAGGGCGTCGTTGACTATGACTGAGTACAATTTCAAGACATTCCAACATACTTGGAATGTCCAAGTGCATGGATCGCTTTCCGGATTTTCAAAAATTCATTAAAAATATTCTTCAAGAGATATGCAAATATATTCAACGGATTCTTATTCAGGGCATGCTTGACTATGACTGTGTACAATTTCAAGACATTCCAATTTACTTTTGGGGTTTTTTTTGAAAAAAAAGTCAAGTCACTAAGTGCATCAGGGCAAATGGATCGTTTCCTTCGTCTCACCTGATATCCTGCTGTGTGATCCACGGTGTCCAAACTTTTGTTTCCAGCGACTGGGCGACATGGATGAACTCCTGCAGCTTTAATGCTTTAAAAACAAACCAAAAACATCAAAAGTTAAGTCACTGCCTAAGTGCATGGATCGCTTTCCTAATTTTCAAAAATTCATTAAAAATATTCCTTAAGAGATATGCAAATGTTTTCAATTGATTCTTGTTCAGGGCATGCTTGACTATGACTGTGTACAATTTCAAGACATTCCAAGATACTTTTGGGGTCTTTTTTGACAAAAAAGTTAAGTCACTGCCTAAGTGCATGGATCGCTTTTCTGATTTTCAAAAATTCATTAAAAATATTCCTTAAGCGATATGCAAATATTTTCAACGGATTCTTGTTCAGGGCGTCGTTGACTATGACTGAGTACAATTTCAAAACATTCCAACATACTTGGAATGTCCAAGTGCATGGATCGCTTTCCTGATTTTCAAAAGTTCATTAAAAATATTCTTCAAGAGATATGCAAATATATTCAACGGATTCTTGTTCAGGGCATGCTTGACTATGACTGTGTACAATTTCAAGACATTCCAAGATACTTTTGGGGTCTTTTTTGAATAAAAAGTTAAGTCACTGCCTAAGTGCACAGACTTTCCTCATTTTCAAAAATTCATTAAAAATATTCCTTAAGAGATATGCAAATATTTTCAATGGATTCTTGTTCAGGGCGTTGTTGACTATGACTGAGTACAATTTCAAGACATTCCAACATACTTGGAATGTCCAAGTGCATGGATCGCTTTCCGGATTTTCAAAAATTCATTAAAAATATTCTTCAAGAGATATGCAAATATATTCAACGGATTCTTGTTCAGGGCATGCTTGACTATGACTGTGTACAATTTCAAGACATTCCAAGATACTTTTGGGGTCTTTTTTGACAAAAAAGTTAAGTCACTGCCTAAGTGCATGGATCGCTTTTCTGATTTTCAAAAATTCATTAAAAATATTCCTTAAGCGATATGCAAATATTTTCAACGGATTCTTGTTCAGGGCGTCGTTGACTATGACTGAGTACAATTTCAAAACATTCCAACATACTTGGAATGTCCAAGTGCATGGATCGCTTTCCTGATTTTCAAAAGTTAATTAAAAATATTCTTCAAGAGATATGCAAATATATTCAACGGATTCTTGTTCAGGGCATGCTTGACTATGACTGTGTACAATTTCAAGACATTCCAAGATACTTTTGGGGTCTTTTTTGAATAAAAAGTTAAGTCACTGCCTAAGTGCACAGACTTTCCTCATTTTCAAAAATTCATTAAAAATATTCCTTAAGAGATATGCAAATATTTTCAATGGATTCTTGTTCAGGGCGTTGTTGACTATGACTGAGTACAATTTCAAGACATTCCAACATACTTGGAATGTCCAAGTGCATGGATCGCTTTCCGGATTTTCAAAAATTCATTAAAAATATTCTTCAAGAGATATGCAAATATATTCAACGGATTCTTGTTCAGGGCATGCTTGACTATGACTGTGTACAATTTCAAGACATTCCAAGATACTTTTGGGGTCTTTTTTGACGAAAAAGTTAAGTCACTGCCTAAGTGCATGGATCGCTTTCCTGATTTTCAGAAATTCTTTAAAAATATTCCTTAAACGATATGCAAATATTTTCAACGGATTCTTGTTCAGGGCGTCGTTGACTATGACTGAGTACAATTTCAAGACATTCCAACATACTTGGAATGTCCAAGTGCATGGATCGCTTTCCTGATTTTCAAAAGTTCATTAAAAATATTCTTCAAGAGATATGCAAATATATTCAACGGATTCTTGTTCAGGGCATGCTTGACTATGACTGTGTACAATTTCAAGACATTCCAAGATACTTTTGGGGTCTTTTTTGAATAAAAAGTTAAGTCACTGCCTAAGTGCACAGACTTTCCTCATTTTCAAAAATTCATTAAAAATATTCCTTAAGAGATATGCAAATATTTTCAATTGATTCTTGTTCAGGGCGTCGTTGACTATGACTGAGTACAATTTCAAGACATTCCAACATACTTGGAATGTCCAAGTGCATGGATCACTTTTCGGATTTTCAAAAATTCATTAAAAATATTCTTCAAGAGATATGCAAATATATTCAACGGATTCTTGTTCAGGGCATGCTTGACTATGACTGTGTACAATTTCAAGACATTCCAAGATACTTTTGGGGTCTTTTTTGACAAAAAAGTTAAGTCACTGCCTAAGTGCATGGATCGCTTTCCTGATTTTCAAAAATTCATTAAAAATATTCCTTAAGAGATATGCAAATATTTTCAACGGATTCTTGTTCAGGGCGTCGTTGACTATGACTGAGTACAATTTCAAGACATTCCAACATACTTGGAATGTCCAAGTGCATGGATCGCTTTCCTGATTTTCAAAAGTTCATTAAAAATATTCTTCAAGAGATATGCAAATATATTCAACGGATTCTTGTTCAGGGCATGCTTGACTATGACTGTGTACAATTTCAAGACATTCCAAGATACCTTTGGGGTCTTTTTTGAATAAAAAGTTAAGTCACTGCCTAAGTGCACAGACTTTCATCATTTTCAAAAATTCATTAAAAATATTCCTTAAGAGATATGCAAATATTTTCAATGGATTCTTGTTCAGGGCGTCGTTGACTATGACCGAGTACAATTTCAAGACATTCCAACATACTTGGAATGTCCAAGTGCATGGATCGCTTTCCGGATTTTCAAAAATTCATTAAAAATATTCTTCAAGAGATATGCAAATATATTCAACGGATTCTTGTTCAGGGCATGCTTGACTATGACTGTGTACAATTTCAAGACATTCCAAGATACTTTTGGGGTCTTTTTTGACGAAAAAGTTAAGTCACTGCCTAAGTGCATGGATCGCTTTCCTGATTTTCAGAAATTCTTTAAAAATATTCCTTAAACGATATGCAAATATTTTCAACGGATTCTTGTTCAGGGCGTCGTTGACTATGACTGAGTACAATTTCAAGACATTCCAACATACTTGGAATGTCCAAGTGCATGGATCGCTTTCCTGATTTTCAAAAGTTCATTAAAAATATTCTTCAAGAGATATGCAAATATATTCAACGGATTCTTGTTCAGGGCATGCTTGACTATGACTGTGTACAATTTCAAGACATTCCAAGATACTTTTGGGGTCTTTTTTGAATAAAAAGTTAAGTCACTGCCTAAGTGCACAGACTTTCCTCATTTTCAAAAATTCATTAAAAATATTCCTTAAGAGATATGCAAATATTTTCAATTGATTCTTGTTCAGGGCGTCGTTGACTATGACTGAGTACAATTTCAAGACATTCCAACATACTTGGAATGTCCAAGTGCATGGATCGCTTTTCGGATTTTCAAAAATTCATTAAAAATATTCTTCAAGAGATATGCAAATATATTCAACGGATTCTTGTTCAGGGCAGGCTTGACTATGACTGTGTACAATTTCAAGACATTCCAAGATACTTTTGGGGTCTTTTTTGACGAAAAAGTTAAGTCACTGCCTAAGTGCATGGATCGCTTTCCTGATTTTCAGAAATTCTTTAAAAATATTCCTTAAGCGATATGCAAATATTTTCAACGGATTCTTGTTCAGGGCGTCGTTGACTATGACTGAGTGCAATTTCAAGACATTCCAACATACTTGGAATGTCCAAGTGCATGGATCGCTTTCCTGATTTTCAAAAATTCATTAAAAATATTCTTCAAGAGATATGCAAATATATTCAACGGATTCTTGTTCAGGGCATGCTTGACTATGACTGTGTACAATTTCAAGACATTCCAAGATACCTTTGGGGTCTTTTTTGAATAAAAAGTTAAGTCACTGCCTAAGTGCACAGACTTTCATCATTTTCAAAAATTCATTAAAAATATTCCTTAAGAGATATGCAAATATTTTCAATGGATTCTTGTTCAGGGCGTCGTTGACTATGACCGAGTACAATTTCAAGACATTCCAACATACTTGGAATGTCCAAGTGCATGGATCGCTTTCCGGATTTTCAAAAATTCATTAAAAATATTCTTCAAGAGATATGCAAATATATTCAACGGATTCTTGTTCAGGGCATGCTTGACTATGACTGTGTACAATTTCAAGACATTCCAAGATACTTTTGGGGTCTTTTTTGACAAAAAAGTTAAGTCACTGCCTAAGTGCATGGATCGCTTTCCTCATTTTCAGAAATTCATTAAAAATATTCCTTAAGCGATATGCAAATATTTTCAACGGATTCTTGTTCAGGGCGTCGTTGACTATGACTGAGTACAATTTCAAGACATTCCAACATACTTGGAATGTCCAAGTGCATGGATCGCTTTCCTGATTTTCAAAAGTTCATTAAAAATATTCTTCAAGAGATATGCAAATATATTCAACGGATTCTTGTTCAGGGCATGCTTGACTATGACTGTGTACAATTTCAAGACATTCCAAGATACCTTTGGGGTCTTTTTTGAATAAAAAGTTAAGTCACTGCCTAAGTGCACAGACTTTCATCATTTTCAAAAATTCATTAAAAATATTCCTTAAGAGATATGCAAATATTTTCAATGGATTCTTGTTCAGGGCGTCGTTGACTATGACCGAGTACAATTTCAAGACATTCCAACATACTTGGAATGTCCAAGTGCATGGATCGCTTTCCTGATTTTCAAAAATTCATTAAAAATATTCTTCAAGAGATATGCAAATATATTCAACGGATTCTTGTTCAGGGCATGCTTGACTATGACTGTGTACAATTTCAAGACATTCCAAGATACTTTTGGGGTCTTTTTTGACGAAAAAGTTAAGTCACTGCCTAAGTGCATGGATCGCTTTCCTGATTTTCAGAAATTCTTTAAAAATATTCCTTAAACGATATGCAAATATTTTCAACGGATTCTTGTTCAGGGCGTCGTTGACTATGACTGAGTACAATTTCAAGACATTCCAACATACTTGGAATGTCCAAGTGCATGGATCGCTTTCCTGATTTTCAAAAGTTCATTAAAAATATTCTTCAAGAGATATGCAAATATATTCAACGGATTCTTGTTCAGGGCATGCTTGACTATGACTGTGTACAATTTCAAGACATTCCAAGATACTTTTGGGGTCTTTTTTGAATAAAAAGTTAAGTCACTGCCTAAGTGCACAGACTTTCCTCATTTTCAAAAATTCATTAAAAATATTCCTTAAGAGATATGCAAATATTTTCAATTGATTCTTGTTCAGGGCGTCGTTGACTATGACTGAGTACAATTTCAAGACATTCCAACATACTTGGAATGTCCAAGTGCATGGATCGCTTTTCGGATTTTCAAAAATTCATTAAAAATATTCTTCAAGAGATATGCAAATATATTCAACGGATTCTTGTTCAGGGCATGCTTGACTATGACTGTGTACAATTTCAAGACATTCCAAGATACTTTTGGGGTCTTTTTTGACAAAAAAGTTAAGTCACTGCCTAAGTGCATGGATCATTTTCCTGATTTTCAAAAATTCATTAAAAATATTCCTTAAGAGATATGCAAATATTTTCAATTGATTCTTGTTCAGGGCGTCGTTGACTATGACTGAGTACAATTTCAAGACATTCCAACATACTTGGAATGTCCAAGTGCATGGATCACTTTTCGGATTTTCAAAAATTCATTAAAAATATTCTTCAAGAGATATGCAAATATATTCAACGGATTCTTGTTCAGGGCATGCTTGACTATGACTGTGTACAATTTCAAGACATTCCAAGATACTTTTGGGGTCTTTTTTGACAAAAAAGTTAAGTCACTGCCTAAGTGCATGGATCGCTTTCCTGATTTTCAAAAATTCATTAAAAATATTCCTTAAGAGATATGCAAATATTTTCAACGGATTCTTGTTCAGGGCGTCGTTGACTATGACTGAGTACAATTTCAAGACATTCCAACATACTTGGAATGTCCAAGTGCATGGATCGCTTTCCTGATTTTCAAAAGTTCATTAAAAATATTCTTCAAGAGATATGCAAATATATTCAACGGATTCTTGTTCAGGGCATGCTTGACTATGACTGTGTACAATTTCAAGACATTCCAAGATACCTTTGGGGTCTTTTTTGAATAAAAAGTTAAGTCACTGCCTAAGTGCACAGACTTTCATCATTTTCAAAAATTCATTAAAAATATTCCTTAAGAGATATGCAAATATTTTCAATGGATTCTTGTTCAGGGCGTCGTTGACTATGACCGAGTACAATTTCAAGACATTCCAACATACTTGGAATGTCCAAGTGCATGGATCGCTTTCCGGATTTTCAAAAATTCATTAAAAATATTCTTCAAGAGATATGCAAATATATTCAATGGATTCTTGTTCAGGGCATGCTTGACTATGACTGTGTACAATTTCAAGACATTCCAAGATACTTTTGGGGTCTTTTTTGACGAAAAAGTTAAGTCACTGCCTAAGTGCATGGATCGCTTTCCTGATTTTCAGAAATTCTTTAAAAATATTCCTTAAACGATATGCAAATATTTTCAACGGATTCTTGTTCAGGGCGTCGTTGACTATGACTGAGTACAATTTCAAGACATTCCAACATACTTGGAATGTCCAAGTGCATGGATCGCTTTCCTGATTTTCAAAAGTTCATTAAAAATATTCTTCAAGAGATATGCAAATATATTCAACGGATTCTTGTTCAGGGCATGCTTGACTATGACTGTGTACAATTTCAAGACATTCCAAGATACTTTTGGGGTCTTTTTTGAATAAAAAGTTAAGTCACTGCCTAAGTGCACAGACTTTCCTCATTTTCAAAAATTCATTAAAAATATTCCTTAAGAGATATGCAAATATTTTCAATTGATTCTTGTTCAGGGCGTCGTTGACTATGACTGAGTACAATTTCAAGACATTCCAACATACTTGGAATGTCCAAGTGCATGGATCGCTTTTCGGATTTTCAAAAATTCATTAAAAATATTCTTCAAGAGATATGCAAATATATTCAACGGATTCTTGTTCAGGGCAGGCTTGACTATGACTGTGTACAATTTCAAGACATTCCAAGATACTTTTGGGGTCTTTTTTGACGAAAAAGTTAAGTCACTGCCTAAGTGCATGGATCGCTTTCCTGATTTTCAGAAATTCTTTAAAAATATTCCTTAAGCGATATGCAAATATTTTCAACGGATTCTTGTTCAGGGCGTCGTTGACTATGACTGAGTGCAATTTCAAGACATTCCAACATACTTGGAATGTCCAAGTGCATGGATCGCTTTCCTGATTTTCAAAAATTCATTAAAAATATTCTTCAAGAGATATGCAAATATATTCAACGGATTCTTGTTCAGGGCATGCTTGACTATGACTGTGTACAATTTCAAGACATTCCAAGATACCTTTGGGGTCTTTTTTGAATAAAAAGTTAAGTCACTGCCTAAGTGCACAGACTTTCATCATTTTCAAAAATTCATTAAAAATATTCCTTAAGAGATATGCAAATATTTTCAATGGATTCTTGTTCAGGGCGTCGTTGACTATGACCGAGTACAATTTCAAGACATTCCAACATACTTGGAATGTCCAAGTGCATGGATCGCTTTCCGGATTTTCAAAAATTCATTAAAAATATTCTTCAAGAGATATGCAAATATATTCAACGGATTCTTGTTCAGGGCATGCTTGACTATGACTGTGTACAATTTCAAGACATTCCAAGATACTTTTGGGGTCTTTTTTGACAAAAAAGTTAAGTCACTGCCTAAGTGCATGGATCGCTTTCCTCATTTTCAGAAATTCATTAAAAATATTCCTTAAGCGATATGCAAATATTTTCAACGGATTCTTGTTCAGGGCGTCGTTGACTATGACTGAGTACAATTTCAAGACATTCCAACATACTTGGAATGTCCAAGTGCATGGATCGCTTTCCTGATTTTCAAAAGTTCATTAAAAATATTCTTCAAGAGATATGCAAATATATTCAACGGATTCTTGTTCAGGGCATGCTTGACTATGACTGTGTACAATTTCAAGACATTCCAAGATACCTTTGGGGTCTTTTTTGAATAAAAAGTTAAGTCACTGCCTAAGTGCACAGACTTTCATCATTTTCAAAAATTCATTAAAAATATTCCTTAAGAGATATGCAAATATTTTCAATGGATTCTTGTTCAGGGCGTCGTTGACTATGACCGAGTACAATTTCAAGACATTCCAACATACTTGGAATGTCCAAGTGCATGGATCGCTTTCCTGATTTTCAAAAATTCATTAAAAATATTCTTCAAGAGATATGCAAATATATTCAACGGATTCTTGTTCAGGGCATGCTTGACTATGACTGTGTACAATTTCAAGACATTCCAAGATACTTTTGGGGTCTTTTTTGACGAAAAAGTTAAGTCACTGCCTAAGTGCATGGATCGCTTTCCTGATTTTCAGAAATTCTTTAAAAATATTCCTTAAACGATATGCAAATATTTTCAACGGATTCTTGTTCAGGGCGTCGTTGACTATGACTGAGTACAATTTCAAGACATTCCAACATACTTGGAATGTCCAAGTGCATGGATCGCTTTCCTGATTTTCAAAAGTTCATTAAAAATATTCTTCAAGAGATATGCAAATATATTCAACGGATTCTTGTTCAGGGCATGCTTGACTATGACTGTGTACAATTTCAAGACATTCCAAGATACTTTTGGGGTCTTTTTTGAATAAAAAGTTAAGTCACTGCCTAAGTGCACAGACTTTCCTCATTTTCAAAAATTCATTTAAAATATTCCTTAAGAGATATGCAAATATTTTCAATTGATTCTTGTTCAGGGCGTCGTTGACTATGACTGAGTACAATTTCAAGACATTCCAACATACTTGGAATGTCCAAGTGCATGGATCGCTTTTCGGATTTTCAAAAATTCATTAAAAATATTCTTCAAGAGATATGCAAATATATTCAACGGATTCTTGTTCAGGGCATGCTTGACTATGACTGTGTACAATTTCAAGACATTCCAAGATACTTTTGGGGTCTTTTTTGACAAAAAAGTTAAGTCACTGCCTAAGTGCATGGATCATTTTCCTGATTTTCAAAAATTCATTAAAAATATTCCTTAAGCGATATGCAAATATTTTCAACGGATTCTTGTTCAGGGCGTCGTTGACTATGACTGAGTACAATTTCAAGACATTCCAACATACTTGGAATGTCCAAGTGCATGGATCGCTTTCCTGATTTTCAAAAGTTCATTAAAAATATTCTTCAAGAGATATGCAAATATATTCAACGGATTCTTGTTCAGGGCATGCTTGACTATGACTGTGTACAATTTCAAGACATTCCAAGATACTTTTGGGGTCTTTTTTGACAAAAAAGTTAAGTCACTGCCTAAGTGCATGGATCGCTTTCCTCATTTTCAGAAATTCATTAAAAATATTCCTTAAGCGATATGCAAATATTTTCAACGGATTCTTGTTCAGGGCGTCGTTGACTATGACTGAGTACAATTTCAAGACATTCCAACATACTTGGAATGTCCAAGTGCATGGATCGCTTTCCTGATTTTCAAAAGTTCATTAAAAATATTCTTCAAGAGATATGCAAATATATTCAACGGATTCTTGTTCAGGGCATGCTTGACTATGACTGTGTACAATTTCAAGACATTCCAAGATACCTTTGGGGTCTTTTTTGAATAAAAAGTTCAGTCACTGCCTCAGTGCACAGACTTTCATCATTTTCAAAATTCATTAAAAATATTCCTTAAGAGATATGCAAATATATTCAACGGATTCTTGTTCAGGGCATTCTTGACTATGACTGTGTACAATTTCAAGACATTCCAAGATACTTTTGGGGTCTTTTTTGACGAAAAAGTTAAGTCACTGCCTAAGTGCATGGATCGCTTTCCTGATTTTCAGAAATTCTTTAAAAATATTCCTTAAACGATATGCAAATATTTTCAACGGATTCTTGTTCAGGGCGTCGTTGACTATGACTGAGTACAATTTCAAGACATTCCAACATACTTGGAATGTCCAAGTGCATGGATCGCTTTCCTGATTTTCAAAAGTTCATTAAAAATATTCTTCAAGAGATATGCAAATATATTCAACGGATTCTTGTTCAGGGCATGCTTGACTATGACTGTGTACAATTTCAAGACATTCCAAGATACTTTTGGGGTCTTTTTTGAATAAAAAGTTAAGTCACTGCCTAAGTGCACAGACTTTCCTCATTTTCAAAAATTCATTAAAAATATTCCTTAAGAGATATGCAAATATTTTCAATTGATTCTTGTTCAGGGCGTCGTTGACTATGACTGAGTACAATTTCAAGACATTCCAACATACTTGGAATGTCCAAGTGCATGGATCGCTTTTCGGATTTTCAAAAATTCATTAAAAATATTCTTCAAGAGATATGCAAATATATTCAACGGATTCTTGTTCAGGGCATGCTTGACTATGACTGTGTACAATTTCAAGACACTCCAAGATACTTTTGGGGTCTTTTTTGACGAAAAAGTTAAGTCACTGCCTAAGTGCATGGATCGCTTTCCTGATTTTCAGAAATTCTTTAAAAATATTCCTTAAACAATATGCAAATATTTTCAACGGATTCTTGTTCAGGGCGTCGTTGACTATGACTGAGTACAATTTCAAGACATTCCAACATACTTGGAATGTCCAAGTGCATGGATCGCTTTCCTGATTTTCAAAAGTTCATTAAAAATATTCTTCAAGAGATATGCAAATATATTCAACGGATTCTTGTTCAGGGCATGCTTGACTATGACTGTGTACAATTTCAAGACATTCCAAGATACTTTTGGGGTCTTTTTTGAATAAAAAGTTAAGTCACTGCCTAAGTGCACAGACTTTCCTCATTTTCAAAAATTCATTAAAAATATTCCTTAAGAGATATGCAAATATTTTCAATTGATTCTTGTTCAGGGCGTCGTTGACTATGACTAAGTACAATTTCAAGACATTCCAACATACTTGGAATGTCCAAGTGCATGGATCGCTTTTCGGATTTTCAAAAATTCATTAAAAATATTCTCCAAGAGATATGCAAATATATTCAACGGATTCTTGTTCAGGGCATGCTTGACTATGACTGTGTACAATTTCAAGACATTCCAAGATACTTTTGGGGTCTTTTTTGACGAAAAAGTTAAGTCACTGCCTAAGTGCATGGATCGCTTTCCTGATTTTCAAAAATTCATTAAAAATATTCCTTAAGCGATATGCAAATATTTTCAACGGATTCTTGTTCAGGGCGTCGTTGACTATGACTGAGTACAATTTCAAGACATTCCAAGATACTTTTGGGGTCTTTTTTGAATAAAAAGTTAAGTCACTGCCTAAGTGCACAGACTTTCATCATTTTCAAAAATTCATTAAAAATATTCCTTAAGAGATATGCAAATATTTTCAATTGATTCTTGTTCAGGGCGTCGTTGACTATGACTGAGTACAATTTCAAGACATTCCAACATACTTGGAATGTCCAAGTGCATGGATCGCTTTTCGGATTTTCAAAAGTTCATTAAAAATATTCTTCAAGAGATATGCAAATATATTCAACGGATTCTTGTTCAGGGCATGCTTGACTATGACTGTGTACAATTTCAAGACATTCCAAGAAACTTTTGGGGTCTTTTTTGACAAAAAAGTTAAGTCACTGCCTAAGTGCATGGATCGCTTTCCTGATTTTCAAAAATTCATTAAAAATATTCCTTAAGCGATATGCAAATATTTTCAACGGATTCTTGTTCAGGGCGTCGTTGACTATGACTGAGTACAATTTCAAGACATTCCAACATACTTGGAATGTCCAAGTGCATGGATCGCTTTCCTGATTTTCAAAAGTTCATTAAAAATATTCTTCAAGAGATATGAAAATATATTCAACGGATTCTTGTTCAGGGCATGCTTGACTATGACTGTGTACAATTTCAAGACATTCCAAGATACTTTTGGGGTCTTTTTTGAATAAAAAGTTAAGTCACTGCCTAAGTGCACAGACTTTCCTCATTTTCAAAAATTCATTGAAAATATTCCTTAAGAGATATGCAAATATTTTCAATGGATTCTTGTTCAGGGCGTTGTTGACTATGACTGAGTACAATTTCAAGACATTCCACCATACTTGGAATGTCCAAGTGCATGGATCGCTTTCCGGATTTTCAAAAATTCATTAAAAATATTCTTCAAGAGATATGCAAATATATTCAACGGATTCTTGTTCAGGGCATGCTTGACTATGACTGTGTACAATTTCAAGACATTCCAAGATACTTTTGGGGTCTTTTTTGACGAAAAAGTTAAGTCACTGCCTAAGTGCATGGATCGCTTTCCTGATTTTCAGAAATTCTTTAAAAATATTCCTTAAACGATATGCAAATATTTTCAACGGATTCTTGTTCAGGGCGTCGTTGACTATGACTGAGTACAATTTCAAGACATTCCAACATACTTGGAATGTCCAAGTGCATGGATCGCTTTCCTGATTTTCAAAAGTTCATTAAAAATATTCTTCAAGAGATATGCAAATATATTCAACGGATTCTTGTTCAGGGCATGCTTGACTATGACTGTGTACAATTTCAAGACATTCCAAGATACTTTTGGGGTCTTTTTTGAATAAAAAGTTAAGTCACTGCCTAAGTGCACAGACTTTCCTCATTTTCAAAAATTCATTAAAAATATTCCTTAAGAGATATGCAAATATTTTCAATTGATTCTTGTTCAGGGCGTCGTTGACTATGACTGAGTACAATTTCAAGACATTGCAACATACTTGGAATGTCCAAGTGCATGGATCGCTTTTCGGATTTTCAAAAATTCATTAAAAATATTCCTCAAGAGATATGCAAATATATTCAACGGATTCTTGTTCAGGGCATGCTTGACTATGACTGTGTACAATTTCAAGACATTCCAAGATACTTTTGGGGTCTTTTTTGACAAAAAAGTTAAGTCACTGCCTAAGTGCATGGATCGCTTTCCTGATTTTCAAAAATTCATTTAAAATGTTCCTTAAGCGATATGCAAATATTTTTAACGGATTCTTGTTCAGGGCGTCGTTGACTATGACTGAGTACAATTTCAAGACATTCCAACATACTTGGAATGTCCAAGTGCATGGATCGCTTTCCTGAATTTCAAAAGTTCATTAAAAATATTCTTCAAGAGATATGCAAATATATTCAACGGATTCTTGTTCAGGGCATGCTTGACTATGACTGTGTACAATTTCAAGACATTCCAAGATACTTTTGGGGTCTTTTTTGAATAAAAAGTTAAGTCACTGCCTAAGTGCACAGACTTTCCTCATTTTCAAAAATTCATTAAAAATATTCCTTAAGAGATATGCAAATATTTTCAATTGATTCTTGTTCAGGGCGTCGTTGACTATGACTGAGTACTATTTCAAGACATTCCAACATACTTGGAATGTCCAAGTGCATGGATCGCTTTTCGGATTTTCAAAATTTCATTAAAAATATTCTTCAAGAGATATGCAAATATATTCAACGGATTCTTGTTCAGGGCATGCTTGACTATGACTGTGTACAATTTCAAGACATTCCAAGATACTTTTGGGGTCTTTTTTGACAAAAAAGTTAAGTCACTGCCTAAGTGCATGGATCGCTTTCCTGATTTTCAGAAATTCTTTAAAAATATTCCTTAAACGATATGCAAATATTTTCAACGGATTCTTGTTCAGGGCGTCGTTGACTATGACTGAGTACAATTTCAAGACATTCCAACATACTTGGAATGTCCAAGTGCATGGATCGCTTTCCTGATTTTCAAAAGTTCATTAAAAATATTCTTCAAGAGATATGCAAATATATTCAACGGATTCTTGTTCAGGGCATGCTTGACTATGACTGTGTACAATTTCAAGACATTCCAAGATACTTTTGGGGTCTTTTTTGAATAAAAAGTTAAGTCACTGCCTAAGTGCACAGACTTTCCTCATTTTCAAAAATTCATTAAAAATATTCCTTAAGAGATATGCAAATATTTTCAATTGATTCTTGTTCAGGGCGTCGTTGACTATGACTGAGTACAATTTCAAGACATTGCAACATACTTGGAATGTCCAAGTGCATGGATCGCTTTTCGGATTTTCAAAAATTCATTAAAAATATTCCTCAAGAGATATGCAAATATATTCAACGGATTCTTGTTCAGGGCATGCTTGACTATGACTGTGTACAATTTCAAGACATTCCAAGATACTTTTGGGGTCTTTTTTGACAAAAAAGTTAAGTCACTGCCTAAGTGCATGGATCGCTTTCCTGATTTTCAAAAATTCATTAAAAATGTTCCTTAAGCGATATGCAAATATTTTTAACGGATTCTTGTTCAGGGCGTCGTTGACTATGACTGAGTACAATTTCAAGACATTCCAACATACTTGGAATGTCCAAGTGCATGGATCGCTTTCCTGATTTTCAGAAATTCTTTAAAAATATTCCTTAAACGATATGCAAATATATTCAACGGATTCTTGTTCAGGGCATGCTTGACTATGACTGTGTACAATTTCAAGACATTCCAAGATACTTTTGGGGTCTTTTTTGAATAAAAAGTTAAGTCACTGCCTAAGTGCACAGACTTTCCTCATTTTCAAAAATTCATTAAAAATATTCCTTAAGAGATATGCAAATATTTTCAATTGATTCTTGTTCAGGGCGTCGTTGACTATGACTGAGTACAATTTCAAGACATTCCAACATACTTGGAATGTCCAAGTGCATGGATCGCTTTTCGAATTTTCAAAAATTCATTAAAAATATTCTTCAAGAGATATGCAAATATATTCAACGGATTCTTGTTCAGGGCATGCTTGACTATGACTGTGTACAATTTCAAGACATTCCAAGATACTTTTGGGGTCTTTTTTGACAAAAAAGTTAAGTCACTGCCTAAGTGCATGGATCGCTTTCCTCATTTTCAAAAATTCATTAAAAATATTCCTTAAGCGATATGCAAATATTTTCAACGGATTCTTGTTCAGGGCGTCGTTGACTATGACTGAGTACAATTTCAAGACATTCCAACATACTTGGAATGTCCAAGTGCATGGATCGCTTTCCTGATTTTCAAAAGTTCATTAAAAATATTCTTCAAGAGATATGCAAATATATTCAACGGATTCTTGTTCAGGGCATGCTTGACTATGACTGTGTACAATTTCAAGACATTCCAAGATACCTTTGGGGTCTTTTTTGAATAAAAAGTTAAGTCACTGCCTAAGTGCACAGACTTTCATCATTTTCAAAATTCATTAAAAATATTCCTTAAGAGATATGCAAATATATTCAACGGATTCTTGTTCAGGGCATTCTTGACTATGACTGTGTTCAATTTCAAGACATTCCAAGATACTTTTGGGGTCTTTTTTGACGAAAAAGTTAAGTCACTGCCTAAGTGCATGGATCGCTTTCCTGATTTTCAGAAATTCTTTAAAAATATTCCTTAAACGATATGCAAATATTTTCAACGGATTCTTGTTCAGGGCGTCGTTGACTATGACTGAGTACAATTTCAAGACATTCCAACATACTTGGAATGTCC
Organism: Microchirus variegatus; assembly: GCF_963457635.1. Classification (NCBI taxonomy): domain Eukaryota; kingdom Metazoa; phylum Chordata; class Actinopteri; order Pleuronectiformes; family Soleidae; genus Microchirus; species Microchirus variegatus. The sequence continues at coordinate 30,839,947 of NC_139808.1, forward strand.
AAGTGCATGGATCGCTTTCCTGATTTTCAAAAGTTCATTAAAAATATTCTTCAAGAGATATGCAAATATATTCAACGGATTCTTGTTCAGGGCATGCTTGACTATGACTGTGTACAATTTCAAGACATTCCAAGATACTTTTGGGGTCTTTTTTGAATAAAAAGTTAAGTCACTGCCTAAGTGCATGGATCGCTTTCCTGATTTTCAGAAATTCTTTAAAAATATTCCTTAAACGATATGCAAATATATTCAACGGATTCTTGTTCAGGGCATGCTTGACTATGACTGTGTACAATTTCAAGACATTCCAAGATACTTTTGGGGTCTTTTTTGACGAAAAAGTTAAGTCACTGCCTAAGTGCATGGATCGCTTTCCTGATTTTCAGAAATTCTTTAAAAATATTCCTTAAACGATATGCAAATATATTCAACGGATTCTTGTTCAGGGCATGCTTGACTATGACTGTGTACAATTTCAAGACATTCCAAGATACTTTTGGGGTCTTTTTTGAATAAAAAGTTAAGTCACTGCCTAAGTGCACAGACTTTCCTCATTTTCAAAAATTCATTAAAAATATTCTTCAAGAGATATGCAAATATATTCAACGGATTCTTGTTCAGGGCATGCTTGACTATGACTGTGTACAATTTCAAGACATTCCAAGATACTTTTGGGGTCTTTTTTGAATAAAAAGTTAAGTCACTGCCTAAGTGCACAGACTTTCCTCATTTTCAAAAATTCATTAAAAATATTCCTTAAGAGATATGCAAATATTTTCAATTGATTCTTGTTCAGGGCGTCGTTGACTATGACTGAGTACAATTTCAAGACATTCCAACATACTTGGAATGTCCAAGTGCATGGATCGCTTTTCGGATTTTCAAAAATTCATTAAAAATATTCTTCAAGAGATATGCAAATATATTCAACGGATTCTTGTTCAGGGCATGCTTGACTATGACTGTGTACAATTTCAAGACATTCCAAGATACTTTTGGGGTCTTTTTTGACGAAAAAGTTAAGTCACTGCCTAAGTGCATGGATCGCTTTCCTGATTTTCAGAAATTCTTTAAAAATATTCCTTAAACGATATGCAAATATTTTCAACGGATTCTTGTTCAGGGCGTCGTTGACTATGACTGAGTACAATTTCAAGACATTCCAACATACTTGGAATGTCCAAGTGCATGGATCGCTTTCCTGATTTTCAAAAGTTCATTAAAAATATTCTTCAAGAGATATGCAAATATATTCAACGGATTCTTGTTCAGGGCATGCTTGACTATGACTGTGTACAATTTCAAGACATTCCAAGATACTTTTGGGGTCTTTTTTGAATAAAAAGTTAAGTCACTGCCTAAGTGCACAGACTTTCCTCATTTTCAAAAATTCATTAAAAATATTCCTTAAGAGATATGCAAATATTTTCAATTGATTCTTGTTCAGGGCGTCGTTGACAATGACTAAGTACAATTTCAAGACATTCCAACATACTTGGAATGTCCAAGTGCATGGATCACTTTTCGGATTTTCAAAAATTCATTAAAAATATTCTTCAAGAGATATGCAAATATATTCAACGGATTCTTGTTCAGGGCATGCTTGACTATGACTGTGTACAATTTCAAGACATTCCAAGAAACTTTTGGGGTCTTTTTTGACAAAAAAGTTAAGTCACTGCCTAAGTGCATGGATCGCTTTCCTGATTTTCAAAAATTCATTAAAAATATTCCTTAAGCGATATGCAAATATTTTCAACGGATTCTTGTTCAGGGCGTCGTTGACTATGACTGAGTACAATTTCAAGACATTCCAACATACTTGGAATGTCCAAGTGCATGGATCGCTTTCCTGATTTTCAAAAGTTCATTAAAAATATTCTTCAAGAGATATGCAAATATATTCAACGGATTCTTGTTCAGGGCATGCTTCACTATGACTGTGTACAATTTCAAGACATTCCAAGATACTTTTGGGGTCTTTTTTGAATAAAAAGTTAAGTCACTGCCTAAGTGCACAGACTTTCCTCATTTTCAAAAATTCATTAAAAATATTCCTTAAGAGATATGCAAATATTTTCAATTGATTCTTGTTCAGGGCGTCATTGACTATGACTGAGTACAATTTCAAGACATTCCAACATACTTGGAATGTCCAAGTGCATGGATCGCTTTTCGGATTTACAAAAATTCATTAAAAATATTCTTCAAGAGATATGCAAATATATTCAACGGATTCTTGTTCAGGGCATGCTTGACTATGACTGTGTACAATTTCAAGACATTCCAAGATACTTTTGGGGTCTTTTTTGACAAAAAAGTTAAGTCACTGCCTAAGTGCATGGATCGCTTTCCTGATTTTCAAAAATTCATTAAAAATATTCCTTAAGCGATATGCAAATATTTTCAACGGATTCTTGTTCAGGGCATGCTTGACTATGACTGTGTACAATTTCAAGACATTCCAATTTACTTTTGGGGTTTTTTTTGAAAAAAAAGTCAAGTCACTAAGTGCATCAGGGCAAATGGATCGTTTTCTTCGTCTCACCTGATATCCTGCTGTGTGATCCACGGTGTCCAAACGTTTGTTTCCAGCGACTGGACGACATGGATGAACTCCTGCAGCTTTAATTCTTTAAAAACAACCCAAAAACATCAAAAGTTAAGTCACTGCCTAAGTGCATGGATCGCTTTCCTGATTTTCAAAAATTCATTAAAAATATTCCTCAAGAGATATGCAAATATATTCAACGGATTCTTGTTCAGGGCATGCTTGACTATGACTGTGTACAATTTCAAGACATTCCAAGATACTTTTGGGGTCTTTTTTGACGAAAAAGTTAAGTCACTGCCTAAGTGCATGGATCGCTTTCCTGATTTTCAAAAATTCATTAAAAATATTCCTTAAGCGATATGCAAATATTTTCAACGGATTCTTGTTCAGGGCGTCGTTGACTATGACTGAGTACAATTTCAAGACATTCCAACATACTTGGAATGTCCAAGTGCATGGATCGCTTTCCGGATTTTCAAAAATTCATTAAAAATATTCTTCAAGAGATATGCAAATATATTCAACGGATTCTTATTCAGGGCATGCTTGACTATGACTGTGTACAATTTCAAGACATTCCAATTTACTTTTGGGGTCTTTTTTGAAAAAAAAGTCAAGTCACTAAGTGCATCAGGCCAAATGGATCGTTTCCTTCGTCTCACCTGATATCCTGCTGTGTGATCCACGGTGTCCAAACGTTTGTTTCCAGCGACTGTGCGACATGGATGAACTCCTGCAGCTTTAATGCTTTAAAAACAAACCAAAAACATCAAAAGTTAAGTCACTGCCTAAGTGCATGGATCGCTTTCCTAATTTTCAAAAATTCATTAAAAATATTCCTTAAGAGATATGCAAATATTTTCAATTGATTCTTGTTCAGGGCGTCGTTGACTATGACTGAGTACAATTTCAAGACATTCCAACATACTTGGAATGTCCAAGTGCATGGATCGCTTTCCTGATTTTCAAAAGTTCATTAAAAATATTCTTCAAGAGATATGCAAATATATTTAACGGATTCTTGTTCAGGGCATGCTTGACTATGACTGTGTACAATTTCAAGACATTCCAAGATACTTTTGGGGTCTTTTTTGAATGAAAAGTTAAGTCACTGCCTAAGTGCACAGACTTTCCTCATTTTCAAAAATTCATTAAAAATATTCCTTAAGAGATATGCAAATATTTTCAATTGATTCTTGTTCAGGGCGTCGTTGACTATGACTGAGTACAATTTCAAGACATTCCAACATACTTGGAATGTCCAAGTGCATGGATCGCTTTCCTGATTTTCAAAAGTTCATTAAAAATATTCTTCAAGAGATATGCAAATATATTCAACGGATTCTTGTTCAGGGCATGCTTGACTATGACTGTGTACAATTTCAAGACATTCCAAGATACTTTTGGGGTCTTTTTTGAATAAAAAGTTAAGTCACTGCCTAAGTGCACAGACTTTCCTCATTTTCAAAAATTCATTAAAAATATTCCTTAAGAGATATGCAAATATTTTCAATTGATTCTTGTTCAGGGCGTCGTTGACTATGACTGAGTACAATTTAAAGACATTCCAACATACTTGGAATGTCCAAGTGCATGGATCGCTTTTCGGATTTTCAAAAATTCATTAAAAATATTCTTCAAGAGATATGCAAATATATTCAACGGATTCTTGTTCAGGGCATGCTTGACTATGACTGTGTACAATTTCAAGACATTCCAAGATACTTTTGGGGTCTTTTTTGACAAAAAAGTTAAGTCACTGCCTAAGTACATGGATCGCTTTCCTGATTTTCAAAAATTCATTAAAAATATTCCTTAAGCGATATGCAAATATTTTCAACGGATTCTTGTTCAGGACGTCGTTGACTATGACTGAGTACAATTTCAAGACATTCCAACATACTTGGAATGTCCAAGTGCATGGATCGCTTTCCTGATTTTCAAAAGTTCATTAAAAATATTCTTCAAGAGATATGCAAATATATTCAACGGATTCTTGTTCAGGGCATGCTTGACTATGACTGTGTACAATTTCAAGACATTCCAAGATACCTTTGGGGTCTTTTTTGGATAAAAAGTTAAGTCACTGCCTAAGTGCACAGACTTTCATCATTTTCAAAAATTCATTAAAAATATTCCTTAAGAGATATGCAAATATTTTCAATGGATTCTTGTTCAGGGCGTCGTTGACTATGACCGAGTACAATTTCAAGACATTCCAACATACTTGGAATGTCCAAGTGCATGGATCGCTTTCCGGATTTTCAAAAATTCATTAAAAATATTCTTCAAGAGATATGCAAATATATTCAACGGATTCTTGTTCAGGGCATGCTTGACTATGACTGTGTACAATTTCAAGACATTCCAAGATACTTTTGGGGTCTTTTTTGACGAAAAAGTTAAGTCACTGCCTAAGTGCATGGATCGCTTTCCTGATTTTCAGAAATTCTTTAAAAATATTCCTTAAACGATATGCAAATATTTTCAACGGATTCTTGTTCAGGGCGTCGTTGACTATGACTGAGTACAATTTCAAGACATTCCAACATACTTGGAATGTCCAAGTGCATGGATCGCTTTCCTGATTTTCAAAAGTTCATTAAAAATATTCTTCAAGAGATATGCAAATATATTCAACGGCTTCTTGTTCAGGGCATGCTTGACTATGACTGTGTACAATTTCAAGACATTCCAGGATACTTTTGGGGTCTTTTTTGAATAAAAAGTTAAGTCACTGCCTAAGTGCACAGACTTTCCTCATTTTCAAAAATTCATTAAAAATATTCCTTAAGAGATATGCAAATATTTTCAATTGATTCTTGTTCAGGGCGTCGTTGACTATGACTGAGTACAATTTCAAGACATTCCAACATACTTGGAATGTCCAAGTGCATGGATCGCTTTTCGGATTTTCAAAAATTCATTAAAAATATTCTTCAAGAGATATGCAAATATATTCAACGGATTCTTGTTCAGGGCATGCTTGACTATGACTGTGTACAATTTCAAGACATTCCAAGATACTTTTGGGGTCTTTTTTGACGAAAAAGTTAAGTCACTGCCTAAGTGCATGGATCGCTTTCCTGATTTTCAGAAATTCTTTAAAAATATTCCTTAAACGATATGCAAATATTTTCAACGGATTCTTGTTCAGGGCGTCGTTGACTATGACTGAGTACAATTTCAAGACATTCCAACATACTTGGAATGTCCAAGTGCATGGATCGCTTTCCTGATTTTCAAAAGTTCATTAAAAATATTCTTCAAGAGATATGCAAATATATTTAACGGATTCTTGTTCAGGGCATGCTTGACTATGACTGTGTACAATTTCAAGACATTCCAAGATACTTTTGGGGTCTTTTTTGAATGAAAAGTTAAGTCACTGCCTAAGTGCACAGACTTTCCTCATTTTCAAAAATTCATTAAAAATATTCCTTAAGAGATATGCAAATATTTTCAATTGATTCTTGTTCAGGGCGTCGTTGACTATGACTGAGTACAATTTCAAGACATTCCAACATACTTGGAATGTCCAAGTGCATGGATCGCTTTTCGGATTTTCAAAAATTCATTAAAAATATTCTTCAAGAGATATGCAAATATATTCAACGGATTCTTGTTCAGGGCATGCTTGACTATGACTGTGTACAATTTCAAGACATTCCAATTTACTTTTGGGTTTTTTTTTGAAAAAAAAGTCAAGTCACTAAGTGCATCAGGGCAAATGGATCGTTTCCTTCGTCTCACCTGATATCCTGCTGTGTGATCCACGGTGTCCAAACGTTTGTTTCCAGCGACTGGACGACATGGATGAACTCCTGCAGCTTTAATTCTTTAAAAACAACCCAAAAACATCAAAAGTTAAGTCACTGCCTAAGTGCATGGATCGCTTTCCTGATTTTCAAAAATTAATTAAAAATATTCCTCAAGAGATATGCAAATATATTCAACGGATTCTTGTTCAGGGCATGCTTGACTATGACTGTGTACAATTTCAAGACATTCCAAGATACTTTTGGGGTCTTTTTTGACGAAAAAGTTAAGTCACTGCCTAAGTGCATGGATCGCTTTCCTGATTTTCAAAAATTCATTAAAAATATTCCTTAAGAGATATGCAAATATTTTCAATTGATTCTTGTTCAGGGCGTCGTTGACTATGACTGAGTACAATTTCAAGACATTCCAACATACTTGGAATGTCCAAGTGCATGGATCGCTTTCCGGATTTTCAAAAATTCATTAAAAATATTCTTCAAGAGATATGCAAATATATTCAACGGATTCTTATTCAGGGCATGCTTGACTATGACTGTGTACAATTTCAAGACATTCCAATTTACTTTTGGGGTTTTTTTTGAAAAAAAAGTCAAGTCACTAAGTGCATCAGGGCAAATGGATCGTTTCCTTCGTCTCACCTGATATCCTGCTGTGTGATCCACGGTGTCCAAATGTTTGTTTCCAGCGACTGGGCGACATGGATGAACTCCTGCAGCTTTAATGCTTTAAAAACAAACCAAAAACATCAAAAGTTAAGTCACTGCCTAAGTGCATGGATCGCTTTCCTAATTTTCAAAAATTCATTAAAAATATTCCTTAAGAGATATGCAAATATTTTCAATTGATTCTTGTTCAGGGCGTCGTTGACTATGACTGAGTACAATTTCAAGACATTCCAACATACTTGGAATGTCCAAGTGCATGGATCGCTTTTCGGATTTTCAAAAATTCATTAAAAATATTCTTCAAGAGATATGCAAATATATTCAACGGATTCTTGTTCAGGGCATGCTTGACTATGACTGTGTACAATTTCAAGACATTCCAAGATACTTTTGGGGTCTTTTTTGACAAAAAAGTTAAGTCACTGCCTAAGTGCATGGATCGCTTTCCTGATTTTCAAAAATTCATTAAAAATATTCCTTAAGCGATATGCAAATATTTTCAACGGATTCTTGTTCAGGGCGTCGTTGACTATGACTGAGTACAATTTCAAGACATTCCAACATACTTGGAATGTCCAAGTGCATGGATCGCTTTCCTGATTTTCAAAAGTTCATTAAAAATATTCTTCAAGAGATATGCAAATATATTCAACGGATTCTTGTTCAGGGCATGCTTGACTATGACTGTGTACAATTTCAAGACATTCCAAGATACTTTTGGGGTCTTTTTTGACAAAAAAGTTAAGTCACTGCCTAAGTGCATGGATCGCTTTCCTGATTTTCAAAAATTCATTAAAAATATTCTTCAAGAGATATGCAAATATATTCAATTGATTCTTGTTCAGGGCGTCGTTGACTATGACTGAGTACAATTTCAAGACATTCCAACATACTTGGAATGTCCAAGTGCATGGATCGCTTTTCGGATTTTCAAAAGTTCATTAAAAATATTCTTCAAGAGATATGCAAATATATTCAACGGATTCTTGTTCAGGGCATGCTTGACTATGACTGTGTACAATTTCAAGACATTCCAAGATACTTTTGGGGTCTTTTTTGAATAAAAAGTTAAGTCACTGCCTAAGTGCATGGATCGCTTTCCTCATTTTCAAAAATTCATTAAAAATATTCCTTAAGCGATATGCAAATATTTTCAACGGATTCTTGTTCAGGGCGTCGTTGACTATGACTGAGTACAATTTCAAAACATTCCAACATACTTGGAATGTCCAAGTGCATGGATCGCTTTCCTGATTTTCAAAAGTTCATTAAAAATATTCTTCAAGAGATATGCAAATATATTCAACGGATTCTTGTTCAGGGCATGCTTGACTATGACTGTGTACAATTTCAAGACATTCCAAGATACTTTTGGGGTCTTTTTTTAATAAAAAGTTAAGTCACTGCCTAAGTGCACAGACTTTCCTCATTTTCAAAAATTCATTAAAAATATTCCTTAAGAGATATGCAAATATTTTCAATTGATTCTTGTTCAGGGCGTCGTTGACTATGACTGAGTACAATTCAAAGACATTCCAACATACTTGGAATGTCCAAGTGCATGGATCGCTTTTCGGATTTTCAAAAATTCATTAAAAATATTCTTCAAGAGATATGCAAATATATTCAACGGATTCTTGTTCAGGGCATGCTTGACTATGACTGTGTACAATTTCAAGACATTCCAAGATACTTTTGGGGTCTTTTTTGACAAAAAAGTTAAGTCACTGCCTAAGTGCATGGATCGCTTTCCTGATTTTCAAAAATTCATTAAAAATATTCCTTAAGCGATATGCAAATATTTTCAACGGATTCTTGTTCAGGGCGTCGTTGACTATGACTGAGTACAATTTCAAGACATTCCAACATACTTGGAATGTCCAAGTGCATGGATCGCTTTCCTGATTTTCAAAAGTTCATTAAAAATATTCTTCAAGAGATATGCAAATATATTCAACGGATTCTTGTTCAGGGCATGCTTGACTATGACTGTGTACAATTTCAAGACATTCCAAGATACTTTTGGGGTCTTTTTTGACAAAAAAGTTAAGTCACTGCCTAAGTGCATGGATCGCTTTCCTGATTTTCAAAAATTCATTAAAAATATTCTTCAAGAGATATGCAAATATATTCAATTGATTCTTGTTCAGGGCGTCGTTGACTATGACTGAGTACAATTTCAAGACATTCCAACATACTTGGAATGTCCAAGTGCATGGATCGCTTTTCGGATTTTCAAAAGTTCATTAAAAATATTCTTCAAGAGATATGCAAATATATTCAACGGATTCTTGTTCAGGGCATGCTTGACTATGACTGTGTACAATTTCAAGACATTCCAAGATACTTTTGGGGTCTTTTTTGAATAAAAAGTTAAGTCACTGCCTAAGTGCATGGATCGCTTTCCTCATTTTCAAAAATTCATTAAAAATATTCCTTAAGCGATATGCAAATATTTTCAACGGATTCTTGTTCAGGGCGTCGTTGACTATGACTGAGTACAATTTCAAGACATTCCAACATACTTGGAATGTCCAAGTGCATGGATCGCTTTCCTGATTTTCAAAAGTTCATTAAAAATATTCTTCAAGAGATATGCAAATATATTCAACGGATTCTTGTTCAGGGCATGCTTGACTATGACTGTGTACAATTTCAAGACATTCCAAGATACTTTTGGGGTCTTTTTTGACAAAAAAGTTAAGTCACTGCCTAAGTGCATGGATCGCTTTCCTGATTTTCAAAAATTCATTAAAAATATTCCTTAAGCGATATGGATATATTTTCAACGGATTCTTGTTCAGGGCGTCGTTGACTATGACTGAGTACAATTTCAAGACATTCCAACATACTTGGAATGTCCAAGTGCATGGATCGCTTTTCGGATTTTCAAAATTTCATTAAAAATATTCTTCAAGAGATATGCAAATATATTCAACGGATTCTTGTTCAGGGCATGCTTGACTATGACTGTGTACAATTTCAAGACATTCCAAGATACTTTTGGGGTCTTTTTTGACGAAAAAGTTAAGTCACTGCCTAAGTGCATGGATCGCTTTCCTGATTTTCAAAAATTCATTAAAAATATTCCTTAAGCGATATGCAAATATTTTCAACGGATTCTTGTTCAGGGCGTTGTTGACTATGACTGAGTACAATTTCAAGACATTCCAACATACTTGGAATGTCCAAGTGCATGGATCGCTTTCCTGATTTTCAAAAGTTCATTAAAAATATTCTTCAAGAGATATGCAAATATATTCAACGGATTCTTGTTCAGGGCATGCTTGACTATGACTGTGTACAATTTCAAGACATTCCAAGATACCTTTGGGGTCTTTTTTGAATAAAAAGTTAAGTCACTGCCTAAGTGCACAGACTTTCATCATTTTCAAAAATTCATTAAAAATATTCCTTAAGAGATATGCAAATATTTTCAATGGATTCTTGTTCAGGGCGTCGTTGACTATGACCGAGTACAATTTCAAGACATTCCAACATACTTGGAATGTCCAAGTGCATGGATCGCTTTCCTGATTTTCAAAAGTTCATTAAAAATATTCTTCAAGAGATATGCAAATATATTCAACGGATTCTTGTTCAGGGCATGCTTGACTATGACTGTGTACAATTTCAAGACATTCCAAGATACTTTTGGGGTCTTTTTTGAATAAAAAGTTAAGTCACTGCCTAAGTGCACAGACTTTCCTCATTTTCAAAAATTCATTAAAAATATTCCTTAAGAGATATGCAAATATTTTCAATTGATTCTTGTTCAGGGCGTCGTTGACTATGACTGAGTACAATTTCAAGACATTCCAACATACTTGGAATGTCCAAGTGCATGGATCGCTTTTCGGATTTTCAAAAATTCATTAAAAATATTCTTCAAGAGATGTGCAAATATATTCAACGGATTCTTGTTCAGGGCATGCTTGACTATGACTGTGTACAATTTCAAGACATTCCAAGATACCTTTGGGGTCTTTTTTGAATAAAAAGTTAAGTCACTGCCTAAGTGCACAGACTTTCATCATTTTCAAAAATTCATTAAAAATATTCCTTAAGAGATATGCAAATATTTTCAATGGATTCTTGTTCAGGGCGTCGTTGACTATGACCGAGTACAATTTCAAGACATTCCAACATACTTGGAATGTCCAAGTGCATGGATCGCTTTCCTGATTTTCAAAAGTTCATTAAAAATATTCTTCAAGAGATATGCAAATATATTCAACGGATTCTTGTTCAGGGCATGCTTGACTATGACTGTGTACAATTTCAAGACATTCCAAGATACTTTTGGGGTCTTTTTTGAATAAAAAGTTAAGTCACTGCCTAAGTGCATGGATCGCTTTCCTAATTTTCAAAAATTCATTAAAAATATTCCTTAAGAGATATGCAAATATTTTCAATTGATTCTTGTTCAGGGCGTCGTTGACTATGACTGAGTACAATTTCAAGACATTCCAACATACTTGGAATGTCCAAGTGCATGGATCGCTTTTCGGATTTTCAAAAATTCATTAAAAATATTCTTCAAGAGATGTGCAAATATATTCAACGGATTCTTGTTCAGGGCATGCTTGACTATGACTGTGTACAATTTCAAGACATTCCAAGATACCTTTGGGGTCTTTTTTGAATAAAAAGTTAAGTCACTGCCTAAGTGCACAGACTTTCATCATTTTCAAAAATTCATTAAAAATATTCCTTAAGAGATATGCAAATATTTTCAATGGATTCTTGTTCAGGGCGTCGTTGACTATGACCGAGTACAATTTCAAGACATTCCAACATACTTGGAATGTCCAAGTGCATGGATCGCTTTCCGGATTTTCAAAAATTCATTAAAAATATTCTTCAAGAGATATGCAAATATATTCAACGGATTCTTGTTCAGGGCATGCTTGACTATGACTGTGTACAATTTCAAGACATTCCAAGATACTTTTGGGGTCTTTTTTGACGAAAAAGTTAAGTCACTGCCTAAGTGCATGGATCGCTTTCCTGATTTTCAGAAATTCTTTAAAAATATTCCTTAAACGATATGCAAATATTTTCAATTGATTCTTGTTCAGGGCGTCGTTGACTATGACTGAGTACAATTTCAAGACATTCCAACATACTTGGAATGTCCAAGTGCATGGATCGCTTTCCTGATTTTCAAAAGTTCATTAAAAATATTCTTCAAGAGATATGCAAATATATTTAACGGATTCTTGTTCAGGGCATGCTTGACTATGACTGTGTACAATTTCAAGACATTCCAAGATACTTTTGGGGTCTTTTTTGAATGAAAAGTTAAGTCACTGCCTAAGTGCACAGACTTTCCTCATTTTCAAAAATTCATTAAAAATATTCCTTAAGAGATATGCAAATATTTTCAATTGATTCTTGTTCAGGGCGTCGTTGACTATGACTGAGTACAATTTCAAGACATTCCAACATACTTGGAATGTCCAAGTGCATGGATCGCTTTCCTGATTTTCAAAAGTTCATTAAAAATATTCTTCAAGAGATATGCAAATATATTCAACGGATTCTTGTTCAGGGCATGCTTGACTATGACTGTGTACAATTTCAAGACATTCCAAGATACCTTTGGGGTCTTTTTTTGATAAAAAGTTAAGTCACTGCCTAAGTGCACAGACTTTCATCATTTTCAAAAATTCATTAAAAATATTCCTTAAGAGATATGCAAATATTTTCAATGGATTCTTGTTCAGGGCGTCGTTGACTATGACCGAGTACAATTTCAAGACATTCCAACATACTTGGAATGTCCAAGTGCATGGATCGCTTTCCGGATTTTCAAAAATTCATTAAAAATATTCTTCAAGAGATATGCAAATATATTCAACGGATTCTTGTTCAGGGCATGCTTGACTATGACTGTGTACAATTTCAAGACATTCCAAGATACTTTTGGGGTCTTTTTTGACGAAAAAGTTAAGTCACTGCCTAAGTGCATGGATGGCTTTCCTGATTTTCAGAAATTCTTTAAAAATATTCCTTAAACGATATGCAAATATTTTCAACGGATTCTTGTTCAGGGCGTCGTTGACTATGACTGAGTACAATTTCAAGACATTCCAACATACTTGGAATGTCCAAGTGCATGGATCGCTTTCCTGATTTTCAAAAGTTCATTAAAAATATTCTTCAAGAGATATGCAAATATATTCAACGGATTCTTGTTCAGGGCATGCTTGACTATGACTGTGTACAATTTCAAGACATTCCAGGATACTTTTGGGGTCTTTTTTGAATAAAAAGTTAAGTCACTGCCTAAGTGCACAGACTTTCCTCATTTTCAAAAATTCATTAAAAATATTCCTTAAGAGATATGCAAATATTTTCAATTGATTCTTGTTCAGGGCGTCGTTGACTATGACTGAGTACAATTTCAAGACATTCCAACATACTTGGAATGTCCAAGTGCATGGATCGCTTTTCGGATTTTCAAAAATTCATTAAAAATATTCTTCAAGAGATATGCAAATATATTCAACGGATTCTTGTTCAGGGCATGCTTGACTATGACTGTGTACAATTTCAAGACATTCCAAGATACTTTTGGGGTCTTTTTTGACAAAAAAGTTAAGTCACTGCCTAAGTGCATGGATCGCTTTTCTGATTTTCAAAAATTCATTAAAAATATTCCTTAAGCGATATGCAAATATTTTCAACGGATTCTTGTTCAAGGCGTCGTTGACTATGACTGAGTACAATTTCAAAACATTCCAACATACTTGGAATGTCCAAGTGCATGGATCGCTTTCCTGATTTTCAAAAGTTCATTAAAAATATTCTTCAAGAGATATGCAAATATATTCAACGGATTCTTGTTCAGGGCATGCTTGACTATGACTGTGTACAATTTCAAGACATTCCAAGATACTTTTGGGGTCTTTTTTGAATAAAAAGTTAAGTCACTGCCTAAGTGCACAGACTTTCCTCATTTTCAAAAATTCATTAAAAATATTCCTTAAGAGATATGCAAATATTTTCAATGGATTCTTGTTCAGGGCGTTGTTGACTATGACTGAGTACAATTTCAAGACATTCCAACATACTTGGAATGTCCAAGTGCATGGATCGCTTTCCGGATTTTCAAAAATTCATTAAAAATATTCTTCAAGAGATATGCAAATATATTCAACGGATTCTTGTTCAGGGCATGCTTGACTATGACTGTGTACAATTTCAAGACATTCCAAGATACTTTTGGGGTCTTTTTTGACGAAAAAGTTAAGTCACTGCCTAAGTGCTTGGATCGCTTTCCTGATTTTCAGAAATTCTTTAAAAATATTCCTTAAACGATATGCAAATATTTTCAACGGATTCTTGTTCAGGGCGTCGTTGACTATGACTGAGTACAATTTCAAGACATTCCAACATACTTGGAATGTCCAAGTGCATGGATCGCTTTCCTGATTTTCAAAAATTCATTAAAAATATTCTTCAAGAGATATGCAAATATATTCAACGGATTCTTGTTCAGGGCATGCTTGACTATGACTGTGTACAATTTCAAGACATTCCAAGATACTTTTGGGGTCTTTTTTGACGAAAAAGTTAAGTCACTGCCTAAGTGCATGGATCGCTTTCCTGATTTTCAGAAATTCTTTAAAAATATTCCTTAAACGATATGCAAATATTTTCAATTGATTCTTGTTCAGGGCGTCGTTGACTATGACTGAGTACAATTTCAAGACATTCCAACATACTTGGAATGTCCAAGTGCATGGATCGCTTTCCTGATTTTCAAAAGTTCATTAAAAATATTCTTCAAGAGATATGCAAATATATTTAACGGATTCTTGTTCAGGGCATGCTTGACTATGACTGTGTACAATTTCAAGACATTCCAAGATACTTTTGGGGTCTTTTTTGAATGAAAAGTTAAGTCACTGCCTAAGTGCACAGACTTTCCTCATTTTCAAAAATTCATTAAAAATATTCCTTAAGAGATATGCAAATATTTTCAATTGATTCTTGTTCAGGGCGTCGTTGACTATGACTGAGTACAATTTCAAGACATTCCAACATACTTGGAATGTCCAAGTGCATGGATCGCTTTCCTGATTTTCAAAAGTTCATTAAAAATATTCTTCAAGAGATATGCAAATATATTCAACGGATTCTTGTTCAGGGCATGCTTGACTATGACTGTGTACAATTTCAAGACATTCCAAGATACCTTTGGGGTCTTTTTTTGATAAAAAGTTAAGTCACTGCCTAAGTGCACAGACTTTCATCATTTTCAAAAATTCATTAAAAATATTCCTTAAGAGATATGCAAATATTTTCAATGGATTCTTGTTCAGGGCGTCGTTGACTATGACCGAGTACAATTTCAAGACATTCCAACATACTTGGAATGTCCAAGTGCATGGATCGCTTTCCTGATTTTCAAAAATTCATTAAAAATATTCTTCAAGAGATATGCAAATATATTCAACGGATTCTTGTTCAGGGCATGCTTGACTATGACTGTGTACAATTTCAAGACATTCCAGGATACTTTTGGGGTCTTTTTTGAATAAAAAGTTAAGTCACTGCCTAAGTGCACAGACTTTCCTCATTTTCAAAAATTCATTAAAAATATTCCTTAAGAGATATGCAAATATTTTCAATTGATTCTTGTTCAGGGCGTCGTTGACTATGACTGAGTACAATTTCAAGACATTCCAACATACTTGGAATGTCCAAGTGCATGGATCGCTTTTCGGATTTTCAAAAATTCATTAAAAATATTCTTCAAGAGATATGCAAATATATTCAACGGATTCTTGTTCAGGGCATGCTTGACTATGACTGTGTACAATTTCAAGACATTCCAAGATACTTTTGGGGTCTTTTTTGACAAAAAAGTTAAGTCACTGCCTAAGTGCATGGATCGCTTTTCTGATTTTCAAAAATTCATTAAAAATATTCCTTAAGCGATATGCAAATATTTTCAACGGATTCTTGTTCAAGGCGTCGTTGACTATGACTGAGTACAATTTCAAAACATTCCAACATACTTGGAATGTCCAAGTGCATGGATCGCTTTCCTGATTTTCAAAAGTTCATTAAAAATATTCTTCAAGAGATATGCAAATATATTCAACGGATTCTTGTTCAGGGCATGCTTGACTATGACTGTGTACAATTTCAAGACATTCCAAGATACTTTTGGGGTCTTTTTTGAATAAAAAGTTAAGTCACTGCCTAAGTGCACAGACTTTCCTCATTTTCAAAAATTCATTAAAAATATTCCTTAAGAGATATGCAAATATTTTCAATGGATTCTTGTTCAGGGCGTTGTTGACTATGACTGAGTACAATTTCAAGACATTCCAACATACTTGGAATGTCCAAGTGCATGGATCGCTTTCCGGATTTTCAAAAATTCATTAAAAATATTCTTCAAGAGATATGCAAATATATTCAACGGATTCTTGTTCAGGGCATGCTTGACTATGACTGTGTACAATTTCAAGACATTCCAAGATACTTTTGGGGTCTTTTTTGACGAAAAAGTTAAGTCACTGCCTAAGTGCTTGGATCGCTTTCCTGATTTTCAGAAATTCTTTAAAAATATTCCTTAAACGATATGCAAATATTTTCAACGGATTCTTGTTCAGGGCGTCGTTGACTATGACTGAGTACAATTTCAAGACATTCCAACATACTTGGAATGTCCAAGTGCATGGATCGCTTTCCTGATTTTCAAAAGTTCATTAAAAATATTCTTCAAGAGATATGCAAATATATTTAACGGATTCTTGTTCAGGGCATGCTTGACTATGACTGTGTACAATTTCAAGACATTCCAAGATACTTTTGGGGTCTTTTTTGAATGAAAAGTTAAGTCACTGCCTAAGTGCACAGACTTTCCTCATTTTCAAAAATTCATTAAAAATATTCCTTAAGAGATATGCAAATATTTTCAATTGATTCTTGTTCAGGGCGTCGTTGACTATGACTGAGTACAATTTCAAGACATTCCAACATACTTGGAATGTCCAAGTGCATGGATCGCTTTTCGGATTTTCAAAAATTCATTAAAAATATTCTTCAAGAGATATGCAAATATATTCAACGGATTCTTGTTCAGGGCATGCTTGACTATGACTGTGTACAATTTCAAGACATTCAATTTACTTTTGGGTTTTTTTTTGAAAAAAAAGTCAAGTCACTAAGTGCATCAGGGCAAATGGATCGTTTCCTTCGTCTCACCTGATATCCTGCTGTGTGATCCACGGTGTCCAAACGTTTGTTTCCAGCGACTGGACGACATGGATGAACTCCTGCAGCTTTAATTCTTTAAAAACAACCCAAAAACATCAAAAGTTAAGTCACTGCCTAAGTGCATGGATCGCTTTCCTGATTTTCAAAAATTCATTAAAAATATTCCTCAAGAGATATGCAAATATATTCAACGGATTCTTGTTCAGGGCATGCTTGACTATGACTGTGTACAATTTCAAGACATTCCAAGATACTTTTGGGGTCTTTTTTGACGAAAAAGTTAAGTCACTGCCTAAGTGCATGGATCGCTTTCCTGATTTTCAAAAATTCATTAAAAATATTCCTTAAGAGATATGCAAATATTTTCAATTGATTCTTGTTCAGGGCGTCGTTGACTATGACTGAGTACAATTTCAAGACATTCCAACATACTTGGAATGTCCAAGTGCATGGATCGCTTTCCGGATTTTCAAAAATTCATTTAAAATATTCTTCAAGAGATATGCAAATATATTCAACGGATTCTTATTCAGGGCATGCTTGACTATGACTGTGTACAATTTCAAGACATTCCAATTTATTTTTGGGGTTTTTTTTGAAAAAAAAGTCAAGTCACTAAGTGCATCAGGGCAAATGGATCGTTTCCTTCGTCTCACCTGATATCCTGCTGTGTGATCCACGGTGTCCAAACGTTTGTTTCCAGCGACTGGGCGACATGGATGAACTCCTGCAGCTTTAATGCTTTAAAAACAAACCAAAAACATCAAAAGTTAAGTCACTGCCTAAGTGCATGGATCGCTTTCCTAATTTTCAAAAATTCATTAAAAATATTCCTTAAGAGATATGCAAATATTTTCAATTGATTCTTGTTCAGGGCGTCGTTGACTATGACTGAGTACAATTTCAAGACATTCCAACATACTTGGAATGTCCAAGTGCATGGATCGCTTTTCGGATTTTCAAAAATTCATTAAAAATATTCTTCAAGAGATATGCAAATATATTCAACGGATTCTTGTTCAGGGCATGCTTGACTATGACTGTGTACAATTTCAAGACATTCCAAGATACTTTTGGGGTCTTTTTTGACAAAAAAGTTAAGTCACTGCCTAAGTGCATGGATCGCTTTCCTGATTTTCAAAAATTCATTAAAAATATTCCTTAAGCGATATGCAAATATTTTCAACGGATTCTTGTTCAGGGCGTCGTTGACTATGACTGAGTACAATTTCAAGACATTCCAACATACTTGGAATGTCCAAGTGCATGGATCGCTTTCCTGATTTTCAAAAGTTCATTAAAAATATTCTTCAAGAGATATGCAAATATATTCAACGGATTCTTGTTCAGGGCATGCTTGACTATGACTGTGTACAATTTCAAGACATTCCAAGATACTTTTGGGGTCTTTTTTGACAAAAAAGTTAAGTCACTGCCTAAGTGCATGGATCGCTTTCCTGATTTTCAAAAATTCATTAAAAATATTCTTCAAGAGATATGCAAATATATTCAATTGATTCTTGTTCAGGGCGTTGTTGACTATGACTGAGTACAATTTCAAGACATTCCAACATACTTGGAATGTCCAAGTGCATGGATCGCTTTTCGGATTTTCAAAAGTTCATTAAAAATATTCTTCAAGAGATATGCAAATATATTCAACGGATTCTTGTTCAGGGCATGCTTGACTATGACTGTGTACAATTTCAAGACATTCCAAGATACTTTTGGGGTCTTTTTTGAATAAAAAGTTAAGTCACTGCCTAAGTGCATGGATCGCTTTCCTGATTTTCAAAAATTCATTAAAAATATTCCTTAAGCGATATGCAAATATTTTCAACGGATTCTTGTTCAGGGCGTCGTTGACTATGACTGAGTACAATTTCAAAACATTCCAACATACTTGGAATGTCCAAGTGCATGGATCGCTTTCCTGATTTTCAAAAGTTCATTAAAAATATTCTTCAAGAGATATGCAAATATATTCAACGGATTCTTGTTCAGGGCATGCTTGACTATGACTGTGTACAATTTCAAGACATTCCAAGATACTTTTGGGGTCTTTTTTTAATAAAAAGTTAAGTCACTGCCTAAGTGCACAGACTTTCCTCATTTTCAAAAATTCATTAAAAATATTCCTTAAGAGATATGCAAATATTTTCAATTGATTCTTGTTCAGGGCGTCGTTGACTATGACTGAGTACAATTTAAAGACATTCCAACATACTTGGAATGTCCAAGTGCATGGATCGCTTTTCGGATTTTCAAAAATTCATTAAAAATATTCTTCAAGAGATATGCAAATATATTCAACGGATTCTTGTTCAGGGCATGCTTGACTATGACTGTGTACAATTTCAAGACATTCCAAGATACTTTTGGGGTCTTTTTTGAATAAAAAGTTAAGTCACTGCCTAAGTGCATGGATCGCTTTCCTGATTTTCAAAAATTCATTAAAAATATTCCTTAAGCGATATGCAAATATTTTCAACGGATTCTTGTTCAGGGCGTCGTTGACTATGACTGAGTACAATTTCAAGACATTCCAACATACTTGGAATGTCCAAGTGCATGGATCGCTTTCCTGATTTTCAAAAGTTCATTAAAAATATTCTTCAAGAGATATGCAAATATATTCAACGGATTCTTGTTCAGGGCATGCTTGACTATGACTGTGTACAATTTCAAGACATTCCAAGATACTTTTGGGGTCTTTTTTGACAAAAAAGTTAAGTCACTGCCTAAGTGCATGGATCGCTTTCCTGATTTTCAAAAATTCATTAAAAATATTCCTTAAGCGATATGCATATATTTTCAACGGATTCTTGTTCAGGGCGTCGTTGACTATGACTGAGTACAATTTCAAGACATTCCAACATACTTGGAATGTCCAAGTGCATGGATCGCTTTTCGGATTTTCAAAAATTCATTAAAAATATTCTTCAAGAGATATGCAAATATATTCAACGGATTCTTGTTCAGGGCATGCTTGACTATGACTGTGTACAATTTCAAGACATTCCAATTTACTTTTGGGTTTTTTTTTGAAAAAAAAGTCAAGTCACTAAGTGCATCAGGGCAAATGGATCGTTTCCTTCGTCTCACCTGATATCCTGCTGTGTGATCCACGGTGTCCAAACGTTTGTTTCCAGCGACTGGACGACATGGATGAACTCCTGCAGCTTTAATTCTTTAAAAACAACCCAAAAACATCAAAAGTTAAGTCACTGCCTAAGTGCATGGATCGCTTTCCTGATTTTCAAAAGTTCATTAAAAATATTCTTCAAGAGATATGCAAATATATTCAACGGATTCTTGTTCAGGGCATGCTTGACTATGACTGTGTACAATTTCAAGACATTCCAAGATACCATTGGGGTCTTTTTTGAATAAAAAGTTAAGTCACTGCCTAAGTGCACAGACTTTCATCATTTTCAAAAATTCATTAAAAATATTCCTTAAGAGATATGCAAATATTTTCAATGGATTCTTGTTCAGGGCGTCGTTGACTATGACCGAGTACAATTTCAAGACATTCCAACATACTTGGAATGTCCAAGTGCATGGATCGCTTTCCTGATTTTCAAAAGTTCATTAAAAATATTCTTCAAGAGATATGCAAATATATTCAACGGATTCTTGTTCAGGGCATGCTTGACTATGACTGTGTACAATTTCAAGACATTCCAAGATACTTTTGGGGTCTTTTTTGAATAAAAAGTTAAGTCACTGCCTAAGTGCACAGACTTTCCTCATTTTCAAAAATTCATTAAAAATATTCCTTAAGAGATATGCAAATATTTTCAATTGATTCTTGTTCAGGGCGTCGTTGACTATGACTGAGTACAATTTCAAGACATTCCAACATACTTGGAATGTCCAAGTGCATGGATCGCTTTTCGGATTTTCAAAAATTCATTAAAAATATTCTTCAAGAGATGTGCAAATATATTCAACGGATTCTTGTTCAGGGCATGCTTGACTATGACTGTGTACAATTTCAAGACATTCCAAGATACCTTTGGGGTCTTTTTTGAATAAAAAGTTAAGTCACTGCCTAAGTGCACAGACTTTCATCATTTTCAAAAATTCATTAAAAATATTCCTTAAGAGATATGCAAATATTTTCAATGGATTCTTGTTCAGGGCGTCGTTGACTATGACCGAGTACAATTTCAAGACATTCCAACATACTTGGAATGTCCAAGTGCATGGATCGCTTTCCGGATTTTCAAAAATTCATTAAAAATATTCTTCAAGAGATATGCAAATATATTCAACGGATTCTTGTTCAGGGCATGCTTGACTATGACTGTGTACAATTTCAAGACATTCCAAGATACTTTTGGGGTCTTTTTTGACGAAAAAGTTAAGTCACTGCCTAAGTGCATGGATCGCTTTCCTGATTTTCAGAAATTCTTTAAAAATATTCCTTAAACGATATGCAAATATTTTCAATTGATTCTTGTTCAGGGCGTCGTTGACTATGACTGAGTACAATTTCAAGACATTCCAACATACTTGGAATGTCCAAGTGCATGGATCGCTTTCCTGATTTTCAAAAGTTCATTAAAAATATTCTTCAAGAGATATGCAAATATATTTAACGGATTCTTGTTCAGGGCATGCTTGACTATGACTGTGTACAATTTCAAGACATTCCAAGATACTTTTGGGGTCTTTTTTGAATGAAAGGTTAAGTCACTGCCTAAGTGCACAGACTTTCCTCATTTTCAAAAATTCATTAAAAATATTCCTTAAGAGATATGCAAATATTTTCAATTGATTCTTGTTCAGGGCGTCGTTGACTATGACTGAGTACAATTTCAAGACATTCCAACATACTTGGAATGTCCAAGTGCATGGATCGCTTTTCGGATTTTCAAAAATTCATTAAAAATATTCTTCAAGAGATATGCAAATATATTCAACGGATTCTTGTTCAGGGCATGCTTGACTATGACTGTGTACAATTTCAAGACATTCCAATTTACTTTTGGGTTTTTTTTTGAAAAAAAAGTCAAGTCACTAAGTGCATCAGGGCAAATGGATCGTTTCCTTCGTCTCACCTGATATCCTGCTGTGTGATCCACGGTGTCCAAACGTTTGTTTCCAGCGACTGGACGACATGGATGAACTCCTGCAGCTTTAATTCTTTAAAAACAACCCAAAAACATCAAAAGTTAAGTCACTGCCTAAGTGCATGGATCGCTTTCCTGATTTTCAAAAATTCATTAAAAATATTCCTCAAGAGATATGCAAATATATTCAACGGATTCTTGTTCAGGGCATGCTTGACTATGACTGTGTACAATTTCAAGACATTCCAAGATACTTTTGGGGTCTTTTTTGACGAAAAAGTTAAGTCACTGCCTAAGTGCATGGATCGCTTTCCTGATTTTCAAAAATTCATTAAAAATATTCCTTAAGCGATATGCAAATATTTTCCACGGATTCTTGTTCAGGGCGTCGTTGACTATGACTGAGTACAATTTCAAGACATTCCAACATACTTGGAATGTCCAAGTGCATGGATCGCTTTCCGGATTTTCAAAAATTCATTAAAAATATTCTTCAAGAGATATGCAAATATATTCAACGGATTCTTATTCAGGGCATGCTTGACTATGACTGTGTACAATTTCAAGACATTCCAATTTACTTTTGGGTTTTTTTTTGAAAAAAAAGTCAAGTCACTAAGTGCATCAGGGCAAATGGATCGTTTCCTTCGTCTCACCTGATATCCTGCTGTGTGATCCACGGTGTCCAAACGTTTGTTTCCAGCGACTGGGCGACATGGATGAACTCCTGCAGCTTTAATGCTTTAAAAACAAACCAAAAACATCAAAAGTTAAGTCACTGCCTAAGTGCATGGATCGCTTTCCTAATTTTCAAAAATTCATTAAAAATATTCCTTAAGAGATATGCAAATATTTTCAATTGATTCTTGTTCAGGGCGTCGTTGACTATGACTGAGTACAATTTCAAGACATTCCAACATACTTGGAATGTCCAAGTGCATGGATCGCTTTTCGGATTTTCAAAAATTCATTAAAAATATTCTTCAAGAGATATGCAAATATATTCAACGGATTCTTGTTCAGGGCATGCTTGACTATGACTGTGTACAATTTCAAGACATTCCAAGATACTTTTGGGGTCTTTTTTGAATAAAAAGTTAAGTCACTGCCTAAGTGCATGGATCGCTTTCCTGATTTTCAAAAATTCATTAAAAATATTCCTTAAGCGATATGCAAATATTTTCAACGGATTCTTGTTCAGGGCGTCGTTGACTATGACTGAGTACAATTTCAAAACATTCCAACATACTTGGAATGTCCAAGTGCATGGATCGCTTTCCTGATTTTCAAAAGTTCATTAAAAATATTCTTCAAGAGATATGCAAATATATTCAACGGATTCTTGTTCAGGGCATGCTTGACTATGACTGTGTACAATTTCAAGACATTCCAAGATACTTTTGGGATCTTTTTTTAATAAAAAGTTAAGTCACTGCCTAAGTGCACAGACTTTCCTCATTTTCAAAAATTCATTAAAAATATTCCTTAAGAGATATGCAAATATTTTCAATTGATTCTTGTTCAGGGCGTCGTTGACTATGACTGAGTACAATTTAAAGACATTCCAACATACTTGGAATGTCCAAGTGCATGGATCGCTTTCCTGATTTTCAAAAGTTCATTAAAAATATTCTTCAAGAGATATGCAAATATATTCAACGGATTCTTGTTCAGGGCATGCTTGACTATGACTGTGTACAATTTCAAGACATTCCAAGATACTTTTGGGGTCTTTTTTGACAAAAAAGTTAAGTCACTGCCTAAGTGCATGGATCGCTTTCCTGATTTTCAAAAATTCATTAAAAATATTCTTCAAGAGATATGCAAATATATTCAATTGATTCTTGTTCAGGGCGTCGTTGACTATGACTGAGTACAATTTCAAGACATTCCAACATACTTGGAATGTCCAAGTGCATGGATCGCTTTTCGGATTTTCAAAAGTTCATTAAAAATATTCTTCAAGAGATATGCAAATATATTCAACGGATTCTTGTTCAGGGCATGCTTGACTATGACTGTGTACAATTTCAAGACATTCCAAGATACTTTTGGGGTCTTTTTTGACAAAAAAGTTAAGTCACTGCCTAAGTGCATGGATCGCTTTTCTGATTTTCAAAAATTCATTAAAAATATTCCTTAAGCGATATGCAAATATTTTCAACGGATTCTTGTTCAGGGCGTCGTTGACTATGACTGAGTACAATTTCAAAACATTCCAACATACTTGGAATGTCCAAGTGCATGGATCGCTTTCCTGATTTTCAAAAGTTCATTAAAAATATTCTTCAAGAGATATGCAAATATATTCAACGGATTCTTGTTCAGGGCATGCTTGACTATGACTGTGTACAATTTCAAGACATTCCAAGATACTTTTGGGGTCTTTTTTGAATAAAAAGTTAAGTCACTGCCTAAGTGCACAGACTTTCCTCATTTTCAAAAATTCATTAAAAATATTCCTTAAGAGATATGCAAATATTTTCAATGGATTCTTGTTCAGGGCGTTGTTGACTATGACTGAGTACAATTTCAAGACATTCCAACATACTTGGAATGTCCAAGTGCATGGATCGCTTTCTGGATTTTCAAAAATTCATTAAAAATATTCTTCAAGAGATATGCAAATATATTCAACGGATTCTTGTTCAGGGCATGCTTGACTATGACTGTGTACAATTTCAAGACATTCCAAGATACTTTTGGGGTCTTTTTTGACGAAAAAGTTAAGTCACTGCCTAAGTGCATGGATCGCTTTCCTGATTTTCAAAAATTCATTAAAAATATTCCTTAAGCGATATGCAAATATTTTCAACAGATTCTTGTTCAGGGCGTCGTTGACTATGACTGAGTACAATTTCAAGACATTCCAACATACTTGGAATGTCCAAGTGCATGGATCGCTTTCCTGATTTTCAAAAGTTCATTTAAAATATTCTTCAAGAGATATGCAAATATATTCAACGGATTCTTGTTCAGGGCATGCTTGACTATGACTGTGTACAATTTCAAGACATTCCAAGATACTTTTGGGGTCTTTTTTGACGAAAAAGTTAAGTCACTGCCTAAGTGCATGGATCGCTTTCCTGATTTTCAGAAATTCTTTAAAAATATTCCTTAAACGATATGCAAATATTTTCAACGGATTCTTGTTCAGGGCGTCGTTGACTATGACTGAGTACAATTTCAAGACATTCCAACATACTTGGAATGTCCAAGTGCATGGATCGCTTTCCTGATTTTCAAAAGTTCATTAAAAATATTCTTCAAGAGATATGCAAATATATTCAACGGATTCTTGTTCAGGGCATGCTTGACTATGACTGTGTACAATTTCAAGACATTCCAAGATACTTTTGGGGTCTTTTTTGAATAAAAAGTTAAGTCACTGCCTAAGTGCACAGACTTTCCTCATTTTCAAAAATTCATTAAAAATATTCCTTAAGAGATATGCAAATATTTTCAATTGATTCTTGTTCAGGGCGTCGTTGACAATGACTAAGTACAATTTCAAGACATTCCAACATACTTGGAATGTCCAAGTGCATGGATCACTTTTCGGATTTTCAAAAATTCATTAAAAATATTCTTCAAGAGATATGCAAATATATTCAACGGATTCTTGTTCAGGGCATGCTTGACTATGACTGTGTACAATTTCAAGACATTCCAAGAAACTTTTGGGGTCTTTTTTGACAAAAAAGTTAAGTCACTGCCTAAGTGCATGGATCGCTTTCCTGATTTTCAAAAATTCATTAAAAATATTCCTTAAGCGATATGCAAATATTTTCAACGGATTCTTGTTCAGGGCGTCGTTGACTATGACTGAGTACAATTTCAAGACATTCCAACATACTTGGAATGTCCAAGTGCATGGATCGCTTTCCTGATTTTCAAAAGTTCATTAAAAATATTCTTCAAGAGATATGCAAATATATTCAACGGATTCTTGTTCAGGGCATGCTTCACTATGACTGTGTACAATTTCAAGACATTCCAAGATACTTTTGGGGTCTTTTTTGAATAAAAAGTTAAGTCACTGCCTAAGTGCACAGACTTTCCTCATTTTCAAAAATTCATTAAAAATATTCCTTAAGAGATATGCAAATATTTTCAATTGATTCTTGTTCAGGGCGTCGTTGACTATGACTGAGTACAATTTCAAGACATTCCAACATACTTGGAATGTCCAAGTGCATGGATCGCTTTTCGGATTTTCAAAAATTCATTAAAAATATTCTTCAAGAGATATGCAAATATATTCAACGGATTCTTGTTCAGGGCATGCTTGACTATGACTGTGTACAATTTCAAGACATTCCAAGATACTTTTGGGGTCTTTTTTGACAAAAAAGTTAAGTCACTGCCTAATTGCATGGATCGCTTTCCTGATTTTCAAAAATTCATTAAAAATATTCCTTAAGCGATATGCAAATATTTTCAACGGATTCTTGTTCAGGGCATGCTTGACTATGACTGTGTACAATTTCAAGACATTCCAATTTACTTTTGGGGTTTTTTTTGAAAAAAAAGTCAAGTCACTAAGTGCATCAGGGCAAATGGATCGTTTTCTTCATCTCACCTGATATCCTGCTGTGTGATCCACGGTGTCCAAACGTTTGTTTCCAGCGACTGGACGACATGGATGAACTCCTGCAGCTTTAATTCTTTAAATACAACCCAAAAACATCAAAAGTTAAGTCACTGCCTAAGTGCATGGATCGCTTTCCTGATTTTCAAAAATTCATTAAAAATATTCCTCAAGAGATATGCAAATATATTCAACGGATTCTTGTTCAGGGCATGCTTGACTATGACTGTGTACAATTTCAAGACATTCCAAGATACTTTTGGGGTCTTTTTTGACGAAAAAGTTAAGTCACTGCCTAAGTGCATGGATCGCTTTCCTGATTTTCAAAAATTCATTAAAAATATTCCTTAAGCGATATGCAAATATTTTCAACGGATTCTTGTTCAGGGCGTCGTTGACTATGACTGAGTACAATTTCAAGACATTCCAACATACTTGGAATGTCCAAGTGCATGGATCGCTTTCCGGATTTTCAAAAATTCATTAAAAATATTCTTCAAGAGATATGCAAATATATTCAACGGATTCTTATTCAGGGCATGCTTGACTATGACTGTGTACAATTTCAAGACATTCCAACATACTTGGAATGTCCAAGTGCATGGATCGCTTTCCTGATTTTCAAAAGTTCATTAAAAATATTCTTCAAGAGATATGCAAATATATTCAACGGATTCTTGTTCAGGGCATGCTTCACTATGACTGTGTACAATTTCAAGACATTCCAAGATACTTTTGGGGTCTTTTTTGAATAAAAAGTTAAGTCACTGCCTAAGTGCACAGACTTTCCACATTTTCAAAAATTCATTAAAAATATTCCTTAAGAGATATGCAAATATTTTCAATTGATTCTTGTTCAGGGCGTCGTTGACTATGACTGAGTACAATTTCAAGACATTCCAACATACTTGGAATGTCCAAGTGCATGGATCGCTTTTCGGATTTTCAAAAATTCATTAAAAATATTCTTCAAGAGATATGCAAATATATTCAACGGATTCTTGTTCAGGGCATGCTTGACTATGACTGTGTACAATTTCAAGACATTCCAAGATACTTTTGGGGTCTTTTTTGACAAAAAAGTTAAGTCACTGCCTAATTGCATGGATCGCTTTCCTGATTTTCAAAAATTCATTAAAAATATTCCTTAAGCGATATGCAAATATTTTCAACGGATTCTTGTTCAGGGCATGCTTGACTATGACTGTGTACAATTTCAAGACATTCCAATTTACTTTTGGGGTTTTTTTTGAAAAAAAAGTCAAGTCACTAAGTGCATCAGGGCAAATGGATCGTTTTCTTCGTCTCACCTGATATCCTGCTGTGTGATCCACGGTGTCCAAACGTTTGTTTCCAGCGACTGGACGACATGGATGAACTCCTGCAGCTTTAATTCTTTAAAAACAACCCAAAAACATCAAAAGTTAAGTCACTGCCTAAGTGCATGGATCGCTTTCCTGATTTTCAAAAATTCATTAAAAATATTCCTCAAGAGATATGCAAATATATTCAACGGATTCTTGTTCAGGGCATGCTTGACTATGACTGTGTACAATTTCAAGACATTCCAAGATACTTTTGGGGTCTTTTTTGACGAAAAAGTTAAGTCACTGCCTAAGTGCATGGATCGCTTTCCTGATTTTCAAAAATTCATTAAAAATATTCCTTAAGCGATATGCAAATATTTTCAACGGATTCTTGTTCAGGGCGTCGTTGACTATGACTGAGTACAATTTCAAGACATTCCAACATACTTGGAATGTCCAAGTGCATGGATCGCTTTCCGGATTTTCAAAAATTCATTAAAAATATTCTTCAAGAGATATGCAAATATATTCAACGGATTCTTATTCAGGGCATGCTTGACTATGACTGTGTACAATTTCAAGACATTCCAATTTACTTTTGGGGTCTTTTTTGAAAAAAAAGTCAAGTCACTAAGTGCATCAGGCCAAATGGATCGTTTCCTTCGTCTCACCTGATATCCTGCTGTGTGATCCACGGTGTCCAAACGTTTGTTTCCAGCGACTGGGCGACATGGATGAACTCCTGCAGCTTTAATGCTTTAAAAACAAACCAAAAACATCAAAAGTTAAGTCACTGCCTAAGTGCATGGATCGCTTTCCTAATTTTCAAAAATTCATTAAAAATATTCCTTAAGAGATATGCAAATATTTTCAATTGATTCTTGTTCAGGGCGTCGTTGACTATGACTGAGTACAATTTCAAGACATTCCAACATACTTGGAATGTCCAAGTGCATGGATCGCTTTCCTGATTTTCAAAAGTTCATTAAAAATATTCTTCAAGAGATATGCAAATATATTCAACGGATTCTTGTTCAGGGCATGCTTGACTATGACTGTGTACAATTTCAAGACATTCCAAGATACTTTTGGGGTCTTTTTTGAATAAAAAGTTAAGTCACTGCCTAAGTGCACAGACTTTCCTCATTTTCAAAAATTCATTAAAAATATTCCTTAAGAGATATGCAAATATTTTCAATTGATTCTTGTTCAGGGCGTCGTTGACTATGACTGAGTACAATTTAAAGACATTCCAACATACTTGGAATGTCCAAGTGCATGGATCGCTTTTCGGATTTTCAAAAATTCATTAAAAATATTCTTCAAGAGATATGCAAATATATTCAACGGATTCTTGTTCAGGGCATGCTTGACTATGACTGTGTACAATTTCAAGACATTCCAAGATACTTTTGGGGTCTTTTTTGACAAAAAAGTTAAGTCACTGCCTAAGTGCATGGATCGCTTTCCTGATTTTCAAAAATTCATTAAAAATATTCCTTAAGCGATATGCAAATATTTTCAACGGATTCTTGTTCAGGGCGTCGTTGACTATGACTGAGTACAATTTCAAGACATTCCAACATACTTGGAATGTCCAAGTGCATGGATCGCTTTCCTGATTTTCAAAAGTTCATTAAAAATATTCTTCAAGAGATATGCAAATATATTCAACGGATTCTTGTTCAGGGCATGCTTGACTATGACTGTGTACAATTTCAAGACATTCCAAGATACTTTTGGGGTCTTTTTTGACAAAAAAGTTAAGTCACTGCCTAAGTGCATGGATCGCTTTCCTGATTTTCAAAAATTCATTAAAAATATTCTTCAAGAGATATGCAAATATATTCAATTGATTCTTGTTCAGGGCGTCGTTGACTATGACTGAGTACAATTTCAAGACATTCCAACATACTTGGAATGTCCAAGTGCATGGATCGCTTTTCGGATTTTCAAAAGTTCATTAAAAATATTCTTCAAGAGATATGCAAATATATTCAACGGATTCTTGTTCAGGGCATGCTTGACTATGACTGTGTACAATTTCAAGACATTCCAAGATACTTTTGGGGTCTTTTTTGAATAAAAAGTTAAGTCACTGCCTAAGTGCATGGATCGCTTTCCTCATTTTCAAAAATTCATTAAAAATATTCCTTAAGCGATATGCAAATATTTTCAACGGATTCTTGTTCAGGGCGTTGTTGACTATGACTGAGTACAATTTCAAAACATTCCAACATACTTGGAATGTCCAAGTGCATGGATCGCTTTCCTGATTTTCAAAAGTTCATTAAAAATATTCTTCAAGAGATATGCAAATATATTCAACGGATTCTTGTTCAGGGCATGCTTGACTATGACTGTGTACAATTTCAAGACATTCCAAGATACTTTTGGGGTCTTTTTTTAATAAAAAGTTAAGTCACTGCCTAAGTGCACAGACTTTCCTCATTTTCAAAAATTCATTAAAAATATTCCTTAAGAGATATGCAAATATTTTCAATTGATTCTTGTTCAGGGCGTCGTTGACTATGACTGAGTACAATTCAAAGACATTCCAACATACTTGGAATGTCCAAGTGCATGGATCGCTTTCCTGATTTTCAAAAGTTCATTAAAAATATTCTTCAAGAGATATGCAAATATATTCAACGGATTCTTGTTCAGGGCATGCTTGACTATGACTGTGTACAATTTCAAGACATTCCAAGATACTTTTGGGGTCTTTTTTGACAAAAAAGTTAAGTCACTGCCTAAGTGCATGGATCGCTTTCCTGATTTTCAAAAATTCATTAAAAATATTCTTCAAGAGATATGCAAATATATTCAATTGATTCTTGTTCAGGGCGTCGTTGACTATGACTGAGTACAATTTCAAGACATTCCAACATACTTGGAATGTCCAAGTGCATGGATCGCTTTTCGGATTTTCAAAAGTTCATTAAAAATATTCTTCAAGAGATATGCAAATATATTCAACGGATTCTTGTTCAGGGCATGCTTGACTATGACTGTGTACAATTTCAAGACATTCCAAGATACTTTTGGGGTCTTTTTTGAATAAAAAGTTAAGTCACTGCCTAAGTGCATGGATCGCTTTCCTCATTTTCAAAAATTCATTAAAAATATTCCTTAAGCGATATGCAAATATTTTCAACGGATTCTTGTTCAGGGCGTCGTTGACTATGACTGAGTACAATTTCAAGACATTCCAACATACTTGGAATGTCCAAGTGCATGGATCGCTTTCCTGATTTTCAAAAGTTCATTAAAAATATTCTTCAAGAGATATGCAAATATATTCAACGGATTCTTGTTCAGGGCATGCTTGACTATGACTGTGTACAATTTCAAGACATTCCAAGATACTTTTGGGGTCTTTTTTGACAAAAAAGTTAAGTCACTGCCT
Organism: Microchirus variegatus; assembly: GCF_963457635.1. Lineage (NCBI taxonomy): Eukaryota > Metazoa > Chordata > Actinopteri > Pleuronectiformes > Soleidae > Microchirus > Microchirus variegatus. The sequence continues at coordinate 30,871,579 of NC_139808.1, forward strand.
AAGTGCATGGATCGCTTTCCTGATTTTCAAAAATTCATTAAAAATATTCCTTAAGCGATATGGATATATTTTCAACGGATTCTTGTTCAGGGCGTCGTTGACTATGACTGAGTACAATTTCAAGACATTCCAACATACTTGGAATGTCCAAGTGCATGGATCGCTTTTCGGATTTTCAAAAATTCATTAAAAATATTCTTCAAGAGATATGCAAATATATTCAACGGATTCTTGTTCAGGGCATGCTTGACTATGACTGTGTACAATTTCAAGACATTCCAAGATACTTTTGGGGTCTTTTTTGACAAAAAAGTTAAGTCACTGCCTAAGTGCATGGATCGCTTTTCTGATTTTCAAAAATTCATTAAAAATATTCCTTAAGCGATATGCAAATATTTTCAACGGATTCTTGTTCAGGGCGTCGTTGACTATGACTGAGTACAATTTCAAAACATTCCAACATACTTGGAATGTCCAAGTGCATGGATCACTTTCCTGATTTTCAAAAGTTCATTAAAAATATTCTTCAAGAGATATGCAAATATATTCAACGGATTCTTGTTCAGGGCATGCTTGACTATGACTGTGTACAATTTCAAGACATTCCAAGATACTTTTGGGGTCTTTTTTGAATAAAAAGTTAAGTCACTAACTAAGTGCACAGACTTTCCTCATTTTCAAAAATTCATTAAAAATATTCCTTAAGAGATATGCAAATATTTTCAATGGATTCTTGTTCAGGGCGTTGTTGACTATGACTGAGTACAATTTCAAGACATTCCAACATACTTGGAATGTCCAAGTGCATGGATCGCTTTCCGGATTTTCAAAATTTCATTAAAAATATTCTTCAAGAGATATGCAAATATATTCAACGGATTCTTGTTCAGGGCATGCTTGACTATGACTGTGTACAATTTCAAGACATTCCAAGATACTTTTGGGGTCTTTTTTGACGAAAAAGTTAAGTCACTGCCTAAGTGCATGGATCGCTTTCCTGATTTTCAAAAATTCATTAAAAATATTCCTTAAGCGATATGCAAATATTTTCAACGGATTCTTGTTCAGGGCGTTGTTGACTATGACTGAGTACAATTTCAAGACATTCCAACATACTTGGAATGTCCAAGTGCATGGATCGCTTTCCTGATTTTCAAAAGTTCATTAAAAATATTCTTCAAGAGATATGCAAATATATTCAACGGATTCTTGTTCAGGGCATGCTTGACTATGACTGTGTACAATTTCAAGACATTCCAAGATACCTTTGGGGTCTTTTTTGAATAAAAAGTTAAGTCACTGCCTAAGTGCACAGACTTTCATCATTTTCAAAAATTCATTAAAAATATTCCTTAAGAGATATGCAAATATTTTCAATGGATTCTTGTTCAGGGCGTCGTTGACTATGACCGAGTACAATTTCAAGACATTCCAACATACTTGGAATGTCCAAGTGCATGGATCGCTTTCCTGATTTTCAAAAGTTCATTAAAAATATTCTTCAAGAGATATGCAAATATATTCAACGGATTCTTGTTCAGGGCATGCTTGACTATGACTGTGTACAATTTCAAGACATTCCAAGATACTTTTGGGGTCTTTTTTGAATAAAAAGTTAAGTCACTGCCTAAGTGCACAGACTTTCCTCATTTTCAAAAATTCATTAAAAATATTCCTTAAGAGATATGCAAATATTTTCAATTGATTCTTGTTCAGGGCGTCGTTGACTATGACTGAGTACAATTTCAAGACATTCCAACATACTTGGAATGTCCAAGTGCATGGATCGCTTTTCGGATTTTCAAAAATTCATTAAAAATATTCTTCAAGAGATGTGCAAATATATTCAACGGATTCTTGTTCAGGGCATGCTTGACTATGACTGTGTACAATTTCAAGACATTCCAAGATACCTTTGGGGTCTTTTTTGAATAAAAAGTTAAGTCACTGCCTAAGTGCACAGACTTTCATCATTTTCAAAAATTCATTAAAAATATTCCTTAAGAGATATGCAAATATTTTCAATGGATTCTTGTTCAGGGCGTCGTTGACTATGACCGAGTACAATTTCAAGACATTCCAACATACTTGGAATGTCCAAGTGCATGGATCGCTTTCCTGATTTTCAAAAGTTCATTAAAAATATTCTTCAAGAGATATGCAAATATATTCAACGGATTCTTGTTCAGGGCATGCTTGACTATGACTGTGTACAATTTCAAGACATTCCAAGATACTTTTGGGGTCTTTTTTGAATAAAAAGTTAAGTCACTGCCTAAGTGCATGGATCGCTTTCCTAATTTTCAAAAATTCATTAAAAATATTCCTTAAGAGATATGCAAATATTTTCAATTGATTCTTGTTCAGGGCGTCGTTGACTATGACTGAGTACAATTTCAAGACATTCCAACATACTTGGAATGTCCAAGTGCATGGATCGCTTTTCGGATTTTCAAAAATTCATTAAAAATATTCTTCAAGAGATGTGCAAATATATTCAACGGATTCTTGTTCAGGGCATGCTTGACTATGACTGTGTACAATTTCAAGACATTCCAAGATACCTTTGGGGTCTTTTTTGAATAAAAAGTTAAGTCACTGCCTAAGTGCACAGACTTTCATCATTTTCAAAAATTCATTAAAAATATTCCTTAAGAGATATGCAAATATTTTCAATGGATTCTTGTTCAGGGCGTCGTTGACTATGACCGAGTACAATTTCAAGACATTCCAACATACTTGGAATGTCCAAGTGCATGGATCGCTTTCCGGATTTTCAAAAATTCATTAAAAATATTCTTCAAGAGATATGCAAATATATTCAACGGATTCTTGTTCAGGGCATGCTTGACTATGACTGTGTACAATTTCAAGACATTCCAAGATACTTTTGGGGTCTTTTTTGACGAAAAAGTTAAGTCACTGCCTAAGTGCATGGATCGCTTTCCTGATTTTCAGAAATTCTTTAAAAATATTCCTTAAACGATATGCAAATATTTTCAATTGATTCTTGTTCAGGGCGTCGTTGACTATGACTGAGTACAATTTCAAGACATTCCAACATACTTGGAATGTCCAAGTGCATGGATCGCTTTCCTGATTTTCAAAAGTTCATTAAAAATATTCTTCAAGAGATATGCAAATATATTTAACGGATTCTTGTTCAGGGCATGCTTGACTATGACTGTGTACAATTTCAAGACATTCCAAGATACTTTTGGGGTCTTTTTTGAATGAAAAGTTAAGTCACTGCCTAAGTGCACAGACTTTCCTCATTTTCAAAAATTCATTAAAAATATTCCTTAAGAGATATGCAAATATTTTCAATTGATTCTTGTTCAGGGCGTCGTTGACTATGACTGAGTACAATTTCAAGACATTCCAACATACTTGGAATGTCCAAGTGCATGGATCGCTTTCCTGATTTTCAAAAGTTCATTAAAAATATTCTTCAAGAGATATGCAAATATATTCAACGGATTCTTGTTCAGGGCATGCTTGACTATGACTGTGTACAATTTCAAGACATTCCAAGATACCTTTGGGGTCTTTTTTTGATAAAAAGTTAAGTCACTGCCTAAGTGCACAGACTTTCATCATTTTCAAAAATTCATTAAAAATATTCCTTAAGAGATATGCAAATATTTTCAATGGATTCTTGTTCAGGGCGTCGTTGACTATGACCGAGTACAATTTCAAGACATTCCAACATACTTGGAATGTCCAAGTGCATGGATCGCTTTCCGGATTTTCAAAAATTCATTAAAAATATTCTTCAAGAGATATGCAAATATATTCAACGGATTCTTGTTCAGGGCATGCTTGACTATGACTGTGTACAATTTCAAGACATTCCAAGATACTTTTGGGGTCTTTTTTGACGAAAAAGTTAAGTCACTGCCTAAGTGCATGGATCGCTTTCCTGATTTTCAGAAATTCTTTAAAAATATTCCTTAAACGATATGCAAATATTTTCAACGGATTCTTGTTCAGGGCGTCGTTGACTATGACTGAGTACAATTTCAAGACATTCCAACATACTTGGAATGTCCAAGTGCATGGATCGCTTTCCTGATTTTCAAAAGTTCATTAAAAATATTCTTCAAGAGATATGCAAATATATTCAACGGATTCTTGTTCAGGGCATGCTTGACTATGACTGTGTACAATTTCAAGACATTCCAGGATACTTTTGGGGTCTTTTTTGAATAAAAAGTTAAGTCACTGCCTAAGTGCACAGACTTTCCTCATTTTCAAAAATTCATTAAAAATATTCCTTAAGAGATATGCAAATATTTTCAATTGATTCTTGTTCAGGGCGTCGTTGACTATGACTGAGTACAATTTCAAGACATTCCAACATACTTGGAATGTCCAAGTGCATGGATCGCTTTTCGGATTTTCAAAAATTCATTAAAAATATTCTTCAAGAGATATGCAAATATATTCAACGGATTCTTGTTCAGGGCATGCTTGACTATGACTGTGTACAATTTCAAGACATTCCAAGATACTTTTGGGGTCTTTTTTGACAAAAAAGTTAAGTCACTGCCTAAGTGCATGGATCGCTTTTCTGATTTTCAAAAATTCATTAAAAATATTCCTTAAGCGATATGCAAATATTTTCAACGGATTCTTGTTCAAGGCGTCGTTGACTATGACTGAGTACAATTTCAAAACATTCCAACATACTTGGAATGTCCAAGTGCATGGATCGCTTTCCTGATTTTCAAAAGTTCATTAAAAATATTCTTCAAGAGATATGCAAATATATTCAACGGATTCTTGTTCAGGGCATGCTTGACTATGACTGTGTACAATTTCAAGACATTCCAAGATACTTTTGGGGTCTTTTTTGAATAAAAAGTTAAGTCACTGCCTAAGTGCACAGACTTTCCTCATTTTCAAAAATTCATTAAAAATATTCCTTAAGAGATATGCAAATATTTTCAATGGATTCTTGTTCAGGGCGTTGTTGACTATGACTGAGTACAATTTCAAGACATTCCAACATACTTGGAATGTCCAAGTGCATGGATCGCTTTCCGGATTTTCAAAAATTCATTAAAAATATTCTTCAAGAGATATGCAAATATATTCAACGGATTCTTGTTCAGGGCATGCTTGACTATGACTGTGTACAATTTCAAGACATTCCAAGATACTTTTGGGGTCTTTTTTGACGAAAAAGTTAAGTCACTGCCTAAGTGCTTGGATCGCTTTCCTGATTTTCAGAAATTCTTTAAAAATATTCCTTAAACGATATGCAAATATTTTCAACGGATTCTTGTTCAGGGCGTCGTTGACTATGACTGAGTACAATTTCAAGACATTCCAACATACTTGGAATGTCCAAGTGCATGGATCGCTTTCCTGATTTTCAAAAGTTCATTAAAAATATTCTTCAAGAGATATGCAAATATATTTAACGGATTCTTGTTCAGGGCATGCTTGACTATGACTGTGTACAATTTCAAGACATTCCAAGATACTTTTGGGGTCTTTTTTGAATGAAAAGTTAAGTCACTGCCTAAGTGCACAGACTTTCCTCATTTTCAAAAATTCATTAAAAATATTCCTTAAGAGATATGCAAATATTTTCAATTGATTCTTGTTCAGGGCGTCGTTGACTATGACTGAGTACAATTTCAAGACATTCCAACATACTTGGAATGTCCAAGTGCATGGATCGCTTTTCGGATTTTCAAAAATTCATTAAAAATATTCTTCAAGAGATATGCAAATATATTCAACGGATTCTTGTTCAGGGCATGCTTGACTATGACTGTGTACAATTTCAAGACATTCCAAGATACCTTTGGGGTCTTTTTTTGATAAAAAGTTAAGTCACTGCCTAAGTGCACAGACTTTCATCATTTTCAAAAATTCATTAAAAATATTCCTTAAGAGATATGCAAATATTTTCAATGGATTCTTGTTCAGGGCGTCGTTGACTATGACCGAGTACAATTTCAAGACATTCCAACATACTTGGAATGTCCAAGTGCATGGATCGCTTTCCGGATTTTCAAAAATTCATTAAAAATATTCTTCAAGAGATATGCAAATATATTCAACGGATTCTTGTTCAGGGCATGCTTGACTATGACTGTGTACAATTTCAAGACATTCCAAGATACTTTTGGGGTCTTTTTTGACGAAAAAGTTAAGTCACTGCCTAAGTGCATGGATCGCTTTCCTGATTTTCAGAAATTCTTTAAAAATATTCCTTAAACGATATGCAAATATTTTCAACGGATTCTTGTTCAGGGCGTCGTTGACTATGACTGAGTACAATTTCAAGACATTCCAACATACTTGGAATGTCCAAGTGCATGGATCGCTTTCCTGATTTTCAAAAGTTCATTAAAAATATTCTTCAAGAGATATGCAAATATATTCAACGGATTCTTGTTCAGGGCATGCTTGACTATGACTGTGTACAATTTCAAGACATTCCAGGATACTTTTGGGGTCTTTTTTGAATAAAAAGTTAAGTCACTGCCTAAGTGCACAGACTTTCCTCATTTTCAAAAATTCATTAAAAATATTCCTTAAGAGATATGCAAATATTTTCAATTGATTCTTGTTCAGGGCGTCGTTGACTATGACTGAGTACAATTTCAAGACATTCCAACATACTTGGAATGTCCAAGTGCATGGATCGCTTTTCGGATTTTCAAAAATTCATTAAAAATATTCTTCAAGAGATATGCAAATATATTCAACGGATTCTTGTTCAGGGCATGCTTGACTATGACTGTGTACAATTTCAAGACATTCCAAGATACTTTTGGGGTCTTTTTTGACAAAAAAGTTAAGTCACTGCCTAAGTGCATGGATCGCTTTTCTGATTTTCAAAAATTCATTAAAAATATTCCTTAAGCGATATGCAAATATTTTCAACGGATTCTTGTTCAAGGCGTCGTTGACTATGACTGAGTACAATTTCAAAACATTCCAACATACTTGGAATGTCCAAGTGCATGGATCGCTTTCCTGATTTTCAAAAGTTCATTAAAAATATTCTTCAAGAGATATGCAAATATATTCAACGGATTCTTGTTCAGGGCATGCTTGACTATGACTGTGTACAATTTCAAGACATTCCAAGATACTTTTGGGGTCTTTTTTGAATAAAAAGTTTAAGTCACTGCCTAAGTGCACAGACTTTCCTCATTTTCAAAAATTCATTAAAAATATTCCTTAAGAGATATGCAAATATTTTCAATGGATTCTTGTTCAGGGCGTTGTTGACTATGACTGAGTACAATTTCAAGACATTCCAACATACTTGGAATGTCCAAGTGCATGGATCGCTTTCCGGATTTTCAAAAATTCATTAAAAATATTCTTCAAGAGATATGCAAATATATTCAACGGATTCTTGTTCAGGGCATGCTTGACTATGACTGTGTACAATTTCAAGACATTCCAAGATACTTTTGGGGTCTTTTTTGACAAAAAAGTTAAGTCACTGCCTAAGTGCTTGGATCGCTTTCCTGATTTTCAGAAATTCTTTAAAAATATTCCTTAAACGATATGCAAATATTTTCAACGGATTCTTGTTCAGGGCGTCGTTGACTATGACTGAGTACAATTTCAAAACATTCCAACATACTTGGAATGTCCAAGTGCATGGATCGCTTTCCTGATTTTCAAAAGTTCATTAAAAATATTCTTCAAGAGATATGCAAATATATTTAACGGATTCTTGTTCAGGGCATGCTTGACTATGACTGTGTACAATTTCAAGACATTCCAAGATACTTTTGGGGTCTTTTTTGAATGAAAAGTTAAGTCACTGCCTAAGTGCACAGACTTTCCTCATTTTCAAAAATTCATTAAAAATATTCCTTAAGAGATATGCAAATATTTTCAATTGATTCTTGTTCAGGGCGTCGTTGACTATGACTGAGTACAATTTCAAGACATTCCAACATACTTGGAATGTCCAAGTGCATGGATCGCTTTTCGGATTTTCAAAAATTCATTAAAAATATTCTTCAAGAGATATGCAAATATATTCAACGGATTCTTGTTCAGGGCATGCTTGACTATGACTGTGTACAATTTCAAGACATTCCAAGATACTTTTGGGGTCTTTTTTGAATGAAAAGTTAAGTCACTGCCTAAGTGCACAGACTTTCCTCATTTTCAAAAATTCATTAAAAATATTCCTTAAGAGATATGCAAATATTTTCAATTGATTCTTGTTCAGGGCGTCGTTGACTATGACTGAGTACAATTTCAAGACATTCCAACATACTTGGAATGTCCAAGTGCATGGATCGCTTTTCGGATTTTCAAAAATTCATTAAAAATATTCTTCAAGAGATATGCAAATATATTCAACGGATTCTTGTTCAGGGCATTCTTGACTATGACTGTGTACAATTTCAAGACATTCCAAGATACTTTTGGGGTCTTTTTTGACGAAAAAGTTAAGTCACTGCCTAAGTGCATGGATCGCTTTCCTGATTTTCAGAAATTCTTTAAAAATATTCCTTAAACTATACGCAAATATTTTCAACGGATTCTTGTTCAGGGCGTCGTTGACTATGACTGAGTACAATTTCAAGACATTCCAACATACTTGGAATGTCCAAGTGCATGGATCGCTTTCCTGATTTTCAAAAGTTCATTAAAAATATTCTTCAAGAGATATGCAAATATATTCAACGGATTCTTGTTCAGGGCATGCTTGACTATGACTGTGTACAATTTCAAGACATTCCAAGATACCTTTGGGGTCTTTTTTGAATAAAAAGTTAAGTCACTGCCTAAGTGCACAGACTTTCATCATTTTCAAAAATTCATTAAAAATATTCCTTAAGAGATATGCAAATATTTTCAATGGATTCTTGTTCAGGGCGTCGTTGACTATGACTGAGTACAATTTCAAGACATTCCAACATACTTGGAATGTCCAAGTGCATGGATCGCTTTTCGGATTTTCAAAAATTCATTTAAAATATTATTCAAGAGATATGCAAATATATTCAACATATTCTTGTTCAGGGCATGCTTGACTATGACTGTGTACAATTTCAAGACATTCCAAGATACTTTTGGGGTCTTTTTTGACAAAAAAGTTTAGTCACTGCCTAAGTGCATGGATCGCTTTCCTGATTTTCAGAAATTCTTTAAAAATATTCCTTAAACGATATGCAAATATTTTCAACGGATTCTTGTTCAGGGCGTCGTTGACTATGACTGAGTACAATTTCAAGACATTCCAACATACTTGCAATGTCCAAGTGCATGGATCGCTTTCCTGATTTTCAAAAGTTCATTAAAAATATTCTTCAAGAGATATGCAAATATATTCAACGGATTCTTGTTCAGGGCATGCTTGACTATGACTGTGTACAATTTCAAGACATTCCAAGATACCTTTGGGGTCTTTTTTGAATAAAAAGTTAAGTCACTGCCTAAGTGCACAGACTTTCATCATTTTCAAAAATTCATTAAAAATATTCCTTAAGAGATATGCAAATATTTTCAATGGATTCTTGTTCAGGGCGTCGTTGACTATGACCGAGTACAATTTCAAGACATTCCAACATACTTGGAATGTCCAAGTGCATCGATCGCTTTCCGGATTTTCAAAAATTCATTAAAAATATTCTTCAAGAGATATGCAAATATATTCAACGGATTCTTGTTCAGGGCATGCTTGACTATGACTGTGTACAATTTCAAGACATTCCAAGATACTTTTGGGGTCTTTTTTGACGAAAAAGTTAAGTCACTGCCTAAGTGCATGGATCGCTTTCCTGATTTTCAAAAATTCATTAAAAATATTCCTTAAGCGATATGCAAATATTTTCAACGGATTCTTGTTCAGGGCGTCGTTGACTATGACCGAGTACAATTTCAAGACATTCCAACATACTTGGAATGTCCAAGTACATGGATCGCTTTCCTGATTTTCAAAAGTTCATTAAAAATATTCTTCAAGAGATATGCAAATATATTCAACGGATTCTTGTTCAGGGCATGCTTGACTATGACTGTGTACAATTTCAAGACATTCCAAGATACTTTTGGGGTCTTTTTTGAATGAAAAGTTAAGTCACTGGCTTAGTGCACAGACTTTCCTCATTTTCAAAAATTCATTAAAAATATTCCTTAAGAGATATGCAAATATTTTCAATTGATTCTTGTTCAGAGCGTCGTTGACTATGACTGAGTACAATTTCAAGACATTCCAACATACTTGGAATGTCCAAGTGCATGGATCGCTTTTCGGATTTTCAAAAATTCATTAAAAATATTCTTCAAGAGATATGCAAATATATTCAACGGATTCTTGTTCAGGGCATGCTTGACTATGACTGTGTACAATTTCAAGACATTCCAAGATACTTTTGGGGTCTTTTTTGACGAAAAAGTTAAGTCACTGCCTAAGTGCATGGATCGCTTTCCTGATTTTCAAAAATTCATTAAAAATATTCCTTAAGCGATATGCAAATATTTTCAACGGATTCTTGTTCAGGGCGTCGTTGACTATGACTGAGTACAATTTCAAGACATTCCAACATACTTGGAATGTCCAAGTGCATGGATCGCTTTCCTGATTTTCAAAAGTTCATTAAAAATATTCTTCAAGAGATATGCAAATATATTCAACGGATTCTTGTTCAGGGCATGCTTGACTATGACTGTGTACAATTTCAAGACATTCCAAGATACTTTTGGGGTCTTTTTTGACGAAAAAGTTAAGTCACTGCCTAAGTGCATGGATCGCTTTCCTGATTTTCAGAAATTCTTTAAAAATATTCCTTAAACGATATGCAAATATTTTCAACGGATTCTTGTTCAGGGCGTCGTTGACTATGACTGAGTACAATTTCAAGACATTCCAACATACTTGCAATGTCCAAGTGCATGGATCGCTTTCCTGATTTTCAAAAGTTCATTAAAAATATTCTTCAAGAGATATGCAAATATATTCAACGGATTCTTGTTCAGGGCATGCTTGACTATGACTGTGTACAATTTCAAGACATTCCAAGATACCTTTGGGGTCTTTTTTGAATAAAAAGTTAAGTCACTGCCTAAGTGCACAGACTTTCATCATTTTCAAAAATTCTTTAAAAATATTCCTTAAGAGATATGCAAATATTTTCAATGGATTCTTGTTCAGGGCGTCGTTGACTATGACCGAGTACAATTTCAAGACATTCCAACATACTTGGAATGTCCAAGTGCATCGATCGCTTTCCGGATTTTCAAAAATTCATTAAAAATATTCTTCAAGAGATATGCAAATATATTCAACGGATTCTTGTTCAGGGCATGCTTGACTATGACTGTGTACAATTTCAAGACATTCCAAGATACTTTTGGGGTCTTTTTTGACGAAAAAGTTAAGTCACTGCCTAAGTGCATGGATCGCTTTCCTGATTTTCAAAAATTCATTTAAAATATTCCTTAAGCGATATGCAAATATTTTCAACGGATTCTTGTTCAGGGCGTCGTTGACTATGACCGAGTACAATTTCAAGACATTCCAACATACTTTGAATGTCCAAGTACATGGATCGCTTTCCTGATTTTCAAAAGTTCATTAAAAATATTCTTCAAGAGATATGCAAATATATTCAACGGATTCTTGTTCAGGGCATGCTTGACTATGACTGTGTACAATTTCAAGACATTCCAAGATACTTTTGGGGTCTTTTTTGAATGAAAAGTTAAGTCACTGGCTTAGTGCACAGACTTTCCTCATTTTCAAAAATTCATTAAAAATATTCCTTAAGAGATATGCAAATATTTTCAATTGATTCTTGTTCAGAGCGTCGTTGACTATGACTGAGTACAATTTCAAGACATTCCAACATACTTGGAATGTCCAAGTGCATGGATCGCTTTTCGGATTTTCAAAAATTCATTAAAAATATTCTTCAAGAGATATGCAAATATATTCAACGGATTCTTGTTCAGGGCATGCTTGACTATGACTGTGTACAATTTCAAGACATTCCAAGATACTTTTGGGGTCTTTTTTGACGAAAAAGTTAAGTCACTGCCTAAGTGCATGGATCGCTTTCCTGATTTTCAAAAATTCATTAAAAATATTCCTTAAGCGATATGCAAATATTTTCAACGGATTCTTGTTCAGGGCGTCGTTGACTATGACTGAGTACAATTTCAAGACATTCCAACATACTTGGAATGTCCAAGTGCATGGATCGCTTTCCTGATTTTCAAAAGTTCATTAAAAATATTCTTCAAGAGATATGCAAATATATTCAACGGATTCTTGTTCAGGGCATGCTTGACTATGACTGTGTACAATTTCAAGACATTCCAAGATACTTTTGGGGTCTTTTTTGACGAAAAAGTTAAGTCACTGCCTAAGTGCATGGATCGCTTTCCTGATTTTCAGAAATTCTTTAAAAATATTCCTTAAACGATATGCAAATATTTTCAACGGATTCTTGTTCAGGGCGTCGTTGACTATGACTGAGTACAATTTCAAGACATTCCAACATACTTGGAATGTCCAAGTGCATGGATCGCTTTCCTGATTTTCAAAAGTTCATTAAAAATATTCTTCAAGAGATATGCAAATATATTCAACGGATTCTTGTTCAGGGCATGCTTGACTATGACTGTGTACAATTTCAAGACATATCAAGATACTTTTGGGGTCTTTTTTGAATAAAAAGTTAAGTCACTGCCTAAGTGCACAGACTTTCCTCATTTTCAAAAATTAATTAAAAATATTCCTTAAGAGATATGCAAATATTTTCAATTGATTCTTGTTCAGGGCGTCGTTGACTATGACTGAGTACAATTTCAAGACATTCCAACATACTTGGAATGTCCAAGTGCATGGATCGCTTTTCGGATTTTCAAAAATTCATTAAAAATATTCTTCAAGAGATATGCAAATATATTCAATGGTTTCTTGTTCAGGGCATGCTTGACTATGACTGTGTACAATTTCAAGACATTCCAAGATACTTTTGGGGTCTTTTTTGACAAAAAAGTTAAGTCACTGCCTAAGTGCATGGATTGCTTTCCTGATTTTCAAAAATTCATTAAAAATATTCCTTAAGCGATATGCAAATATTTTCAACGGATTCTTGTTCAGGGCGTCGTTGACTATGACTGAGTACAATTTCAAGACATTCCAACATACTTGGAATGTCCAAGTGCATGGATCGCTTTCCGGATTTTCAAAAATTCATTAAAAATATTCTTCAAGAGATATGCAAATATATTCAACGGATTCTTGTTCAGGGCATGCTTGACTATGACTGTGTACAATTTCAAGACATTCCAAGATACTTTTGGGGTCTTTTTTGAATAAAAAGTTAAGTCACTGCCTAAGTGCACAGACTTTCCTCATTTCCAAAAATTCATTAAAAATATTCCTTAAGAGATATGCAAATATTTTCAATGGATTCTTGTTCAGGGCGTCGTTGACTATGACCGAGTACAATTTCAAGACATTCCAACATACTTGGAATGTCCAAGTGCATGGATCGCTTTCCGGATTTTCAAAAATTCATTAAAAATATTCTTCAAGAGATATGCAAATATATTCAACGGATTCTTGTTCAGGGCATGCTTGACTATGACTGTGTACAATTTCAAGACATTCCAAGATACTTTTGGGGTCTTTTTTGACGAAAAAGTTAAGTCACTGCCTAAGTGCATGGATCGCTTTCCTGATTTTCAAAAATTCATTAAAAATATTCCTTAAGCGATATGCAAATATTTTCAACGGATTCTTGTTCAGGGCGTCGTTGACTATGACTGAGTACAATTTCAAGACATTCCAACATACTTGGAATGTCCAAGTGCATGGATCGCTTTCCGGATTTTCAAAAATTCATTAAAAATATTCTTCAAGAGATATGCAAATATATTCAACGGATTCTTATTCAGGGCATGCTTGACTATGACTGTGTACAATTTCAAGACATTCCAATTTACTTTTGGGGTTTTTTTTGAAAAAAAAGTCAAGTCACTAAGTGCATCAGGGCAAATGGATCGTTTCCTTCGTCTCACCTGATATCCTGCTGTGTGATCCACGGTGTCCAAACGTTTGTTTCCAGCGACTGGGCGACATGGATGAACTCCTGCAGCTTTAATGCTTTAAAAACAAACCAAAAACATCAAAAGTTAAGTCACTGCCTAAGTGCATGGATCGCTTTACTAATTTTCAAAAATTCATTAAAAATATTCCTTAAGAGATATGCAAATATTTTCAATTGATTCTTGTTCAGGGCGTCGTTGACTATGACTGAGTACAATTTCAAGACATTCCAACATACTTGGAATGTCCAAGTGCATGGATCGCTTTTCGGATTTTCAAAAATTCATTAAAAATATTCTTCAAGAGATATGCAAATATATTCAACGGATTCTTGTTCAGGGCATGCTTGACTATGACTGTGTACAATTTCAAGACATTCCAAGATACTTTTGGGGTCTTTTTTGAATAAAAAGTTAAGTCACTGCCTAAGTGCATGGATCGCTTTCCTGATTTTCAAAAATTCATTAAAAATATTCCTTAAGCGATATGCAAATATTTTCAACGGATTCTTGTTCAGGGCGTCGTTGACTATGACTGAGTACAATTTCAAGACATTCCAACATACTTGGAATGTCCAAGTGCATGGATCGCTTTCCTGATTTTCAAAAGTTCATTAAAAATATTCTTCAAGAGATATGCAAATATATTCAACGGATTCTTGTTCAGGGCATGCTTGACTATGACTGTGTACAATTTCAAGACATTCCAAGATACCTTTGGGGTCTTTTTTGGATAAAAAGTTAAGTCACTGCCTAAGTGCACAGACTTTCATCATTTTCAAAAATTCATTAAAAATATTCCTTAAGAGATATGCAAATATTTTCAATGGATTCTTGTTCAGGGCGTCGTTGACTATGACCGAGTACAATTTCAAGACATTCCAACATACTTGGAATGTCCAAGTGCATGGATCGCTTTCCGGATTTTCAAAAATTCATTAAAAATATTCTTCAAGAGATATGCAAATATATTCAACGGATTCTTGTTCAGGGCATGCTTGACTATGACTGTGTACAATTTCAAGACATTCCAAGATACTTTTGGGGTCTTTTTTGACGAAAAAGTTAAGTCACTGCCTAAGTGCATGGATCGCTTTCCTGATTTTCAGAAATTCTTTAAAAATATTCCTTAAACGATATGCAAATATTTTCAACGGATTCTTGTTCAGGGCGTCGTTGACTATGACTGAGTACAATTTCAAGACATTCCAACATACTTGGAATGTCCAAGTGAATGGATCGCTTTCCTGATTTTCAAAAGTTCATTAAAAATATTCTTCAAGAGATATGCAAATATATTCAACGGATTCTTGTTCAGGGCATGCTTGACTATGACTGTGTACAATTTCAAGACATTCCAGGATACTTTTGGGGTCTTTTTTGAATAAAAAGTTTAGTCACTGCCTAAGTGCACAGACTTTCCTCATTTTCAAAAGTTCATTAAAAATATTCCTTAAGAGATATGCAAATATTTTCAATTGATTCTTGTTCAGGGCGTCGTTGACTATGACTGAGTACAATTTCAAGACATTCCAACATACTTGGAATGTCCAAGTGCATGGATCGCTTTTCGGATTTTCAAAAATTCATTAAAAATATTCTTCAAGAGATATGCAAATATATTCAACGGATTCTTGTTCAGGGCATGCTTGACTATGACTGTGTACAATTTCAAGACATTCCAAGATACTTTTGGGGTCTTTTTTGAATAAAAAGTTAAGTCACTGCCTAAGTGCATGGATCGCTTTTCTGATTTTCAAAAATTCATTAAAAATATTCCTTAAGCGATATACAAATATTTTCAACGGATTCTTGTTCAGGGCGTCGTTGACTATGACTGAGTACAATTTCAAAACATTCCAACATACTTGGAATGTCCAAGTGCATGGATCGCTTTCCTGATTTTCAAAAGTTCATTAAAAATATTCTTCAAGAGATATGCAAATATATTCAACGGATTCTTGTTCAGGGCATGCTTGACTATGACTGTGTACAATTTCAAGACATTCCAAGATACTTTTGGGGTCTTTTTTGAATAAAAAGTTAAGTCACTGCCTAAGTGCACAGACTTTCATCATTTTCAAAAATTCATTAAAAATATTCCATAAGAGATATGCAAATATTTTCAATGGATTCTTGTTCAGGGCGTTGTTGACTATGACTGAGTACAATTTCAAGACATTCCAACATACTTGGAATGTCCAAGTGCATGGATCGCTTTCCGGATTTTCAAAAATTCATTAAAAATATTCTTCAAGAGATATGCAAATATATTCAACGGATTCTTGTTCAGGGCATGCTTGACTATGACTGTGTACAATTTCAAGACATTCCAAGATACTTTTGGGGTCTTTTTTGACGAAAAAGTTAAGTCACTGCCTAAGTGCATGGATCGCTTTCGTGATTTTCAGAAATTCTTTAAAAATATTCCTTAAACGATATGCAAATATTTTCAACGGATTCTTGTTCAGGGCGTCGTTGACTATGACTGAGTACAATTTCAAGACATTCCAACATACTTGGAATGTCCAAGTGCATGGATCGCTTTCCTGATTTTCAAAAGTTCATTAAAAATATTCTTCAAGAGATATGCAAATATATTCAACGGATTCTTGTTCAGGGCATGCTTGACTATGACTGTGTACAATTTCAAGACATTCCAAGATACTTTTGGGGTCTTTTTTGACGAAAAAGTTAAGTCACTGCCTAAGTGCATGGATCGCTTTCCTGATTTTCAGAAATTCTTTAAAAATATTCCTTAAACGATATGCAAATATTTTCAACGGATTCTTGTTCAGGGCGTCGTTGACTATGACTGAGTACAATTTCAAGACATTCCAACATACTTGGAATGTCCAAGTGCATGGATCGCTTTCCTGATTTTCAAAAGTTCATTAAAAATATTCTTCAAGAGATATGCAAATATATTCAACGGATTCTTGTTCAGGGCATGCTTGACTATGACTGTGTACAATTTCAAGACATATCAAGATACTTTTGGGGTCTTTTTTGAATAAAAAGTTAAGTCACTGCCTAAGTGCACAGACTTTCCTCATTTTCAAAAATTCATTAAAAATATTCCTTAAGAGATATGCAAATATTTTCAATTGATTCTTGTTCAGGGCGTCGTTGACTATGACTGAGTACAATTTCAAGACATTCCAACATACTTGGAATGTCCAAGTGCATGGATCGCTTTTCGGATTTTCAAAAATTCATTAAAAATATTCTTCAAGAGATATGCAAATATATTCAACGGTTTCTTGTTCAGGGCATGCTTGACTATGACTGTGTACAATTTCAAGACATTCCAAGATACTTTTGGGGTCTTTTTTGACAAAAAAGTTAAGTCACTGCCTAAGTGCATGGATTGCTTTCCTGATTTTCAAAAATTCATTAAAAATATTCCTTAAGCGATATGCAAATATTTTCAACGGATTCTTGTTCAGGGCGTCGTTGACTATGACTGAGTACAATTTCAAGACATTCCAACATACTTGGAATGTCCAAGTGCATGGATCGCTTTCCGGATTTTCAAAAGTTCATTAAAAATATTCTTCAAGAGATATGCAAATATATTCAACGGATTCTTGTTCAGGGCATGCTTGACTATGACTGTGTACAATTTCAAGACATTCCAAGATACTTTTGGGGTCTTTTTTGAATAAAAAGTTAAGTCACTGCCTAAGTGCACAGACTTTCCTCATTTCCAAAAATTCATTAAAAATATTCCTTAAGAGATATGCAAATATTTTCAATGGATTCTTGTTCAGGGCGTCGTTGACTATGACCGAGTACAATTTCAAGACATTCCAACATACTTGGAATGTCCAAGTGCATGGATCGCTTTCCTGATTTTCAAAAATTCATTAAAAATATTCTTCAAGAGATATGCAAATATATTCAACGGATTCTTGTTCAGGGCATGCTTGACTATGACTGTGTACAATTTCAAGACATTCCAAGATACTTTTGGGGTCTTTTTTGACGAAAAAGTTAAGTCACTGCCTAAGTGCATGGATCGCTTTCCTGATTTTCAAAAATTCATTAAAAATATTCCTTAAGCGATATGCAAATATTTTCAACGGATTCTTGTTCAGGGCGTCGTTGACTATGACTGAGTACAATTTCAAGACATTCCAACATACTTGGAATGTCCAAGTGCATGGATCGCTTTCCGGATTTTCAAAAATTCATTAAAAATATTCTTCAAGAGATATGCAAATATATTCAACGGATTCTTATTCAGGGCATGCTTGACTATGACTGTGTACAATTTCAAGACATTCCAATTTACTTTTGGGGTTTTTTTTGAAAAAAAAGTCAAGTCACTAAGTGCATCAGGGCAAATGGATCGTTTCCTTCGTCTCACCTGATATCCTGCTGTGTGATCCACGGTGTCCAAACGTTTGTTTCCAGCGACTGGACGACATGGATGAACTCCTGCAGCTTTAATTCTTTAAAAACAACCCAAAAACATCAAAAGTTAAGTCACTGCCTAAGTGCATGGATCGCTTTCCTGATTTTCAAAAATTCATTAAAAATATTCCTCAAGAGATATGCAAATATATTCAACGGATTCTTGTTCAGGGCATGCTTGACTATGACTGTGTACAATTTCAAGACATTCCAAGATACTTTTGGGGTCTTTTTTGACGAAAAAGTTAAGTCACTGCCTAAGTGCATGGATCGCTTTCCTGATTTTCAAAAATTCATTAAAAATATTCCTTAAGCGATATGCAAATATTTTCAACGGATTCTTGTTCAGGGCGTCGTTGACTATGACTGAGTACAATTTCAAGACATTCCAACATACTTGGAATGTCCAAGTGCATGGATCGCTTTCCGGATTTTCAAAAATTCATTAAAAATATTCTTCAAGAGATATGCAAATATATTCAACGGATTCTTATTCAGGGCATGCTTGACTATGACTGTGTACAATTTCAAGACATTCCAATTTACTTTTGGGGTTTTTTTTGAAAAAAAAGTCAAGTCACTAAGTGCATCAGGGCAAATGGATTGTTTCCTTCGTCTCACCTGATATCCTGCTGTGTGATCCACGGTGTCCAAACGTTTGTTTCCAGCGACTGGGCGACATGGATGAACTCCTGCAGCTTTAATGCTTTAAAAACAAACCAAAAACATCAAAAGTTAAGTCACTGCCTAAGTGCATGGATCGCTTTCCTAATTTTCAAAAATTCATTAAAAATATTCCTTAAGAGATATGCAAATATTTTCAATTGATTCTTGTTCAGGGCGTCGTTGACTATGACTGAGTACAATTTCAAGACATTCCAACATACTTGGAATGTCCAAGTGCATGGATCGCTTTTCGGATTTTCAAAAATTAATTAAAAATATTCTTCAAGAGATATGCAAATATATTCAACGGATTCTTGTTCAGGGCATGCTTGACTATGACTGTGTACAATTTCAAGACATTCCAAGATACTTTTGGGGTCTTTTTTGAATAAAAAGTTAAGTCACTGCCTAAGTGCATGGATCGCTTTCCTGATTTGCAAAAATTCATTAAAAATATTCCTTAAGCGATATGCAAATATTTTCAACGGATTCTTGTTCAGGGCGTCGTTGACTATGACTGAGTACAATTTCAAGACATTCCAACATACTTGGAATGTCCAAGTGCATGGATCGCTTTCCTGATTTTCAAAAGTTCATTAAAAATATTCTTCAAGAGATATGCAAATATATTCAACGGATTCTTGTTCAGGGCATGCTTGACTATGACTGTGTACAATTTCAAGACATTCCAAGATACCTTTGGGGTCTTTTTTGGATAAAAAGTTAAGTCACTGCCTAAGTGCACAGACTTTCATCATTTTCAAAAATTCATTAAAAATATTCCTTAAGAGATATGCAAATATTTTCAATGGATTCTTGTTCAGGGCGTCGTTGACTATGACCGAGTACAATTTCAAGACATTCCAACATACTTGGAATGTCCAAGTGCATGGATCGCTTTCCGGATTTTCAAAAATTCATTAAAAATATTCTTCAAGAGATATGCAAATATATTCAACGGATTCTTGTTCAGGGCATGCTTGACTATGACTGTGTACAATTTCAAGACATTCCAAGATACTTTTGGGGTCTTTTTTGACGAAAAAGTTAAGTCACTGCCTAAGTGCATGGATCGCTTTCCTGATTTTCAGAAATTCTTTAAAAATATTCCTTAAACGATATGCAAATATTTTCAACGGATTCTTGTTCAGGGCGTCGTTGACTATGACTGAGTACAATTTCAAGACATTCCAACATACTTGGAATGTCCAAGTGAATGGATCGCTTTCCTGATTTTCAAAAGTTCATTAAAAATATTCTTCAAGAGATATGCAAATATATTCAACGGATTCTTGTTCAGGGCATGCTTGACTATGACTGTGTACAATTTCAAGACATTCCAGGATACTTTTGGGGTCTTTTTTGAATAAAAAGTTAAGTCACTGCCTAAGTGCACAGACTTTCCTCATTTTCAAAAATTCATTAAAAATATTCCTTAAGAGATATGCAAATATTTTCAATTGATTCTTGTTCAGGGCGTCGTTGACTATGACTGAGTACAATTTCAAGACATTCCAACATACTTGGAATGTCCAAGTGCATGGATCGCTTTCCGGATTTTCAAAAATTCATTAAAAATATTCTTCAAGAGATATGCAAATATATTCAACGGATTCTTGTTCAGGGCATGCTTGACTATGACTGTGTACAATTTCAAGACATTCCAAGATACTTTTGGGGTCTTTTTTGACGAAAAAGTTAAGTCACTGCCTAAGTGCATGGATCGCTTTCCTGATTTTCAGAAATTCTTTAAAAATATTCCTTAAACGATATGCAAATATTTTCAACGGATTCTTGTTCAGGGCGTCGTTGACTATGACTGAGTACAATTTCAAGACATTCCAACATACTTGGAATGTCCAAGTGCATGGATCGCTTTCCTGATTTTCAAAAGTTCATTAAAAATATTCTTCAAGAGATATGCAAATATATTCAACGGATTCTTGTTCAGGGCATGCTTGACTATGACTGTGTACAATTTCAAGACATTCCAAGATACTTTTGGGGTCTTTTTTGAATAAAAAGTTAAGTCACTGCCTAAGTGCACAGACTTTCATCATTTTCAAAAATTCATTAAAAATATTCCTTAAGAGATATGCAAATATTTTCAATGGATTCTTGTTCAGGGCGTTGTTTACTATGACTGAGTACAATTTCAAGACATTCCAACATACTTGGAATGTCCAAGTGCATGGATCGCTTTCCGGATTTTCAAAAATTCATTAAAAATATTCTTCAAGAGATATGCAAATATATTCAACGGATTCTTGTTCAGGGCATGCTTGACTATGACTGTGTACAATTTCAAGACATTCCAAGATACTTTTGGGGTCTTTTTTGACGAAAAAGTTAAGTCACTGCCTAAGTGCATGGATCGCTTTCCTGATTTTCAGAAATTCTTTAAAAATATTCCTTAAACGATATGCAAATATTTTCAACGGATTCTTGTTCAGGGCGTCGTTGACTATGACTGAGTACAATTTCAAGACATTCCAACATACTTGGAATGTCCAAGTGCATGGATCGCTTTCCTGATTTTCAAAAGTTCATTAAAAATATTCTTCAAGAGATATGCAAATATATTCAACGGATTCTTGTTCAGGGCATGCTTGACTATGACTGTGTACAATTTCAAGACATTCCAAGATACTTTTGGGGTCTTTTTTGAATAAAAAGTTAAGTCACTGCCTAAGTGCACAGACTTTCCTCATTTTCAAAAATTCATTAAAAATATTCCTTAAGAGATATGCAAATATTTTCAATTGATTCTTGTTCAGGGCGTCGTTGACTATGACTGAGTACAATTTCAAGACATTCCAACATACTTGGAATGTCCAAGTGCATGGATCGCTTTTCGGATTTTCAAAAATTCATTAAAAATATTCTTCAAGAGATATGCAAATTCATCAACGGATTCTTGTTCAGGGCATGCTTGACTATGACTGTGTACAATTTCAAGACATTCCAAGATACTTTTGGGGTCTTTTTTGACAAAAAAGTTAAGTCACTGCCTAAGTGCATGGATCGCTTTCCTGATTTTCAAAAATTCATTAAAAATATTCCTTAAGCGATATGCAAATATTTTCAACGGATTCTTGTTCAGGGCGTCGTTGACTATGACTGAGTACAATTTCAAGACATTCCAACATATTTGGAATGTCCAAGTGCATGGATCGCTTTCCTGATTTTCAAAAGTTCATTAAAAATATTCTTCAAGAGATATGCAAATATATTCAACGGATTCTTGTTCAGGGCATGCTTGACTATGACTTTGTACAATTTCAAGACATTCCAAGATACCTTTGGGGTCTTTTTTGAATAAAAAGTTAAGTCACTGCCTAAGTGCACAGACTTTCATCATTTTCAAAAATTCATTAAAAATATTCCTTAAGAGATATGCAAATATTTTCAATGGATTCTTGTTCAGGGCGTCGTTGACTATGACCGAGTACAACTTCAAGACATTCCAACATACTTGGAATGTCCAAGTGCATGGATCGCTTTCCGGATTTTCAAAAAATCATTAAAAATATTCTTCAAGAGATATGCAAATATATTCAACGGATTCTTGTTCAGGGCATGCTTGACTATGACTGTGTACAATTTCAAGACATTCCAAGATACTTTTGGGGTCTTTTTTGACAAAAAAGTTAAGTCACTGCCTAAGTGCATGGATCGCTTTCCTGATTTTCAGAAATTCTTTAAAAATATTCCTTAAAAGATATGCAAATATTTTCAACGGATTCTTGTTCAGGGCGTCGTTGACTATGACTGAGTACAATTTCAAGACATTCCAACATACTTGGAATGTCCAAGTGCATGGATCGCTTTCCTGATTTTCAAAAGTTCATTAAAAATATTCTTCAAGAGATATGCAAATATATTCAACGGATTCTTGTTCAGGGCATGCTTGACTATGACTGTGTACAATTTCAAGACATTCCAAGATACCTTTGGGGTCTTTTTTGAATAAAAAGTTAAGTCACTGCCTAAGTGCATGGATCGCTTTCCTCATTTTCAGAAATTCATTAAAAATATTCCTTAAGCGATATGCAAATATTTTCAACGGATTCTTGTTCAGGGCGTCGTTGACTATGACTGAGTACAATTTCAAGACATTCCAACATACTTGGAATGTCCAAATGCATGGATCGCTTTCCTGATTTTCAAAAGTTCATTAAAAATATTCTTCAAGAGATATGCAAATATATTCAACGGATTCTTGTTCAGGTCATGCTTCACTATGACTGTGTACAATTTCAAGACATTCCAAGATACCTTTGGGGTCTTTTTTGAATAAAAAGTTAAGTCACTGCCTAAGTGCACAGACTTTCATCATTTTCAAAAATTCATTAAAAATATTCCTTAAGAGATATGCAAATATTTTCAATGGATTCTTGTTCAGGGCGTCGTTGACTATGACCGAGTACAATTTCAAGACATTCCAACATACTTGGAATGTCCAAGTGCATGGATCGCTTTCCGGATTTTCAAAAATTCATTAAAAATATTCTTCAAGAGATATGCAAATATATTCAACGGATTCTTGTTCAGGGCATTCTTGACTATGACTGTGTACAATTTCAAGACATTCCAAGATACTTTTGGGGTCTTTTTTGACGAAAAAGTTAAGTCACTGCCTAAGTGCATGGATCGCTTTCCTGATTTTCAGAAATTCTTTAAAAATATTCCTTAAACGATATGCAAATATTTTCAACGGATTCTTGTTCAGGGCGTCGTTGACTATGACTGAGTACAATTTCAAGACATTCCAACATACTTGGAATGTCCAAGTGCATGGATCGCTTTCCTGATTTTCAAAAGTTCATTAAAAATATCTAAGAGATATGCAAATATATTCAACGGATTCTTGTTCAGGGCATGCTTGACTATGACTGTGTACAATTTCAAGACATTCCAAGATACTTTTGGGGTCTTTTTGACGAAAAAGTTAAGTCACTGCCTAAGTGCATGGATCGCTTTCCTGATTTTCAAAAATTCATTAAAAATATTCCTTAAGCGATATGCAAATATTTTCAACGGATTCTTGTTCAGGGCGTCGTTGACTATGACTGAGTACAATTTCAAGACATTCCAACATACTTGGAATGTCCAAGTGCATGGATCGCTTTCCGGATTTTCAAAAATTCATTAAAAATATTCTTCAAGAGATATGCAAATATATTCAACGGATTCTTATTCAGGGCATGCTTGACTATGACTGTGTACAATTTCAAGACATTCCAATTTACTTTTGGGGTTTTTTTTGAAAAAAAAGTCAAGTCACTAAGTGCATCAGGGCAAATGGATCGTTTCCTTCGTCTCACCTGATATCCTGCTGTGTGATCCACGGTGTCCAAACGTTTGTTTCCAGCGACTGGGCGACATGGATGAACTCCTGCAGCTTTAATGCTTTAAAAACAAACCAAAAACATCAAAAGTTAAGTCACTGCCTAAGTGCATGGATCGCTTTCCTAATTTTCAAAAATTCATTAAAAATATTCTTCAAGAGATATGCAAATATATTCAACGGATTCTTGTTCAGGGCATTCTTGACTATGACTGTGTACAATTTCAAGACATTCCAAGATACTTTTGGGGTCTTTTTTGACAAAAAAGTTAAGTCACTGCCTAAGTGCATGGATCGCTTTCCTGATTTTCAGAAATTCTTTAAAAATATTCCTTAAACGATATGCAAATATTTTCAATGGATTCTTGTTCAGGGCGTCGTTGACTATGACCGAGTACAATTTCAAGACATTCCAACATACTTGGAATGTCCAAGTGCATGGATCGCTTTCCGGATTTTCAAAAATTCATTAAAAATATTCTTCAAGAGATATGCAAATATATTCAACGGATTCTTGTTCAGGGCATTCTTGACAATGACTGTGTACAATTTCAAGACATTCCAAGATACTTTTGGGGTCTTTTTTGACAAAAAAGTTAAGTCACTGCCTAAGAGCATGGATCGCTTTCCTGATTTTCAGAAATTCTTTAAAAATATTCCTTAAACGATATGCAAATATTTTCAACGGATTCTTGTTCAGGGCGTCGTTGACTATGACTGAGTACAATTTCAAGACATTCCAACATACTTGGAATGTCCAAGTGCATGGATCGCTTTCCTGATTTTCAAAAGTTCATTAAAAATATTCTTCAAGAGATATGCAAATATATTCAACGGATTCTTGTTCAGGGCATGCTTGACTATGACTGTGTACAATTTCAAGACATTCCAAGATACTTTTGGGGTCTTTTTTGAATAAAAAGTTAAGTCACTGCCTAAGTGCACAGACTTTCCTCATTTTCAAAAATTCATTAAAAATATTCCTTAAGAGATATGCAAATATTTTCAATTGATTCTTGTTCAGGGCGTCGTTGACTATGACTGAGTACAATTTCAAGACATTCCAACATACTTTGAATGTCCAAGTGCATGGATCGCTTTTCGGATTTTCAAAAATTCATTAAAAATATTCTTCAAGAGATATGCAAATATATTCAACGGATTCTTGTTCAGGGCATGCTTGACTATGACTGTGTACAATTTCAAGACATTCCAAGATACTTTTGGGGTCTTTTTTGAATAAAAAGTTAAGTCACTGCCTAAGTGCACAGACTTTCCTCATTTTCAAAAATTCATTAAAAATATTCCTTAAGAGATATGCAAATATTTTCAATTGATTCTTGTTCAGGGCGTCGTTGACTATGACTGAGTACAATTTCAAGACATTCCAACATACTTGGAATGTCCAAGTGCATGGATCGCTTTTCGGATTTTCAAAAATTCATTAAAAATATTCTTCAAGAGATATGCAAATATATTCAACGGATTCTTGTTCAGGGCATGCTTGACTATGACTGTGTACAATTTCAAGACATTCCAAGATACTTTTGGGGTCTTTTTTGACAAAATTTAAGTCACTGCCGAAGTGCATGGATCGCTTTCCTGATTTTCAAAAATTCATTAAAAATATTCCTTAAGCGATATGCAAATATTTTCAACGGATTCTTGTTCAGGGCGTCGTTGACTATGACTGAGTACAATTTCAAGACATTCCAACATACTTGGAATGTCCAAGTGCATGGATCGCTTTCCTGATTTTCAAAAGTTCATTAAAAATATTCTTCAAGAGATATGCAAATATATTCAACGGATTCTTGTTCAGGGCATGCTTGACTATGACTGTGTACAATTTCAAGACATTCCAAGATACCTTTGGGGTCTTTTTTGAATAAAAAGTTAAGTCACTGCCTAAGTGCACAGACTTTCATCATTTTCAAAAATTCATTAAAAATATTCCTTAAGAGATATGCAAATATTTTCAATGGATTCTTGTTCAGGGCGTCGTTGACTATGACCGAGTACAACTTCAAGACATTCCAACATACTTGGAATGTCCAAGTGCATGGATCGCTTTCCGGATTTTCAAAAAATCATTAAAAATATTCTTCAAGAGATATGCAAATATATTCAACGGATTCTTGTTCAGGGCATGCTTGACTATGACTGTGTACAATTTCAAGACATTCCAAGATACTTTTGGGGTCTTTTTTGACAAAAAAGTTAAGTCACTGCCTAAGTGCATGGATCGCTTTCCTGATTTTCAGAAATTCTTTAAAAATATTCCTTAAAAGATATGCAAATATTTTCAACGGATTCTTGTTCAGGGCGTCGTTGACTATGACTGAGTACAATTTCAAGACATTCCAACATACTTGGAATGTCCAAGTGCATGGATCGCTTTCCTGATTTTCAAAAGTTCATTAAAAATATTCTTCAAGAGATATGCAAATATATTCAACGGATTCTTGTTCAGGGCATGCTTGACTATGACTGTGTACAATTTCAAGACATTCCAAGATACCTTTGGGGTCTTTTTTGAATAAAAAGTTAAGTCACTGCCTAAGTGCATGGATCGCTTTCCTCATTTTCAGAAATTCATTAAAAATATTCCTTAAGCGATATGCAAATATTTTCAACGGATTCTTGTTCAGGGCGTCGTTGACTATGACTGAGTACAATTTCAAGACATTCCAACATACTTGGAATGTCCAAGTGCATGGATCGCTTTCCTGATTTTCAAAAGTTCATTAAAAATATTCTTCAAGAGATATGCAAATATATTCAACGGATTCTTGTTCAGGTCATGCTTGACTATGACTGTGTACAATTTCAAGACATTCCAAGATACCTTTGGGGTCTTTTTTGAATAAAAAGTTAAGTCACTGCCTAAGTGCACAGACTTTCATCATTTTCAAAAATTCATTAAAAATATTCCTTAAGAGATATGCAAATATTTTCAATGGATTCTTGTTCAGGGCGTCGTTGACTATGACCGAGTACAATTTCAAGACATTCCAACATACTTGGAATGTCCAAGTGCATGGATCGCTTTCCGGATTTTCAAAAATTCATTAAAAATATTCTTCAAGAGATATGCAAATATATTCAACGGATTCTTGTTCAGGGCATTCTTGACTATGACTGTGTACAATTTCAAGACATTCCAAGATACTTTTGGGGTCTTTTTTGACGAAAAAGTTAAGTCACTGCCTAAGTGCATGGATCGCTTTCCTGATTTTCAGAAATTCTTTAAAAATATTCCTTAAACGATATGCAAATATTTTCAACGGATTCTTGTTCAGGGCGTCGTTGACTATGACTGAGTACAATTTCAAGACATTCCAACATACTTGGAATGTCCAAGTGCATGGATCGCTTTCCTGATTTTCAAAAGTTCATTAAAAATATCTAAGAGATATGCAAATATATTCAACGGATTCTTGTTCAGGGCATGCTTGACTATGACTGTGTACAATTTCAAGACATTCCAAGATACTTTTGGGGTCTTTTTGACGAAAAAGTTAAGTCACTGCCTAAGTGCATGGATCGCTTTCCTGATTTTCAAAAATTCATTAAAAATATTCCTTAAGCGATATGCAAATATTTTCAACGGATTCTTGTTCAGGGCGTCGTTGACTATGACTGAGTACAATTTCAAGACATTCCAACATACTTGGAATGTCCAAGTGCATGGATCGCTTTCCGGATTTTCAAAAATTCATTAAAAATATTCTTCAAGAGATATGCAAATATATTCAACGGATTCTTGTTCAGGGCATGCTTGACTATGACTGTGTACAATTTCAAGACATTCCAGGATACTTTTGGGGTCTTTTTTGAATAAAAAGTTAAGTCACTGCCTAAGTGCATGGATCGCTTTCCTGATTTTCAAAAATTCATTAAAAATATTCCTTAAGCGATATGCAAATATTTTCAACGGATTCTTGTTCAGGTCGTCGTTGACTATGACTGAGTACAATTTCAAAACATTCCAACATACTTGGAATGTCCAAGTGCATGGATCGCTTTCCTGATTTTCAAAAGTTCATTTAAAATATTCTTCAAGAGATATGCAAATATATTCAACGGATTCTTGTTCAGGGCATGCTTGACTATGACTGTGTACAATTTCAAGACATTCCAAGATACTTTTGGGGTCTTTTTTGAATAAAAAGTTAAGTCACTGCCTAAGTGCACAGACTTTCCTCATTTTCAAAAATTCATTAAAAATATTCCTTAAGAGATATGCAAATATTTTCAATTGATTCTTGTTCAGGGCGTCGTTGACTATGACTGAGTACAATTTAAAGACATTCCAACATACTTGGAATGTCCAAGTGCATGGATCGCTTTTCGGATTTTCAAAAATTCATTAAAAATATTCTTCAAGAGATATGCAAATATATTCAACGGATTCTTGTTCAGGGCATGCTTGACTATGACTGTGTACAATTTCAAGACATTCCAAGATACTTTTGGGGTCTTTTTTGACAAAAAAGTTAAGTCACTGCCTAAGTGCATGGATCGCTTTCCTGATTTTCAAAAATTCATTAAAAATATTCCTTAAGCGATATGCAAATATTTTCAACGGATTCTTGTTCAGGGCGTCGTTGACTATGACTGAGTACAATTTCAAGACATTCCAACATACTTGGAATGTCCAAGTGCATGGATCGCTTTCCTGATTTTCAAAAGTTCATTAAAAATATTCTTCAAGAGATATGCAAATATATTCAACGGATTCTTGTTCAGGGCATGCTTGACTATGACTGTGTACAATTTCAAGACATTCCAAGATACCTTTGGGGTCTTTTTTGGATAAAAAGTTAAGTCACTGCCTAAGTGCACAGACTTTCATCATTTTCAAAAATTCATTAAAAATATTCCTTAAGAGATATGCAAATATTTTCAATGGACTCTTGTTCAGGGCGTCGTTGACTATGACCGAGTACAATTTCAAGACATTCCAACATACTTGGAATGTCCAAGTGCATGGATCGCTTTTTGGATTTTCAAAAATTCATTAAAAATATTCTTCAAGAGATATGCAAATATATTCAACGGATTCTTGTTCAGGGCATGCTTGACTATGACTGTGTACAATTTCAAGACATTCCAAGATACTTTTGGGGTCTTTTTTGACGAAAAAGTTAAGTCACTGCCTAAGTGCATGGATCGCTTTCCTGATTTTCAGAAATTCTTTAAAAATATTCCTTAAACGATATGCAAATATTTTCAACGGATTCTTGTTCAGGGCGTCGTTGACTATGACTGAGTACAATTTCAAGACATTCAAACATACTTGGAATGTCCAAGTGCATGGATCGCTTTCCTGATTTTCAAAAGTTCATTAAAAATATTCTTCAAGAGATATGCAAATATATTCAACGGATTCTTGTTCAGGGCATGCTTGACTATGACTGTGTACAATTTCAAGACATTCCAGGATACTTTTGGGGTCTTTTTTGAATAAAAAGTTAAGTCACTGCCTAAGTGCACAGACTTTCCTCATTTTCAAAAATTCATTAAAAATATTCCTTAAGAGATATGCAAATATTTTCAATTGATTCTTGTTCAGGGCGTCGTTGACTATGACTGAGTACAATTTCAAGACATTCCAACATACTTGGAATGTCCAAGTGCATGGATCGCTTTTCGGATTTTCAAAAATTCATTAAAAATATTCCTTAAGAGATATGCAAATATTTTCAATGGATTCTTGTTCAGGGCGTTGTTGACTATGACTGAGTACAATTTCAAGACATTCCAACATACTTGGAATGTCCAAGTGCATGGATCGCTTTCCGGATTTTCAAAAATTCATTAAAAATATTCTTCAAGAGATATGCAAATATATTCAACGGATTCTTGTTCAGGGCATGCTTGACTATGACTGTGTACAATTTCAAGACATTCCAAGATACTTTTGGGGTCTTTTTTGACAAAAAAGTTAAGTCACTGCCTAAGTGCATGGATCGCATTTCTGATTTTCAAAAATTCATTAAAAATATTCCTTAAGCGATATGCAAATATTTTCAACGGATTCTTGTTCAGGGCGTCGTTGACTATGACTGAGTACAATTTCAAAACATTCCAACATACTTGGAATGTCCAAGTGCATGGATCGCTTTCCTGATTTTCAAAAGTTCATTAAAAATATTCTTCAAGAGATATGCAAATATATTCAACGGATTCTTGTTCAGGGCATGCTTGACTATGACTGTGTACAATTTCAAGACATTCCAAGATACTTTTGGGGTCTTTTTTGAATAAAAAGTTAAGTCACTGCCTAAGTGCATGGATCGCTTTTCTGATTTTCAAAAATTCATTAAAAATATTCCTTAAGAGATATGCAAATATTTTCAATGGATTCTTGTTCAGGGCGTTGTTGACTATGACTGAGTACAATTTCAAGACATTCCAACATACTTGGAATGTCCAAGTGCATGGATCGCTTTTCGGATTTTCAAAAATTCATTAAAAATATTCTTCAAGAGATATGCAAATATATTCAACGGATTCTTGTTCAGGGCATGCTTGACTATGACTGTGTACAATTTCAAGACATTCCAAGATACTTTTGGGGTCTTTTTTGACAAAAAAGTTAAGTCACTGCCTAAGTGCATGGATCGCTTTCCTGATTTTCAAAAATTCATTAAAAATATTCCTTAAGCGATATGCAAATATTTTCAACGGATTCTTGTTCAGGGCGTCGTTGACTATGACTGAGTACAATTTCAAGACATTCCAACATACTTGGAATGTCCAAGTGCATGGATCGCTTTCCTGATTTTCAAAAGTTCATTAAAAATATTCTTCAAGAGATATGCAAATATATTCAACGGATTCTTGTTCAGGGCATGCTTGACTATGACTGTGTACAATTTCAAGACATTCCAAGATACTTTTGGGGTCTTTTTTGACGAAAAAGTTAAGTCACTGCCTAAGTGCATGGATCGCTTTCCTGATTTTCAAAAATTCATTAAAAATATTCCTTAAGCGATATGCAAATATTTTCAACGGATTCTTGTTCAGGGCGTCGTTGACTATGACTGAGTACAATTTCAAGACATTCCAACATACTTGGAATGTCCAAGTGCATGGATCGCTTTCCTGATTTTCAAAAGTTCATTAAAAATATTCTTCAAGAGATATGCAAATATATTCAACGGATTCTTGTTCAGGGCATGCTTGACTATGACTGTGTACAATTTCAAGACATTCCAAGATACCTTTGGGGTCTTTTTTGGATAAAAAGTTAAGTCACTGCCTAAGTGCATGGATCGCTTTCCTGATTTTCAGAAATTCTTTAAAAATATTCCTTAAACGATATGCAAATATTTTCAACGGATTCTTGTTCAGGGCGTCGTTGACTATGACTGAGTACAATTTCAAGACATTCCAACATACTTGGAATGTCCAAGTGCATGGATCGCTTTCCTGATTTTCAAAAGTTCATTAAAAATATTCTTCAAGAGATATGCAAATATATTCAACGGATTCTTGTTCAGGGCATGCTTGACTTTGACTGTGTACAATTTCAAGACATTCCAAGATACTTTTGGGGTCTTTTTTGACGAAAAAGTTAAGTCACTGCCTAAGTGCATGGATCGCTTTCCTGAATTTCAGAAATTCTTTAAAAATATTCCTTAAACGATATGCAAATATTTTCAACGGATTCTTGTTCAGGGCGTCGTTGACTATGACTGAGTACAATTTCAAGACATTCCAACATACTTGGAATGTCCAAGTGCATGGATCGCTTTCCTGATTTTCAAAAGTTCATTAAAAATATTCTTCAAGAGATATGCAAATATATTCAACGGATTCTTGTTCAGGGCATGCTTGACTATGACTGTGTACAATTTCAAGACATTCCAAGATACTTTTGGGGTCTTTTTTGAATAAAAAGTTAAGTCACTGCCTAAGTGCACAGACTTTCCTCATTTTCAAAAATTCATTAAAAATATTCCTTAAGAGATATGCAAATATTTTCAATTGATTCTTGTTCAGGGCGTCATTGACTATGACTGAGTACAATTTCAAGACATTCCAACATACTTGGAATGTCCAAGTGCATGGATCGCTTTTCGGATTTTCAAAAATTCATTAAAAATATTCTTCAAGAGATATGCAAATATATTCAACGAATTCTTGTTCAGGGCATGCTTGACTATGACTGTGTACAATTTCAAGACATTCCAAGACACTTTTGGGGTCTTTTTTGACAAAAAAGTTAAGTCACTGCCTAAGTGCATGGATCGCTTTCCTGATTTTCAAAAATTCATTAAAAATATTCCTTAAACGATATGCAAATATTTTCAATTGATTCTTGTTCAGGGCGTCGTTGACTATGACTGAGTACAATTTCAAGACATTCCAACATACTTGGAATGTCCAAGTGCATGGATCGCTTTTCGGATTTTCAAAAATTCATTAAAAATATTCTTCAAGAGATATGCAAATATATTCAACGGATTCTTGTTCAGGGCATGCTTGACTATGACTGTGTACAATTTCAAGACATTCCAAGATACTTTTGGGGTCTTTTTTGACAAAAAAGTTAAGTCACTGCCTAAGTGCATGGATCGCTTTCCTGATTTTCAAAAATTCATTAAAAATATTCCTTAAGCGATATGCAAATATTTTCAACGGATTCTTGTTCAGGGCGTCGTTGACTATGACTGAGTACAATTTCAAGACATTCCAACATACTTGGAATGTCCAAGTGCATGGATCGCTTTTCGGATTTTCAAAAATTCATTAAAAATATTCTTCAAGAGATATGCAAATATATTCAACGGATTCTTGTTCAGGGCATGCTTGACTATGACTGTGTACAATTTCAAGACATTCCAAGATACTTTTGGGGTCTTTTTTGACGAAAAAGTTAAGTCACTGCCTAAGTGCATGGATCGCTTTCCTGATTTTCAAAAATTCATTAAAAATATTCCTTAAGCGATATGCAAATATTTTCAACGGATTCTTGTTCAGGGCGCCGTTGACTATGACTGAGTACAATTTAAAGACATTCCAACATACTTGGAATGTCCAAGTGCATGGATCGCTTTTCGGATTTTCAAAAATTCATTTAAAATATTCTTCAAGAGATATGCAAATATATTCAACGGATTCTTGTTCAGGGCATGCTTGACTATGACTGTGTACAATTTCAAGACATTCCAAGATACTTTTGGGGTCTTTTTTGACGAAAAAGTTAAGTCACTGCCTAAGTGCATGGATCGCTTTCCTGATTTTCAAAAATTCATTAAAAATATTCCTTAAGCGATATGCAAATATTTTCAACGGATTCTTGTTCAGGGCGTCGTTGACTATGACTGAGTACAATTTCAAGACATTCCAACATACTTGGAATGTCCAAGTGCATGGATCGCTTTCCTGATTTTCAAAAGTTCATTAAAAATATTCTTCAAGAGATATGCAAATATATTCAACGGATTCTTGTTCAGGGCATGCTTGACTATGACTGTGTACAATTTCAAGACATTCCAAGATACTTTTGGGGTCTTTTTTGAATAAAAAGTTAAGTCACTGCCTAAGTGCACAGACTTTCCTCATTTTCAAAAATTCATTAAAAATATTCCTTAAGAGATATGCAAATATTTTCAATTGATTCTTGTTCAGGGCGTCGTTGACTATGACTGAGTACAATTTCAAGACATTCCAACATACTTGGAATGTCCAAGTGCATGGATCGCTTTTCGGATTTTCAAAAATTCATTAAAAATATTCTTCAAGAGATATGCAAATATATTCAACGGATTCTTGTTCAGGGCATGCTTGACTATGACTGTGTACAATTTCAAGACATTCCAAGATACTTTTGGGGTCTTTTTTGACAAAAAAGTTAAGTCACTGCCTAAGTGCATGGATCGCTTTTCTGATTTTCAAAAATTCATTAAAAATATTCCTTAAGCGATATGCAAATATTTTCAACGGATTCTTGTTCAGGGCGTCGTTGACTATGACTGAGTACAATTTCAAAACATTCCAACATACTTGGAATGTCCAAGTGCATGGATCGCTTTCCTGATTTTCAAAAGTTCATTAAAAATATTCTTCAAGAGATATGCAAATATATTCAACGGATTCTTGTTCAGGGCATGCTTGACTATGACTGTGTACAATTTCAAGACATTCCAAGATACTTTTGGGGTCTTTTTTGACGAAAAAGTTAAGTCACTGCCTAAGTGCACAGACTTTCCTCATTTTCAAAAATTCATTAAAAATATTCCTTAAGAGATATGCAAATATTTTCAATGGATTCTTGTTCAGGGCGTCGTTGACTATGACTGAGTACAATTTCAAGACATTCCAACATACTTGGAATGTCCAAGTGCATGGATCGCTTTCCGGATTTTCAAAAATTCATTAAAAATATTCTTCAAGAGATATGCAAATATATTCAACGGATTCTTGTTCAGGGCATGCTTGACTATGACTGTGTACAATTTCAAGACATTCCAAGATACTTTTGGGGTCTTTTTTGACGAAAAAGTTAAGTCACTGCCTAAGTGCATGGATCGCTTTCCTGATTTTCAGAAATTCTTTAAAAATATTCCTTAAACGATATGCAAATATTTTCAACGGATTCTTGTTCAGGGCGTCGTTGACTATGACTGAGTACAATTTCAAGACATTCCAACATACTTGGAATGTCCAAGTGCATGGATCGCTTTCCTGATTTTCAAAAGTTCATTAAAAATATTCTTCAAGAGATATGCAAATATATTCAACGGATTCTTGTTCAGGGCATGCTTGACTATGACTGTGTACAATTTCAAGACATTCCAAGATACTTTTGGGGTCTTTTTTGACAAAAAAGTTAAGTCACTGCCTAAGTGCATGGATCGCTTTCCTGATTTTCAAAAATTCATTAAAAATATTCCTTAAGCGATATGCAAATATTTTCAACGGATTCTTGTTCAGGGCGTCGTTGACTATGACTGAGTACAATTTCAAGACATTCCAACATACTTGGAATGTCCAAGTGCATGGATCGCTTTCCTGATTTTCAAAAGTTCATTAAAAATATTCTTCAAGAGATATGCAAATATATTCAACGGATTCTTGTTCAAGGCATGCTTGACTATGACTGTGTACAATTTCAAGACATTCCAAGATACCTTTGGGGTCTTTTTTGAATAAAAAGTTAAGTCACTGCCTAAGTGCACAGACTTTCATCATTTTCAAAAATTCATTAAAAATATTCCTTAAGAGATATGCAAATATTTTCAATGGATTCTTGTTCAGGGCGTCGTTGACTATGACCGAGTACAATTTCAAGACATTCCAACATACTTGGAATGTCCAAGTGCATGGATCGCTTTCCGGATTTTCAAAAATTCATTAAAAATATTCTTCAAGAGATATGCAAATATATTCAACGGATTCTTGTTCAGGGCATGCTTGACTATGACTGTGTACAATTTCAAGACATTCCAAGATACTTTTGGGGTCTTTTTTGACGAAAAAGTTAAGTCACTGCCTAAGTGCATGGATCGCTTTCCTGATTTTCAGAAATTCTTTAAAAATATTCCTTAAACGATATGCAAATATTTTCAACGGATTCTTGTTCAGGGCGTCGTTGACTATGACTGAGTACAATTTCAAGACATTCCAACATACTTGGAATGTCCAAGTGCATGGATCGCTTTCCTGATTTTCAAAAGTTCATTAAAAATATTCTTCAAGAGATATGCAAATATATTCAACGGATTCTTGTTCAGGGCATGCTTGACTATGACTGTGTACAATTTCAAGACATTCCAAGATACTTTTGGGGTCTTTTTTGAATAAAAAGTTAAGTCACTGCCTAAGTGCACAGACTTTCCTCATTTTCAAAAATTCATTAAAAATATTCCTTAAGAGATATGCAAATATTTTCAATTGATTCTTGTTCAGGGCGTCGTTGACTATGACTGAGTACAATTTCAAGACATTCCAACATACTTGGAATGTCCAAGTGCATGGATCGCTTTTCGGATTTTCAAAAATTCATTAAAAATATTCTTCAAGAGATATGCAAATATATTCAACGGATTCTTGTTCAGGGCATGCTTGACTATGACTGTGTACAATTTCAAGACATTCCAAGATACTTTTGGGGTCTTTTTTGACAAAAAAGTTAAGTCACTGCCTAAGTGCATGGATCGCTTTCCTGATTTTCAAAAATTCATTAAAAATATTCCTTAAGCGATATGCAAATATTTTCAACGGATTCTTGTTCAGGGCGTCGTTGACTATGACTGAGTACAATTTCAAGACATTCCAACATACTTGGAATGTCCAAGTGCATGGATCGCTTTCCTGATTTTCAAAAGTTCATTAAAAATATTCTTCAAGAGATATGCAAATATATTCAACGGATTCTTGTTCAGGGCATGCTTGACTATGACTGTGTACAATTTCAAGACATTCCAAGATACTTTTGGGGTCTTTTTTGACGAAAAAGTTAAGTCACTGCCTAAGTGCATGGATCGCTTTCCTGAATTTCAGAAATTCTTTAAAAATAT
Source organism: Microchirus variegatus (assembly GCF_963457635.1). Taxonomy (NCBI): domain Eukaryota; kingdom Metazoa; phylum Chordata; class Actinopteri; order Pleuronectiformes; family Soleidae; genus Microchirus; species Microchirus variegatus. The sequence continues at coordinate 30,908,608 of NC_139808.1, forward strand.
TCCTTAAACGATATGCAAATATTTTCAACGGATTCTTGTTCAGGGCGTCGTTGACTATGACTGAGTACAATTTCAAGACATTCCAACATACTTGGAATGTCCAAGTGCATGGATCGCTTTCCTGATTTTCAAAAGTTCATTAAAAATATTCTTCAAGAGATATGCAAATATATTCAACGGATTCTTGTTCAGGGCATGCTTGACTATGACTGTGTACAATTTCAAGACATTCCAAGATACTTTTGGGGTCTTTTTTGAATAAAAAGTTAAGTCACTGCCTAAGTGCACAGACTTTCCTCATTTTCAAAAATTCATTAAAAATATTCCTTAAGAGATATGCAAATATTTTCAATTGATTCTTGTTCAGGGCGTCGTTGACTATGACTGAGTACAATTTCAAGACATTCCAACATACTTGGAATGTCCAAGTGCATGGATCGCTTTTCGGATTTTCAAAAATTCATTAAAAATATTCTTCAAGAGATATGCAAATATATTCAACGGATTCTTGTTCAGGGCATGCTTGACTATGACTGTGTACAATTTCAAGACATTCCAAGACACTTTTGGGGTCTTTTTTGACAAAAAAGTTAAGTCACTGCCTAAGTGCATGGATCGCTTTCCTGATTTTCAAAAATTCATTAAAAATATTCCTTAAACGATATGCAAATATTTTCAATTGATTCTTGTTCAGGGCGTCGTTGACTATGACTGAGTACAATTTCAAGACATTCCAACATACTTGGAATGTCCAAGTGCATGGATCGCTGTTCGGATTTTCAAAAATTCATTAAAAATATTCTTCAAGAGATATGCAAATATATTCAACGGATTCTTGTTCAGGGCATGCTTGACTATGACTGTGTACAATTTCAAGACATTCCAAGATACTTTTGGGGTCTTTTTTGACAAAAAAGTTAAGTCACTGCCTAAGTGCATGGATCGCTTTCCTGATTTTCAAAAATTCATTAAAAATATTCCTTAAGCGATATGCAAATATTTTCAACGGATTCTTGTTCAGGGCGTCGTTGACTATGACTGAGTACAATTTCAAGACATTCCAACATACTTGGAATGTCCAAGTGCATGGATCGCTTTTCGGATTTTCAAAAATTCATTAAAAATATTCTTCAAGAGATATGCAAATATATTCAACGGATTCTTGTTCAGGGCATGCTTGACTATGACTGTGTACAATTTCAAGACATTCCAAGATACTTTTGGGGTCTTTTTTGAATAAAAAGTTAAGTCACTGCCTAAGAGCACAGACTTTCATCATTTTCAAAAATTCATTAAAAATATTCCTTAAGAGATATGCAAATATTTTCAATTGATTCTTGTTCAGGGCGTCGTTGACTATGACTGAGTACAATTTCAAGACATTCCAACATACTTGGAATGTCCAAGTGCATGGATCGCTTTTCGGATTTTCAAAAATTCATTAAAAATATTCTTCAAGAGATATGCAAATATATTCAACGGATTCTTACACTTTTGGGGTCTTTTTTGACAAAAAAGTTAAGTCACTGCCTAAGTGCATGGATCGCTTTCCTGATTTTCAAAAATTCATTAAAAATATTCCTTAAGCGATATGCAAATATTTTCAATTGATTCTTGTTCAGGGCGTCGTTGACTATGACTGAGTACAATTTCAAGACATTCCAACATACTTGGAATGTCCAAGTGCATGGATCGCTTTTCGGATTTTCAAAAATTCATTAAAAATATTCTTCAAGAGATATGCAAATATATTCAACGGATTCTTGTTCAGGGCATGCTTGACTATGACTGTGTACAATTTCAAGACATTCCAAGATACTTTTGGGGTCTTTTTTGACAAAAAAGTTAAGTCACTGCCTAAGTGCATGGATCGCTTTCCTGATTTTCAAAAATTCATTAAAAATATTCCTTAAGCGATATGCAAATATTTTCAACGGATTCTTGTTCAGGGCGTCGTTGACTATGACTGAGTACAATTTCAAGACATTCCAACATACTTGGAATGTCCAAGTGCATGGATCGCTTTTCGGATTTTCAAAAATTCATTAAAAATATTCTTCAAGAGATATGCAAATATATTCAACGGATTCTTGTTCAGGGCATGCTTGACTATGACTGTGTACAATTTCAAGACATTCCAAGATACTTTTGGGGTCTTTTTTGAATAAAAAGTTAAGTCACTGCCTAAGTGCACAGACTTTCCTCATTTTCAAAAATTCATTAAAAATATTCCTTAAGCGATATGCAAATATTTTCAACGGATTCTTGTTCAGGGCGTCGTTGACTATGACTGAGTACAATTTCAAGACATTCCAACATACTTGGAATGTCCAAGTGCATGGATCGCTTTTCGGATTTTCAAAAATTCATTAAAAATAATCTTCAAGAGATATGCAAATATATTCAACGGATTCTTGTTCAGGGCATGCTTGACTATGACTGTGTACAATTTCAAGACATTCCAAGATACTTTTGGGGTCTTTTTTGACGAAAAAGTTAAGTCACTGCCTAAGTGCATGGATCGCTTTCCTGATTTTCAAAAATTCATTAAAAATATTCCTTAAGCGATATGCAAATATTTTCAACGGATTCTTGTTCAGGGCGTCGTTGACTATGACTGAGTACAATTTCAAGACATTCCAACATACTTGGAATGTCCAAGTGCATGGATCGCTTTCCTGATTTTCAAAAGTTCATTAAAAATATTCTTCAAGAGATATGCAAATATATTCAACGGATTCTTGTTCAGGGCATGCTTGACTATGACTGTGTACAATTTCAAGACATTCCAAGATACTTTTGGGGTCTTTTTTGAATAAAAAGTTAAGTCACTGCCTAAGTGCACAGACTTTCATCATTTTCAAAAATTCATTAAAAATATTCCTTAAGAGATATGCAAATATTTTCAATTGATTCTTGTTCAGGGCGTCGTTGACTATGACTGAGTACAATTTCAAGACATTCCAACATACTTGGAATGTCCAAGTGCATGGATCGCTTTTCGGATTTTCAAAAATTCATTAAAAATATTCTTCAAGAGATATGCAAATATATTCAACGGATTCTTGTTCAGGGCATGCTTGACTATGACTGTGTACAATTTCAAGACATTCCAAGACACTTTTGGGGTCTTTTTTGACAAAAAAGTTAAGTCACTGCCTAAGTGCATGGATCGCTTTCCTGATTTTCAAAAATTCATTAAAAATATTCCTTAAGCGATATGCAAATATTTTCAATTGATTCTTGTTCAGGGCGTCGTTGACTATGACTGAGTACAATTTCAAGACATTCCAACATACTTGGAATGTCCAAGTGCATGGATCGCTTTTCGGATTTTCAAAAATTCATTAAAAATATTCTTCAAGAGATATGCAAATATATTCAACGGATTCTTGTTCAGGGCATGCTTGACTATGACTGTGTACAATTTCAAGACATTCCAAGATACTTTTGGGGTCTTTTTTGACAAAAAAGTTAAGTCACTGCCTAAGTGCATGGATCGCTTTCCTGATTTTCAAAAATTCATTAAAAATATTCCTTAAGCGATATGCAAATATTTTCAACGGATTCTTGTTCAGGGCGTCGTTGACTATGACTGAGTACAATTTCAAGACATTCCAACATACTTGGAATGTCCAAGTGCATGGATCGCTTTTCGGATTTTCAAAAATTCATTAAAAATAATCTTCAAGAGATATGCAAATATATTCAACGGATTCTTGTTCAGGGCATGCTTGACTATGACTGTGTACAATTTCAAGACATTCCAAGATACTTTTGGGGTCTTTTTTGACGAAAAAGTTAAGTCACTGCCTAAGTGCATGGATCGCTTTCCTGATTTTCAAAAATTCATTAAAAATATTCCTTAAGCGATATGCAAATATTTTCAACGGATTCTTGTTCAGGGCGTCGTTGACTATGACTGAGTACAATTTCAAGACATTCCAACATACTTGGAATGTCCAAGTGCATGGATCGCTTTCCTGATTTTCAAAAGTTCATTAAAAATATTCTTCAAGAGATATGCAAATATATTCAACGGATTCTTGTTCAGGGCATGCTTGACTATGACTGTGTACAATTTCAAGACATTCCAAGATACTTTTGGGGTCTTTTTTGAATAAAAAGTTAAGTCACTGCCTAAGTGCACAGACTTTCATCATTTTCAAAAATTCATTAAAAATATTCCTTAAGAGATATGCAAATATTTTCAATTGATTCTTGTTCAGGGCGTCGTTGACTATGACTGAGTACAATTTCAAGACATTCCAACATACTTGGAATGTCCAAGTGCATGGATCGCTTTTCGGATTTTCAAAAATTCATTAAAAATATTCTTCAAGAGATATGCAAATATATTCAACGGATTCTTGTTCAGGGCATGCTTGACTATGACTGTGTACAATTTCAAGACATTCCAAGATACTTTTGGGGTCTTTTTTGACGAAAAAGTTAAGTCACTGCCTAAGTGCATGGATCGCTTTCCTGAATTTCAGAAATTCTTTAAAAATATTCCTTAAACGATATGCAAATATTTTCAACGGATTCTTGTTCAGGGCGTCGTTGACTATGACTGAGTACAATTTCAAGACATTCCAACATACTTGGAATGTCCAAGTGCATGGATCGCTTTCCTGATTTTCAAAAGTTCATTAAAAATATTCTTCAAGAGATATGCAAATATATTCAACGGATTCTTGTTCAGGGCATGCTTGACTATGACTGTGTACAATTTCAAGACATTCCAAGATACTTTTGGGGTCTTTTTTGAATAAAAAGTTAAGTCACTGCCTAAGTGCACAGACTTTCCTCATTTTCAAAAATTCATTAAAAATATTCCTTAAGAGATATGCAAATATTTTCAATTGATTCTTGTTCAGGGCGTCGTTGACTATGACTGAGTACAATTTCAAGACATTCCAACATACTTGGAATGTCCAAGTGCATGGATTGCTTTTCGGATTTTCAAAAATTCATTAAAAATATTCTTCAAGAGATATGCAAATATATTCAACGGATTCTTGTTCAGGGCATGCTTGACTATGACTGTGTACAATTTCAAGACATTCCAAGACACTTTTGGGGTCTTTTTTGACAAAAAAGTTAAGTCACTGCCTAAGTGCATGGATCGCTTTCCTGATTTTCAAAAATTCATTAAAAATATTCCTTAAACGATATGCAAATATTTTCAATTGATTCTTGTTCAGGGCGTCGTTGACTATGACTGAGTACAATTTCAAGACATTCCAACATACTTGGAATGTCCAAGTGCATGGATCGCTGTTCGGATTTTCAAAAATTCATTAAAAATATTCTTCAAGAGATATGCAAATATATTCAACGGATTCTTGTTCAGGGCATGCTTGACTATGACTGTGTACAATTTCAAGACATTCCAAGATACTTTTGGGGTCTTTTTTGACAAAAAAGTTAAGTCACTGCCTAAGTGCATGGATCGCTTTCCTGATTTTCAAAAATTCATTAAAAATATTCCTTAAGCGATATGCAAATATTTTCAACGGATTCTTGTTCAGGGCGTCGTTGACTATGACTGAGTACAATTTCAAGACATTCCAACATACTTGGAATGTCCAAGTGCATGGATCGCTTTTCGGATTTTCAAAAATTCATTAAAAATATTCTTCAAGAGATATGCAAATATATTCAACGGATTCTTGTTCAGGGCATGCTTGACTATGACTGTGTACAATTTCAAGACATTCCAAGATACTTTTGGGGTCTTTTTTGAATAAAAAGTTAAGTCACTGCCTAAGAGCACAGACTTTCATCATTTTCAAAAATTCATTAAAAATATTCCTTAAGAGATATGCAAATATTTTCAATTGATTCTTGTTCAGGGCGTCGTTGACTATGACTGAGTACAATTTCAAGACATTCCAACATACTTGGAATGTCCAAGTGCATGGATCGCTTTTCGGATTTTCAAAAATTCATTAAAAATATTCTTCAAGAGATATGCAAATATATTCAACGGATTCTTGTTCAGGGCATGCTTGACTATGACTGTGTACAATTTCAAGACATTCCAAGACACTTTTGGGGTCTTTTTTGACAAAAAAGTTAAGTCACTGCCTAAGTGCATGGATCGCTTTCCTGATTTTCAAAAATTCATTAAAAATATTCCTTAAGCGATATGCAAATATTTTCAATTGATTCTTGTTCAGGGCGTCGTTGACTATGACTGAGTACAATTTCAAGACATTCCAACATACTTGGAATGTCCAAGTGCATGGATCGCTTTTCGGATTTTCAAAAATTCATTAAAAATATTCTTCAAGAGATATGCAAATATATTCAACGGATTCTTGTTCAGGGCATGCTTGACTATGACTGTGTACAATTTCAAGACATTCCAAGATACTTTTGGGGTCTTTTTTGACAAAAAAGTTAAGTCACTGCCTAAGTGCATGGATCGCTTTCCTGATTTTCAAAAATTCATTAAAAATATTCCTTAAGCGATATGCAAATATTTTCAACGGATTCTTGTTCAGGGCGTCGTTGACTATGACTGAGTACAATTTCAAGACATTCCAACATACTTGGAATGTCCAAGTGCATGGATCGCTTTTCGGATTTTCAAAAATTCATTAAAAATATTCTTCAAGAGATATGCAAATATATTCAACGGATTCTTGTTCAGGGCATGCTTGACTATGACTGTGTACAATTTCAAGACATTCCAAGATACTTTTGGGGTCTTTTTTGAATAAAAAGTTTAGTCACTGCCTAAGTGCACAGACTTTCCTCATTTTCAAAAATTCATTAAAAATATTCCTTAAGAGATATGCAAATATTTTCAATTGATTCTTGTTCAGGGCGTCGTTGACTATGACTGAGTACAATTTCAAGACATTCCAACATACTTGGAATGTCCAAGTGCATGGATCGCTTTTCGGATTTTCAAAAATTCATTAAAAATATTCTTCAAGAGATATGCAAATATATTCAACGGATTCTTGTTCAGGGCATGCTTGACTATGACTGTGTACAATTTCAAGACATTCCAAGATACTTTTGGGGTCTTTTTTGACAAAAAAGTTAAGTCACTGCCTAAGTGCATGGATCGCTTTCCTGATTTTCAAAAATTCATTAAAAATATTCCTTAAGCGATATGCAAATATTTTCAACGGATTCTTGTTCAGGGCGTCGTTGACTATGACTGAGTACAATTTCAAGACATTCCAACATACTTGGAATGTCCAAGTGCATGGATCGCTTTTCGGATTTTCAAAAATTCATTAAAAATAATCTTCAAGAGATATGCAAATATATTCAACGGATTCTTGTTCAGGGCATGCTTGACTATGACTGTGTACAATTTCAAGACATTCCAAGATACTTTTGGGGTCTTTTTTGACGAAAAAGTTAAGTCACTGCCTAAGTGCATGGATCGCTTTCCTGATTTTCAAAAATTCATTAAAAATATTCCTTAAGCGATATGCAAATATTTTCAACGGATTCTTGTTCAGGGCGTCGTTGACTATGACTGAGTACAATTTCAAGACATTCCAACATACTTGGAATGTCCAAGTGCATGGATCGCTTTCCTGATTTTCAAAAGTTCATTAAAAATATTCTTCAAGAGATATGCAAATATATTCAACGGATTCTTGTTCAGGGCATGCTTGACTATGACTGTGTACAATTTCAAGACATTCCAAGATACTTTTGGGGTCTTTTTTGAATAAAAAGTTAAGTCACTGCCTAAGTGCACAGACTTTCATCATTTTCAAAAATTCATTAAAAATATTCCTTAAGAGATATGCAAATATTTTCAATTGATTCTTGTTCAGGGCGTCGTTGACTATGACTGAGTACAATTTCAAGACATTCCAACATACTTGGAATGTCCAAGTGCATGGATCGCTTTTCGGATTTTCAAAAATTCATTAAAAATATTCTTCAAGAGATATGCAAATATATTCAACGGATTCTTGTTCAGGGCATGCTTGACTATGACTGTGTACAATTTCAAGACATTCCAAGACACTTTTGGGGTCTTTTTTGACAAAAAAGTTAAGTCACTGCCTAAGTGCATGGATCGCTTTCCTGATTTTCAAAAATTCATTAAAAATATTCCTTAAGCGATATGCAAATATTTTCAATTGATTCTTGTTCAGGGCGTCGTTGACTATGACTGAGTACAATTTCAAGACATTCCAACATACTTGGAATGTCCAAGTGCATGGATCGCTTTTCGGATTTTCAAAAATTCATTAAAAATATTCTTCAAGAGATATGCAAATATATTCAACGGATTCTTGTTCAGGGCATGCTTGACTATGACTGTGTACAATTTCAAGACATTCCAAGATACTTTTGGGGTCTTTTTTGACAAAAAAGTTAAGTCACTGCCTAAGTGCATGGATCGCTTTCCTGATTTTCAAAAATTCATTAAAAATATTCCTTAAGCGATATGCAAATATTTTCAACGGATTCTTGTTCAGGGCGTCGTTGACTATGACTGAGTACAATTTCAAGACATTCCAACATACTTGGAATGTCCAAGTGCATGGATCGCTTTTCGGATTTTCAAAAATTCATTAAAAATAATCTTCAAGAGATATGCAAATATATTCAACGGATTCTTGTTCAGGGCATGCTTGACTATGACTGTGTACAATTTCAAGACATTCCAAGATACTTTTGGGGTCTTTTTTGACGAAAAAGTTAAGTCACTGCCTAAGTGCATGGATCGCTTTCCTGATTTTCAAAAATTCATTAAAAATATTCCTTAAGCGATATGCAAATATTTTCAACGGATTCTTGTTCAGGGCGTCGTTGACTATGACTGAGTACAATTTCAAGACATTCCAACATACTTGGAATGTCCAAGTGCATGGATCGCTTTCCTGATTTTCAAAAGTTCATTAAAAATATTCTTCAAGAGATATGCAAATATATTCAACGGATTCTTGTTCAGGGCATGCTTGACTATGACTGTGTACAATTTCAAGACATTCCAAGATACTTTTGGGGTCTTTTTTGAATAAAAAGTTAAGTCACTGCCTAAGTGCACAGACTTTCATCATTTTCAAAAATTCATTAAAAATATTCCTTAAGAGATATGCAAATATTTTCAATTGATTCTTGTTCAGGGCGTCGTTGACTATGACTGAGTACAATTTCAAGACATTCCAACATACTTGGAATGTCCAAGTGCATGGATCGCTTTTCGGATTTTCAAAAATTCATTAAAAATATTCTTCAAGAGATATGCAAATATATTCAACGGATTCTTGTTCAGGGCATGCTTGACTATGACTGTGTACAATTTCAAGACATTCCAAGATACTTTTGGGGTCTTTTTTGACAAAAAAGTTAAGTCACTGCCTAAGTGCATGGATCGCTTTCCTGATTTTCAAAAATTCATTAAAAATATTCCTTAAGCGATATGCAAATATTTTCAACGGATTCTTGTTCAGGGCGTCGTTGACTATGACTGAGTACAATTTCAAGACATTCCAACATACTTGGAATGTCCAAGTGCATGGATCGCTTTCCTGATTTTCAAAAGTTCATTAAAAATATTCTTCAAGAGATATGCAAATATATTCAACGGATTCTTGTTCAGGGCATGCCTGACTATGACTGTTTACAATTTCAAGACATTCCTAGATACTTTTGGGGTCTTTTTTGAATAAAAAGTTAAGTCACTGCCTAAGTGCACAGACTTTCCTCATTTTCAAAAATTCATTAAAAATATTCCTTAAGAGATATGCAAATATTTTCAATTGATTCTTGTTCAGGGCGTCGTTGACTATGACTGAGTACAATTTCAAGACATTCCAACATACTTGGAATGTCCAAGTGCATCGATTGCTTTTCGGATTTTCAAAAATTCATTAAAAATATTCTTCAAGAGATATGCAAATATATTCAACGGATTCTTGTTCAGGGCATGCTTGACTATGACTGTGTACAATTTCAAGACATTCCAAGATACTTTTGGGGTCTTTTTTGACAAAAAAGTTAAGTCACTGCCTAAGTGCATGGATCGCTTTCCTGATTTTCAAAAATTCATTAAAAATATTCCTTTAGCGATATGCAAATATTTTCAACGGATTCTTGTTCAGGGCGTCGTTGACTATGACTGAGTACAATTTCAAGACATTCCAACATACTTGGAATGTCCAAGTGCATGGATCGCTTTCCTGATTTTCAAAAGTTCATTAAAAATATTCTTCAAGAGATATGCAAATATATTCAACGGATTCTTGTTCAGGGCATTCTTGACTATGACTGTGTACAATTTCAAGACATTCCAAGATACTTTTGGGGTCTTTTTTGAATAAAAAGTTAAGTCACTGCCTCAGTGCACAGACTTTCCTCATTTTCAAAAATTCATTAAAAATATTCCTTAAGAGATATGCAAATATTTTCAATTGATTCTTGTTCAGGGCGTCGTTGACTATGACTGAGTACAATTTCAAGACATTCCAACATACTTGGAATGTCCAAGTGCATGGATCGCTTTTCGGATTTTCAAAAATTCATTAAAAATATTCTTCAAGAGATATGCAAATATATTCAACGGATTCTTGTTCAGGGAATGCTTGACTATGACTGTGTACTATTTCAAGACATTCCAATTTACTTTTGGGGTTTTTTTTGAAAAAAAAGTCAAGTCACTAAGTGCATCAGGGCAAATGGATCGTTTCCTTCGTCTCACCTGATATCCTGCTGTGTGATCCACGGTGTCCAAACGTTTGTTTCCAGCGACTGGACGACATGGATGAACTCCTGCAGCTTTAATTCTTTAAAAACAACCCAAAAACATCAAAAGTTAAGTCACTGCCTAAGTGCATGGATCGCTTTCCTGATTTTCAAAAATTCATTAAAAATATTCCTCAAGAGATATGCAAATATATTCAACGGATTCTTGTTCAGGGCATGCTTGACTATGACTGTGTACAATTTCAAGACATTCCAAGATACTTTTGGGGTCTTTTTTGACGAAAAAGTTAAGTCACTGCCTAAGTGCATGGATCGCTTTCCTGATTTTCAAAAATTCATTAAAAATATTCCTTAAGCGATATGCAAATATTTTCAACGGATTCTTGTTCAGGGCGTCGTTGACTATGACTGAGTACAATTTCAAGACATTCCAACATACTTGGAATGTCCAAGTGCATGGATCGCTTTCCGGATTTTCAAAAATTCATTAAAAATATTCTTCAAGAGATATGCAAATATATTCAACGGATTCTTATTCAGGGCATGCTTGACTATGACTGTGTACAATTTCAAGACATTCCAATTTACTTTTGGGTTTTTTTTTGAAAAAAAAGTCAAGTCACTAAGTGCATCAGGGCAAATGGATCGTTTCCTTCGTCTCACCTGATATCCTGCTGTGTGATCCACGGTGTCCAAACTTTTGTTTCCGGCGACTGGGCGACATGGATGAACTCCTGCAGCTTTAATGCTTTGAAAACAAACCAAAAACATCAAAAGTTAAGTCACTGCCTAAGTGCATGGATCGCTTTCCTAATTTTCAAAAATTCATTAAAAATATTCCTTAAGAGATATGCAAATATTTTCAATTGATTCTTGTTCAGGGCGTCGTTGACTATGACTGAGTACAATTTCAAGACATTCCAACATACTTGGAATGTCCAAGTGCATGGATCGCTTTTCGGATTTTCAAAAATTCATTAAAAATATTCTTCAAGAGATATGCAAATATATTCAACGGATTCTTGTTCAGGGCATGCTTGACTATGACTGTGTACAATTTCAAGACATTCCAAGATACTTTTGGGGTCTTTTTTGAATAAAAAGTTAAGTCACTGCCTAAGTGCACAGACTTTCCTCATTTTCAAAAATTCATTAAAAATATTCCTTAAGAGATATGCAAATATTTTCAATTGATTCTTGTTCAGGGCGTCGTTGACTATGACTGAGTACAATTTCAAAACATTACAACATACTTGGAATGTCCAAGTGCATGGATCGCTTTCCTGATTTTCAAAAGTTCATTAAAAATATTCTTCAAGAGATATGCAAATATATTCAACGGATTCTTGTTCAGGGCATGCTTGACTATGACTGTGTACAATTTCAAGACATTCCAAGATACTTTTGGGGTCTTTTTTGAATAAAAAGTTAAGTCACTGCCTAAGTGCACAGACTTTCCTCATTTTCAAAAATTCATTAAAAATATTCCTTAAGAGATATGCAAATATTTTCAATTGATTCTTGTTCAGGGCGTCGTTGACTATGACTGAGTACAATTTCAAGACATTCCAACATACTTGGAATGTCCAAGTGCATGGATCGCTTTTCGGATTTTCAAAAATTCATTAAAAATATTCTTCAAGAGATATGCAAATATATTCAACGGATTCTTGTTCAGGGCATGCTTGACTATGACTGTGTACAATTTCAAGACATTCCAAGATACTTTTGGGGTCTTTTTTGACAAAAAAGTTAAGTCACTGCATAAGTGCATGGATCGCTTTCCTGATTTTCAAAAATTCATTAAAAATATTCCTTAAGCGATATGCAAATATTTTCAACGGATTCTTGTTCAGGGCGTCGTTGACTATGACTGAGTACAATTTCAAGACATTCCAACATACTTGGAATGTCCAAGTGCATGGATCGCTTTCCTGATTTTCAAAAGTTCATTAAAAATATTCTTCAAGAGATATGCAAATATATTCAACGGATTCTTGTTCAGGGCATGCTTGACTATGACTGTGTACAATTTCAAGACATTCCAAGATACCTTTGGGGTCTTTTTTGGATAAAAAGTTAAGTCACTGCCTAAGTGCACAGACTTTCATCATTTTCAAAAATTCATTAAAAATATTCCTTAAACGATATGCAAATATTTTCAATGGATTCTTGTTCAGGGCGTCGTTGACTATGACCGAGTACAATTTCAAGACATTCCAACATACTTGGAATGTCCAAGTGCATGGATCGCTTTCCGGATTTTCAAAAATTCATTAAAAATATTCTTCAAGAGATATGCAAATATATTCAACGGATTCTTGTTCAGGGCATGCTTGACTATGACTGTGTACAATTTCAAGACATTCCAAGATACTTTTGGGGTCTTTTTTGACGAAAAAGTTAAGTCACTGCCTAAGTGCATGGATCGCTTTCCTGATTTTCAGAAATTCTTTAAAAATATTCCTTAAACGATATGCAAATATTTTCAACGGATTCTTGTTCAGGGCGTCGTTGACTATGACTGAGTACAATTTCAAGACATTCCAACATACTTGGAATGTCCAAGTGCATGGATCGCTTTCCTGATTTTCAAAAGTTCATTAAAAATATTCTTCAAGAGATATGCAAATATATTCAACGGATTCTTGTTCAGGGCATGCTTGACTATGACTGTGTACAATTTCAAGACATTCCAGGATACTTTTGGGGTCTTTTTTGAATAAAAAGTTAAGTCACTGCCTAAGTGCACAGACTTTCCTCATTTTCAAAAATTCATTAAAAATATTCCTTAAGAGATATGCAAATATTTTCAATTGATTCTTGTTCAGGGCGTCGTTGACTATGACTGAGTACAATTTCAAGACATTCCAACATACTTGGAATGTCCAAGTGCATGGATCGCTTTTCAGATTTTCAAAAATTCATTAAAAATATTCTTCAAGAGATATGCAAATATATTCAACGGATTCTTGTTCAGGGCATGCTTGACTATGACTGTGTACAATTTCAAGACATTCCAAGATACTTTTGGGGTCTTTTTTGACAAAAAAGTTAAGTCACTGCCTAAGTGCATGGATCGCTTTTCTGATTTTCAAAAATTCATTAAAAATATTCCTTAAGCGATATGCAAATATTTTCAACGGATTCTTGTTCAGGGCGTCGTTGACTATGACTGAGTACAATTTCAAAACATTCCAACATACTTGGAATGTCCAAGTGCATGGATCGCTTTCCTGATTTTCAAAAGTTCATTAAAAATATTCTTCAAGAGATATGCAAATATATTCAACGGATTCTTGTTCAGGGCATGCTTGACTATGACTGTGTACAATTTCAAGACATTCCAAAATACTTTTGGGGTCTTTTTTGAATAAAAAGTTAAGTCACTGCCTAAGTGCACAGACTTTCCTCATTTTCAAAAATTCATTAAAAATATTCCTTAAGAGATATGCAAATATTTTCAATGGATTCTTGTTCAGGGCGTTGTTGACTATGACTGAGTACAATTTCAAGACATTCCACCATACTTGGAATGTCCAAGTGCATGGATCGCTTTCCGGATTTTCAAAAATTCATTAAAAATATTCTTCAAGAGATATGCAAATATATTCAACGGATTCTTGTTCAGGGCATGCTTGACTATGACTGTGTACAATTTCAAGACATTCCAAGATACTTTTGGGGTCTTTTTTGACGAAAAAGTTAAGTCACTGCCTAAGTGCATGGATCGCTTTCCTGATTTTCAGAAATTCTTTAAAAATATTTCTTAAACGATATGCAAATATTTTCAACGGATTCTTGTTCAGGGCGTCGTTGACTATGACTGAGTACAATTTCAAGACATTCCAACATACTTGGAATGTCCAAGTGCATGGATCGCTTTCCTGATTTTCAAAAGTTCATTAAAAATATTCTTCAAGAGATATGCAAATATATTCAACGGATTCTTGTTCAGGGCATGCTTGACTATGACTGTGTACAATTTCAAGACATTCCAAGATACTTTTGGGGTCTTTTTTGAATAAAAAGTTAAGTCACTGCCTAAGTGCACAGACTTTCCTCATTTTCAAAAATTCATTAAAAATATTCCTTAAGCGATATGCAAATATTTTCAACGGATTCTTGTTCAGGGCGTCGTTGACTATGACTGAGTACAATTTCAAGACATTCCAACATACTTGGAATGTCCAAGTGCATGGATCGCTTTCCTGATTTTCAAAAGTTCATTAAAAATATTCTTCAAGAGATATGCAAATATATTCAACGGATTCTTGTTCAGGGCATGCTTGACTATGACTGTGTACAATTTCAAGACATTCCAAGATACCTTTGGGGTCTTTTTTGAATAAAAAGTTAAGTCACTGCCGAAGTGCACAGACTTTCATCATTTTCAAAAATTCATTAAAAATATTCCTTAAGAGATATGCAAATATTTTCAATGGATTCTTGTTCAGGGCGTCGTTGACTATGACCGAGTACAATTTCAAGACATTCCAACATACTTGGAATGTCCAAGTGCATGGATCGCTTTCCGGATTTTCAAAAATTCATTAAAAATATTCTTCAAGAGATATGCAAATATATTCAACGGATTCTTGTTCAGGGCATGCTTGACTATGACTGTGTACAATTTCAAGACATTCCAAGATACTTTTGGGGTCTTTTTTGACGAAAAAGTTAAGTCACTGCCTAAGTGCATGGATCGCTTTCCTGATTTTCAGAAATTCTTTAAAAATATTCCTTAAGCGATATGCAAATATTTTCAACGGATTCTTGTTCAGGGCGTCGTTGACTATGACTGAGTACAATTTCAAGACATTCCAACATACTTGGAATGTCCAAGTGCATGAATCGCTTTCCTGATTTTCAAAAGTTCATTAAAAATATTCTTCAAGAGATATGCAAATATATTCAACGGATTCTTGTTCAGGGCATGCTTGACTATGACTGTGTACAATTTCAAGACATTCCAAGATACTTTTGGGGTCTTTTTTGAATAAAAAGTTAAGTCACTGCCTAAGTGCACAGACTTTCCTCATTTTCAAAAATTCATTAAAAATATTCCTTTAGAGATATGCAAATATTTTCAATTGATTCTTGTTCAGGGCGTCGTTGACTATAACCGAGTACAATTTCAAGACATTCCAACATACTTGGAATGTCCAAGTGCATGGATCGCTTTCCGGATTTTCAAAAATTCATTAAAAATATTCTTCAAGAGATATGCAAATATATTCAACGGATTCTTGTTCAGGGCATTCTTGACTATGACTGTGTACAATTTCAAGACATTCCAAGATACTTTTGGGGTCTTTTTTGACAAAAAAGTTAAGTCACTGCCTAAGTGCATGGATCGCTTTCCTGATTTTCAAAAATTCATTAAAAATGTTCCTTAAGCGATATGCAAATATTTTCAACGGATTCTTGTTCAGGGCGTCGTTGACTATGACTGAGTACAATTTCAAGACATTCCAACATACTTGGAATGTCCAAGTGCATGGATCGCTTTCCTGATTTTCAAAAGTTCATTAAAAATATTCTTCAAGAGATATGCAAATATATTCAACGGATTCTTGTTCAGGGCATGCTTGACTATGACTGTGTACAATTTCAAGACATTCCAAGATACCTTTGGGGTCTTTTTTGAATAAAAAGTTTTACTCACTGCCTAAGTGCACAGACTTTCATCATTTTCAAAAATTCATTAAAAATATTCCTTAAGAGATATGCAAATATTTTCAATTGATTCTTGTTCAGGGCGTCGTTGACTATGACTGAGTACAATTTCAAGACATTCCAACATACTTGGAATGTCCAAGTGCATGGATCACTTTTCGGATTTTCAAAAATTAATTAAAAATATTCTTCAAGAGATATGCAAATATATTCAACGGATTCTTGTTCAGGGCATGCTTGACTATGACTGTGTACAATTTCAAGACATTCCAAGATACCTTTGGGGTCTTTTTTGACGAAAAAGTTAAGTCACTGCCTAAGTGCATGGATCGCTTTCCTGATTTTCAGAAATTCTTTAAAAATATTCCTTAAGCGATATGCAAATATTTTCAACGGATTCTTGTTCAGGGCGTCGTTGACTATGACTGAGTACAATTTCAAGACATTCCAACATACTTGGAATGTCCAAGTGCATGGATCGCTTTCCTGATTTTCAAAAGTTCATTAAAAATATTCTTCAAGAGATATGCAAATATATTCAACGGATTCTTGTTCAGGGCATGCTTGACTATGACTGTGTACAATTTCAAGATATTCCAAGATACCTTTGGGGTCTTTTTTGAATAAAAAGTTAAGTCACTGCCTAAGTGCACAGACTTTCATCATTTTCAAAAATTCATTAAAAATATTCCTTAAGAGATATGCAAATATTTTTAATGGATTCTTGTTCAGGGCGTCGTTGACTATGACCGAGTACAATTTCAAGACATTCAAACATACTTGGAATGTCCAAGTGCATGGATCGCTTTCCGGATTTTCAAAAATTCATTAAAAATATTCTTCAAGAGATATGCAAGTATATTCAACATATTCTTGTTCAGGGCATGCTTGACTATGACTGTGTACAATTTCAAGACATTCCAAGATACTTTTGGGGTCTTTTTTGACGAAAAAGTTAAGTCACTGCCTAAGTGCATGGATCGCTTTCCTGATTTTCAGAAATTCTTTAAAAATATTCCTTAAACGATATGCAAATATTTTCAACGGATTCTTGTTCAGGGCGTCGTTGACTATGACTGAGTACAATTTCAAGACATTCCAACATACTTGGAATGTCCAAGTGCATGGATCGCTTTCCTGATTTTCAAAAGTTCATTAAAAATATTCTTCAAGAGATATGCAAATATATTCAACGGATTCTTGTTCAGGGCATGCTTGACTATGACTGTGTACAATTTCAAGACATTCCAAGATACTTTTGGGGTCTTTTTTGAATAAAAAGTTAAGTCACTGCCTAAGTGCACAGACTTTCCTGATTTTCAAAAATTCATTAAAAATATTCCTTAAGAGATATGCAAATATTTTCAATTGATTCTTGTTCAGGGCGTCGTTGACTATGACTGAGTACAATTTCAAGACATTCCAACATACTTGGAATGTCCAAGTGCATGGATCGCTTTTCGGATTTTCAAAATTTCATTAAAAATATTCTTCAAGAGATATGCAAATATATTCAACGGATTCTTGTTCAGGGCATGCTTGACTATGACTGTGTACAATTTCAAGACATTCCAAGATACTTTTGGGGTCTTTTTTGACAAAAAAGTTAAGTCACTGCCTAAGTGCATGGATCGCTTTCCTCATTTTCAGAAATTCATTAAAAATATTCCTTAAGCGATATGCAAATATTTTCAACGGATTCTTGTTCAGGGCGTCGTTGACTATGACTGAGTACAATTTCAAGACATTCCAACATACTTGGAATGTCCAAGTGCATGGATCGCTTTCCTGATTTTCAAAAGTTCATTAAAAATATTCTTCAAGAGATATGCAAATATATTCAACGGATTCTTGTTCAGGGCATGCTTGACTATGACTGTGTACAATTTCAAGACATTCCAAGATACTTTTGGGGTCTTTTTTGAATAAAAAGTTAAGTCACTGCCTAAGTGCATGGATCGCTTTCCTGATTTTCAGAAATTCTTTAAAAATATTCCTTAAACGATATGCAAATATTTTCAACGGATTCTTGTTCAGGGCGTCGTTGACTATGACTGAGTACAATTTCAAGACATTCCAACATACTTGGAATGTCCAAGTGCATGGATCGCTTTCCTGATTTTCAAAAGTTCATTAAAAATATTCTTCAAGAGATATGCAAATATATTCAACGGATTCTTGTTCAGGGCATGCTTGACTATGACTGTGTACAATTTCAAGACATTCCAAGATACTTTTGGGGTCTTTTTTGAATAAAAAGTTAAGTCACTGCCTAAGTGCACAGACTTTCCTCATTTTCAAAAATTCATTAAAAATATTCCTTAAGAGATATGCAAATATTTTCAATTGATTCTTGTTCAGGGCGTCGTTGACTATGACTGAGTACAATTTCAAGACATTCCAACATACTTGGAATGTCCAAGTGCATGGATCGCTTTTCGGATTTTCAAAAATTCATTAAAAATATTCTTCAAGAGATATGCAAATATATTCAACGGATTCTTGTTCAGGGCATGCTTGACTATGACTGTGTACAATTTCAAGACATTCCAAGATACTTTTGGGGTCTTTTTTGACAAAAAAGTTAAGTCACTGCCTAAGTGCATGGATCGCTTTCCTGATTTTCAGAAATTCTTTAAAAATATTCCTTAAACGATATGCAAATATTTTCAACGGATTCTTGTTCAGGGCGGCGTTGACTATGACTGAGTACAATTTCAAGACATTCCAACATACTTGGAATGTCCAAGTGCATGGATCGCTTTCCTGATTTTCAAAAGTTCATTAAAAATATTCTTCAAGAGATATGCAAATATATTCAACGGATTCTTGTTCAGGGCATGCTTGACTATGACTGTGTACAATTTCAAGACATTCCAAGATACTTTTGGGGTCTTTTTTGAATAAAAGGTTAAGTCACTGCCTAAGTGCACAGACTTTCCTCATTTTCAAAAATTCATTAAAAATATTCCTTAAGAGATATGCAAATATTTTCAATGGATTCTTGTTCAGGGCGTCGTTGACTATGACCGAGTACAATTTCAAGACATTCCAACATACTTGGAATGTCCAAGTGCATGGATCGCTTTCCGGATTTTCAAAAATTCATTAAAAATATTCTTCAAGAGATATGCAAATATATTCAACGGATTCTTGTTCAGGGCATTCTTGACTATGACTGTGTACAATTTCAAGACATTCCAAGATACTTTTGGGGTCTTTTTTGACGAAAAAGTTAAGTCACTGCCTAAGTGCATGGATCGCTTTCCTGATTTTCAGAAATTCTTTAAAAATATTCCTTAAACGATATGCAAATATTTTCAACGGATTCTTGTTCAGGGCGTCGTTGACTATGACTGAGTACAATTTCAAGACATTCCAACATACTTGGAATGTCCAAGTGCATGGATCGCTTTCCTGATTTTCAAAAGTTCATTAAAAATATTCTTCAAGAGATATGCAAATATATTCAACGGATTCTTGTTCAGGGCATGCTTGACTATGACTGTGTACAATTTCAAGACATTCCAAGATACTTTTGGGGTCTTTTTTGAATAAAAAGTTAAGTCACTGCCTAAGTGCACAGACTTTCCTCATTTTCAAAAATTCATTAAAAATATTCCTTAAGAGATATGCAAATATTTTCAATTGATTCTTGTTCAGGGCGTCGTTGACTATGACTGAGTACAATTTCAAGACATTCCAACATACTTGGAATGTCCAAGTGCATGGATCGCTTTTCGGATTTTCAAAATTTCATTAAAAATATTCTTCAAGAGATATGCAAATATATTCAACGGATTCTTGTTCAGGGCATGCTTGACTATGACTGTGTACAATTTCAAGACATTCCAAGATACTTTTGGGGTCTTTTTTGACAAAAAAGTTAAGTCACTGCCTAAGTGCATGGATCGCTTTCCTCATTTTCAGAAATTCATTAAAAATATTCCTTAAGCGATATGCAAATATTTTCAACGGATTCTTGTTCAGGGCGTCGTTGACTATGACTGAGTACAATTTCAAGACATTCCAACATACTTGGAATGTCCAAGTGCATGGATCGCTTTCCTGATTTTCAAAAGTTCATTAAAAATATTCTTCAAGAGATATGCAAATATATTCAACGGATTCTTGTTCAGGGCATGCTTGACTATGACTGTGTACAATTTCAAGACATTCCAAGATACTTTTGGGGTCTTTTTTGAATAAAAAGTTAAGTCACTGCCTAAGTGCATGGATCGCTTTCCTGATTTTCAGAAATTCTTTAAAAATATTCCTTAAACGATATGCAAATATTTTCAACGGATTCTTGTTCAGGGCGTCGTTGACTATGACTGAGTACAATTTCAAGACATTCCAACATACTTGGAATGTCCAAGTGCATGGATCGCTTTCCTGATTTTCAAAAGTTCATTAAAAATATTCTTCAAGAGATATGCAAATATATTCAACGGATTCTTGTTCAGGGCATGCTTGACTATGACTGTGTACAATTTCAAGACATTCCAAGATACTTTTGGGGTCTTTTTTGAATAAAAAGTTAAGTCACTGCCTAAGTGCACAGACTTTCCTCATTTTCAAAAATTCATTAAAAATATTCCTTAAGAGATATGCAAATATTTTCAATTGATTCTTGTTCAGGGCGTCGTTGACTATGACTGAGTACAATTTCAAGACATTCCAACATACTTGGAATGTCCAAGTGCATGGATCGCTTTTCGGATTTTCAAAAATTCATTAAAAATATTCTTCAAGAGATATGCAAATATATTCAACGGATTCTTGTTCAGGGCATGCTTGACTATGACTGTGTACAATTTCAAGACATTCCAAGATACTTTTGGGGTCTTTTTTGACAAAAAAGTTAAGTCACTGCCTAAGTGCATGGATCGCTTTCCTGATTTTCAGAAATTCTTTAAAAATATTCCTTAAACGATATGCAAATATTTTCAACGGATTCTTGTTCAGGGCGGCGTTGACTATGACTGAGTACAATTTCAAGACATTCCAACATACTTGGAATGTCCAAGTGCATGGATCGCTTTCCTGATTTTCAAAAGTTCATTAAAAATATTCTTCAAGAGATATGCAAATATATTCAACGGATTCTTGTTCAGGGCATGCTTGACTATGACTGTGTACAATTTCAAGACATTCCAAGATACTTTTGGGGTCTTTTTTGAATAAAAGGTTAAGTCACTGCCTAAGTGCACAGACTTTCCTCATTTTCAAAAATTCATTAAAAATATTCCTTAAGAGATATGCAAATATTTTCAATGGATTCTTGTTCAGGGCGTCGTTGACTATGACCGAGTACAATTTCAAGACATTCCAACATACTTGGAATGTCCAAGTGCATGGATCGCTTTCCGGATTTTCAAAAATTCATTAAAAATATTCTTCAAGAGATATGCAAATATATTCAACGGATTCTTGTTCAGGGCATTCTTGACTATGATTGTGTACAATTTCAAGACATTCCAAGATACTTTTGGGGTCTTTTTTGACGAAAAAGTTAAGTCACTGCCTAAGTGCATGGATCGCTTTCCTGATTTTCAGAAATTCTTTAAAAATATTCCTTAAACGATATGCAAATATTTTCAACGGATTCTTGTTCAGGGCGTCGTTGACTATGACTGAGTACAATTTCAAGACATTCCAACATACTTGGAATGTCCAAGTGCATGGATCGCTTTCCTGATTTTCAAAAGTTCATTAAAAATATTCTTCAAGAGATATGCAAATATATTCAACGGATTCTTGTTCAGGGCATGCTTGACTATGACTGTGTACAATTTCAAGACATTCCAAGATACTTTTGGGGTCTTTTTTGAATAAAAAGTTAAGTCACTGCCTAAGTGCACAGACTTTCCTCATTTTCAAAAATTCATTAAAAATATTCCTTAAGAGATATGCAAATATTTTCAATTGATTCTTGTTCAGGGCATGCTTGACTATGACTGAGTACAATTTCAAGACACTCCAACATACTTGGAATGTCCAAGTGCATGGATCGCTTTTCGGATTTTCAAAAATTCAATTAAAAATATTCTTCAAGAGATATGCAAATATATTCAACGGATTCTTGTTCAGGGCATGCTTGACTATGACTGTGTACAATTTCAAGACATTCCAAGATACTTTTGGGGTCTTTTTTGACGAAAAAGTTAAGTCACTGCCTAAGTGCATGGATCACTTTCCTGATTTTCAGAAATTCTTTAAAAATATTCCTTAAACGATATGCAAATATTTTCAACGGATTCTTGTTCAGGGCGTCGTTGACTATGACTGAGTACAATTTCAAGACATTCCAACATACTTGGAATGTCCAAGTGCATGGATCGCTTTCCTGATTTTCAAAAGTTCATTAAAAATATTCTTCAAGAGATATGCAAATATATTCAACGGATTCTTGTTCAGGGCATGCTTGACTATGACTGTGTACAATTTCAAGACATTCCAAGATACTTTTGGGGTCTTTTTTGAATAAAAGGTTAAGTCACTGCCTAAGTGCACAGACTTTCCTCATTTTCAAAAATTCATTAAAAATATTCCTTAAGAGATATGCAAATATTTTCAATTGATTCTTGTTCAGGGCGTCGTTGACTATGACTGAGTACAATTTCAAGACATTCCAACATACTTGGAATGTCCAAGTGCATGGATCGCTTTTCGGATTTTCAAAAATTCATTTAAAATATTCTTCAAGAGATATGCAAATATATTCAAAGGATTCTTGTTCAGGGCATGCTTGACTATGACTGTGTACAATTTCAAGACATTCCAAGATACTTTTGGGGTCTTTTTTGACAAAGAAGTTAAGTCACTGCCTAAGTGCATGGATCGCTTTCCTGATTTTCAAAAATTCATTAAAAATATTCCTTAAGCGATATGCAAATATTTTCAACGGATTCTTGTTCAGGGCGTCGTTGACTATGACTGAGTACAATTTCAAGACATTCCAACATACTTGGAATGTCCAAGTGCATGGATCGCTTTCCTGATTTTCAAAAGTTCATTTAAAATATTCTTCAAGAGATATGCAAATATATTCAACGGATTCTTGTTCAGGGCATGCTTGACTATGACTGTGTACAATTTCAAGACATTCCAAGATACCTTTGGGGTCTTTTTTGAATAAAAAGTTAAGTCACTGCCGAAGTGCACAGACTTTCATCATTTTCAAAAATTCATTAAAAATATTCCTTAAGAGATATGCAAATATTTTCAATTGATTCTTGTTCAGGGCGTCGTTGACTATGACTGAGTACAATTTCAAGACATTCCAACATACTTGGAATGTCCAAGTGCATGGATCACTTTTCGGATTTTCAAAAATTCATTAAAAATATTCTTCAAGAGATATGCAAATATATTCAACGGATTCTTGTTCAGGGCATGCTTGACTATGACTGTGTACAATTTCAAGACATTCCAAGATACTTTTGGGGTCTTTTTTGACGAAAAAGTTAAGTCACTGCCTAAGTGCATGGATCGCTTTCCTGATTTTCAGAAATTCTTTAAAAATATTCCTTAAGCGATATGCAAATATTTTCAACGGATTCTTGTTCAGGGCGTCGTTGACTATGACTGAGTACAATTTCAAGACATTCCAACATACTTGGAATGTCCAAGTGCATGGATCGCTTTCCTGATTTTCAAAAGTTCATTAAAAATATTCTTCAAGAGATATGCAAATATATTCAACGGATTCTTGTTCAGGGCATGCTTGACGATGACTGTGTACAATTTCAAGACATTCCAAGATACCTTTGGGGTCTTTTTTGAATAAAAAGTTAAGTCACTGCCTAAGTGCACAGACTTTCATCATTTTCAAAAATTCATTAAAAATATTCCTTAAGAGATATGCAAATATTTTCAATGGATTCTTGTTCAGGGCGTCGTTGACTATGACCGAGTACAATTTCAAGACATTCCAACATACTTGGAATGCCCAGGTGCATGGATCGCTTTCCTCATTTTCAAAAATTCATTAAAAATATTCCTTAAGCGATATGCAAATATTTTCAATGGATTCTTGTTCAGGGCGTCGTTGACTATGACTGAGTACAATTTCAAGACATTCCAACATACTTGGAATGTCCAAGTGCATGGATCGCTTTCCGGATTTTCAAAAATTCATTAAAAATATTCTTCAAGAGATATGCAAATATATTCAACGGATTCTTGTTCAGGGCATGCTTGACT
This sequence comes from Microchirus variegatus, assembly GCF_963457635.1. Lineage (NCBI taxonomy): Eukaryota > Metazoa > Chordata > Actinopteri > Pleuronectiformes > Soleidae > Microchirus > Microchirus variegatus. Next base: position 30,933,193 of record NC_139808.1, read on the forward strand.
ATGACTGTGTACAATTTCAAGACATTCCAAGATACTTTTGGGGTCTTTTTTGACAAAAAAGTTAAGTCACTGCCTAAGTGCATGGATCGCTTTCCTGATTTTCAGAAATTCTTTAAAAATATTCCTTAAACGATATGCAAATATTTTCAACGGATTCTTGTTCAGGGCGTCGTTGACTATGACTGAGTACAATTTCAAGACATTCCAACATACTTGGAATGTCCAAGTGCATGGATCGCTTTCCTGATTTTCAAAAGTTCATTAAAAATATTCTTCAAGAGATATGCAAATATATTCAACGGATTCTTGTTCAGGGCATGCTTGACTATGACTGTGTACAATTTCAAGACATTCCAAGATACTTTTGGGGTCTTTTTTGAATAAAAAGTTAAGTCACTGCCTAAGTGCACAGACTTTCCTCATTTTCAAAAATTCATTAAAAATATTCCTTAAGAGATATGCAAATATTTTCAATTGATTCTTGTTCAGGGCGTCGTTGACTATGACTGAGTACAATTTCAAGACATTCCAACATACTTGGAATGTCCAAGTGCATGGATCGCTTTTTGGATTTTCAAAAATTCATTAAAAATATTCTTCAAGAGATATGCAAATATATTCAACTGATTCTTGTTCAGGGCATGCTTGACTATGACTGTGTACAATTTCAAGACATTCCAAGATACTTTTGGGGTCTTTTTTGACAAAAAAGTTAAGTCACTGCCTAAGTGCATGGATCGCTTTCCTGATTTTCAAAAATTCATTAAAAATATTCCTTAAGCGATATGCAAATATTTTCAACGGATTCTTGTTCAGGGCGTCGTTGACTATGACTGAGTACAATTTCAAGACATTCCAACATACTTGGAATGTCAAAGTGCATGGATCGCTTTCCTGATTTTCAAAAGTTCATTAAAAATATTCTTCAAGAGATATGCAAATATATTCAACGGATTCTTGTTCAGGGCATGCTTGACTATGACTGTGTACAATTTCAAGACATTCCAAGATACCTTTGGGGTCTTTTTTGAATAAAAAGTTAAGTCACTGCCTAAGTGCACAGACTTTCATCATTTTCAAAAATTCATTAAAAATATTCCTTAAGAGATATGCAAATATTTTCAATGGATTCTTGTTCAGGGCGTCGTTGACTATGACCGAGTACAATTTCAAGACATTCCAACATACTTGGAATGTCGAAGTGCATGGATCGCTTTCCGGATTTTCAAAAATTCATTAAAAATATTCTTCAAGAGATATGCAAATATATTCAACGGATTCTTGTTCAGGGCATGCTTGACTATGACTGTGTACAATTTCAAGACATTCCAAGATACTTTTGGGGTCTTTTTTGACGAAAAAGTTAAGTCACTGCCTAAGTGCATGGATCGCTTTCCTGATTTTCAGAAATTCTTTAAAAATATTCCTTAAGCGATATGCAAATATTTTCAACGGATTCTTGTTCAGGGCGTCGTTGACTATGACCGAGTACAATTTCAAGACATTCCAACATACTTGGAATGTCCAAGTGCATGGATCGCTTTCCTGATTTTCAAAAGTTCATTAAAAATATTCTTCAAGAGATATGCAAATATATTCAACGGATTCTTGTTCAGGGCATGCTTGACTATGACTGTGTACAATTTCAAGACATTCCAAGATACTTTTGGGGTCTTTTTTGAATAAAAAGTTAAGTCACTGCCTAAGTGCACAGACTTTCCTCATTTTCAAAAATTCATTAAAAATATTCCTTAAGAGATATGCAAACATTTTCAATTGATTCTTGTTCAGGGCGTCGTTGACTATGACTGAGTACAATTTCAAGACATTCCAACATACTTGGAATGTCCAAGTGCATGGATCGCTTTTCGGATTTTCAAAAATTCATTAAAAATATTCTTCAAGAGATATGCAAATATATTCAACGGATTCTTGTTCAGGGCATGCTTGACTATGACTGTGTACAATTTCAAGACATTCCAAGATACTTTTGGGGTCTTTTTTGACAAAAAAGTTAAGTCACTGCCTAAGTGCATGGATCGCTTTCCTGATTTTCAAAAATTCATTAAAAATATTCCTTAAGCGATATGCAAATATTTTCAACGGATTCTTGTTCAGGGCGTCGTTGACTATGACTGAGTACAATTTCAAGACATTCCAACATACTTGGAATGTCCAAGTGCATGGATCGCTTTCCGGATTTTCAAAAGTTCATTAAAAATATTCTTCAAGAGATATGCAAATATATTCAACGGATTCTTGTTCAGGGCATGCTTGACTATGACTGTGTACAATTTCAAGACATTCCAAGATACTTTTGGGGTCTTTTTTGACAAAAAAGTTAAGTCACTGCCTAAGTGCATGGATCGCTTTCCTGATTTTCAAAAATTCATTTAAAATATTCCTTAAGCGATATGCAAATATTTTCAACGGATTCTTGTTCAGGGCGTCGTTGACTATGACTGAGTACAATTTCAAGACATTCCAACATACTTGGAATGTCAAAGTGCATGGATCGCTTTCCTGATTTTCAAAAGTTCATTAAAAATGTTCTTCAAGAGATATGCAAATATATTCAACGGATTCTTGTTCAGGGCATGCTTGACTATGACTGTGTACAATTTCAAGACATTCCAAGATACCTTTGGGGTCTTTTTTGAATAAAAAGTTAAGTCACTGCCTAAGTGCACAGACTTTCATCATTTTCAAAAATTCATTAAAAATATTCCTTAAGAGATATGCAAATATTTTCAATGGATTCTTGTTCAGGGCGTCGTTGACTATGACCGAGTACAATTTCAAGACATTCCAACATACTTGGAATGTCGAAGTGCATGGATCGCTTTCCGGATTTTCAAAAATTCATTAAAAATATTCTTCAAGAGATATGCAAATATATTCAACGGATTCTTGTTCAGGGCATGCTTGACTATGACTGTGTACAATTTCAAGACATTCCAAGATACTTTTGGGGTCTTTTTTGACGAAAAAGTTAAGTCACTGCCTAAGTGCATGGATCGCTTTCCTGATTTTCAGAAATTCATTAAAAATATTCCTTAAGCGATATGCAAATATTTTCAACGGATTCTTGTTCAGGGCGTCGTTGACTATGACCGAGTACAATTTCAAGACATTCCAACATACTTGGAATGTCCAAGTGCATGGATCGCTTTCCTGATTTTCAAAAGTTCATTAAAAATATTCTTCAAGAGATATGCAAATATATTCAACGGATTCTTGTTCAGGGCATGGTTGACTATGACTGTGTACAATTTCAAGACATTCCAAGATACTTTTGGGGTCTTTTTTGACAAAAAAGTTAAGTCACTGCCTAAGTGCATGGATCGCTTTCCTGATTTTCAAAAATTCATTAGAAATATTCCTTAAGCGATATGCAAATATTTTCAACGGATTCTTGTTCAGGGCGTCGTTGACTATGACTGAGTACAATTTCAAGACATTCCAACATACTTGGAATGTCCAAGTGCATGGATCGCTTTCCTGATTTTCAAAAGTTCATTAAAAATATTCTTCAAGAGATATGCAAATATATTCAACGGATTCTTGTTCAGGGCATGCTTGACTATGACTGTGTACAATTTCAAGACATTCCAAGATACCTTTGGGGTCTTTTTTGAATAAAAAGTTAAGTCACTGCCTAAGTGCACAGACTTTCATCATTTTCAAAAATTCATTAAAAATATTCCTAAAGAGATATGCAAATATTTTCAATGGATTCTTGTTCAGGGCGTCGTTGACTATGACTGAGTACAATTTCAAGACATTCCAACATACTTGGAATGTCCAAGTGCATGGATCGCTTTTCGGATTTTCAAAAATTCATTAAAAATATTCTTCAAGAGATATGCAAATATATTCAACATATTCTTGTTCAGGGCATGCTTGACTATGACTGTGTACAATTTCAAGACATTCCAAGATACTTTTGGGGTCTTTTTTGACAAAAAAGTTTAGTCACTGCCTAAGTGCATGGATCGCTTTCCTGATTTTCAGAAATTCTTTAAAAATATTCCTTAAACGATATGCAAATATTTTCAACGGATTCTTGTTCAGGGCGTCGTTGACTATGACTGAGTACAATTTCAAGACATTCCAACATACTTGGAATGTCCAAGTGCATGGATCGCTTTCCTGATTTTCAAAAGTTCATTAAAAATATTCTTCAAGAGATATGCAAATATATTCAACGGATTCTTGTTCAGGGCATGCTTGACTATGACTGTGTACAATTTCAAGACAATCCAAGATACTTTTGGGGTCTTTTTTGACGAAAAAGTTAAGTCACTGCCTAAGTGCATGGATCGCTTTCCTGATTTTCAAAAATTCATTAAAAATATTCCTTAAGCAATATGCAAATATTTTTAACGGATTCTTGTTCAGGGCGTCGTTGACTATGACTGAGTACAATTTCAAGACATTCCAACATACTTGGAATGTCCAAGTGCATGGATCGCTTTCCGGATTTTCAAAAATTCATTAAAAATATTCTTCAAGAGATATGCAAATATATTCAACGGATTCTTATTCAGGGCATGCTTGACTATGACTGTGTACAATTTCAAGACATTCCAATTTACTTTTGGGTTTTTTTTTGAAAAAAAAGTCAAGTCACTAAGTGCATCAGGGCAAATGGATCGTTTCCTTCGTCTCAACTGATATCCTGCTGTGTGATCCACGGTGTCCAAACGTTTGTTTCCAGCGACTGGACGACATGGATGAACTCCTGCAGCTTTAATTCTTTAAAAACAACCCAAAAACATCAAAAGTTAAGTCACTGCCTAAGTGCATGGATCGCTTTCCTGATTTTCAAAAATTCATTAAAAATATTCCTCAAGAGATATGCAAATATATTCAACGGATTCTTGTTCAGGGCATGCTTGACTATGACTGTGTACAATTTCAAGACATTCTAAGATACCTTTGGGGTCTTTTTTGAATAAAAAGTTAAGTCACTGCCTAAGTGCACAGACTTTCATCATTTTCAAAAATTCATTAAAAATATTCCTTAAGAGATATGCAAATATTTTCAATGGATTCTTGTTCAGGGCGTCGTTGACTATGACCGAGTACAATTTCAAGACATTCCAACATACTTGGAATGTCGAAGTGCATGGATCGCTTTCCGGATTTTCAAAAATTCATTAAAAATATTCTTCAAGAGATATGCAAATATATTCAACGGATTCTTGTTCAGGGCATGCTTGACTATGACTGTGTACAATTTCAAGACATTCCAAGATACTTTTGGGGTCTTTTTTGACGAAAAAGTTAAGTCACTGCCTAAGTGCATGGATCGCTTTCCTGATTTTCAGAAATTCTTTAAAAATATTCCTTAAGCGATATGCAAATATTTTCAACGGATTCTTGTTCAGGGCGTCGTTGACTATGACTGAGTACAATTTCAAGACATTCCAACATACTTGGAATGTCCAAGTGCATGGATCGCTTTCCGGATTTTCAAAAGTTCATTAAAAATATTCTTCAAGAGATATGCAAATATATTCAACGGATTCTTGTTCAGGGCATGCTTGACTATGACTGTGTACAATTTCAAGACATTCCAAGATACTTTTGGGGTCTTTTTTGACAAAAAAGTTAAGTCACTGCCTAAGTGCATGGATCGCTTTCCTGATTTTCAAAAATTCATTAAAAATATTCCTTAAGCGATATGCAAATATTTTCAACGGATTCTTGTTCAGGGCGTCGTTGACTATGACTGAGTACAATTTCAAGACATTCCAACATACTTGGAATGTCAAAGTGCATGGATCGCTTTCCTGATTTTCAAAAGTTCATTAAAAATATTCTTCAAGAGATATGCAAATATATTCAACGGATTCTTGTTCAGGGCATGCTTGACTATGACTGTGTACAATTTCAAGACATTCCAAGATACCTTTGGGGTCTTTTTTGAATAAAAAGTTAAGTCACTGCCTAAGTGCACAGACTTTCCTCATTTTCAAAAATTCATTAAAAATATTCCTTAAGCGATATGCAAATATTTTCAATGGATTCTTGTTCAGGGCGTCGTTGACTATGACCGAGTACAATTTCAAGACATTCCAACATACTTGGAATGTCGAAGTGCATGGATCGCTTTCCGGATTTTCAAAAATTCATTAAAAATATTCTTCAAGAGATATGCAAATATATTCAACGGATTCTTGTTCAGGGCATGCTTGACTATGACTGTGTACAATTTCAAGACATTCCAAGATACTTTTGGGGTCTTTTTTGACAAAAAAGTTAAGTCACTGCCTAAGTGCATGGATCGCTTTCCTGATTTTCAGAAATTCTTTAAAAATATTCCTTAAGCGATATGCAAATATTTTCAACGGATTCTTGTTCAGGGCGTCGTTGACTATGACCGAGTACAATTTCAAGACATTCCAACATACTTGGAATGTCCAAGTGCATGGATCGCTTTCCTGATTTTCAAAAGTTCATTAAAAATATTCTTCAAGAGATATGCAAATATATTCAACGGATTCTTATTCAGGGCATGCTTGACTATGACTGTGTACAATTTCAAGACATTCCAATTTACTTTTGGGGTTTTTTTTGAAAAAAAAGTCAAGTCACTAAGTGCATCAGGGCAAATGGATCGTTTCCTTCGTCTCACCTGATATCCTGCTGTGTGATCCACGGTGTCCAAACGTTTGTTTCCAGCGACTGGACGACATGGATGAACTCCTGCAGCTTTAATTCTTTAAAAACAACCCAAAAACATCAAAAGTTAAGTCACTGCCTAAGTGCATGGATCGCTTTCCTGATTTTCAAAAATTCATTAAAAATATTCCTCAAGAGATATGCAAATATATTCAACGGATTCTTGTTCAGGGCATGCTTGACTATGACTGTGTACAATTTCAAGACATTCCAAGATACTTTTGGGGTCTTTTTTGACGAAAAAGTTAAGTCACTGCCTAAGTGCATGGATCGCTTTCCTGATTTTCAAAAATTCATTAAAAATATTCCTTAAGCAATATGCAAATATTTTCAACGGATTCTTGTTCAGGGCGTCGTTGACTATGACTGAGTACAATTTCAAGACATTCCAACATACTTGGAATGTCCAAGTGCATGGATCGCTTTCCGGATTTTCAAAAATTCATTAAAAATATTCTTCAAGAGATATGCAAATATATTCAACGGATTCTTATTCAGGGCATGCTTGACTATGACTGTGTACAATTTCAAGACATTCCAATTTACTTTTGGGGTTTTTTTTGAAAAAAAAGTCAAGTCACTAAGTGCATCAGGGCAAATGGATCGTTTCCTTCGTCTCACCTGATATCCTGCTGTGTGATCCACGGTGTCCAAACGTTTGTTTCCAGCGACTGGACGACATGGATGAACTCCTGCAGCTTTAATTCTTTAAAAACAACCCAAAAACATCAAAAGTTAAGTCACTGCCTAAGTGCATGGATCGCTTTCCTGATTTTCAAAAATTCATTAAAAATATTCCTCAAGAGATATGCAATTATATTCAACGGATTCTTGTTCAGGGCATGCTTGACTATGACTGTGTACAATTTCAAGACATTCCAAGATACTTTTGGGGTCTTTTTTGACGAAAAAGTTAAGTCACTGCCTAAGTGCATGGATCGCTTTCCTGATTTTCAAAAATTCATTAAAAATATTCCTTAAGCGATATGCAAATATTTTCAACGGATTCTTGTTCAGGGCGTCGTTGACTATGACTGAGTACAATTTCAAGACATTCCAACATACTTGGAATGTCGAAGTGCATGGATCGCTTTCCGGATTTTCAAAAATTCATTAAAAATATTCTTCAAGAGATATGCAAATATATTCAACGGATTCTTGTTCAGGGCATGCTTGACTATGACTGTGTACAATTTCAAGACATTCCAAGATACTTTTGGGGTCTTTTTTGACAAAAAAGTTAAGTCACTGCCTAAGTGCATGGATCGCTTTCCTGATTTTCAGAAATTCTTTAAAAATATTCCTTAAGCGATATGCAAATATTTTCAACGGATTCTTGTTCAGGGCGTCGTTGACTATGACCGAGTACAATTTCAAGACATTCCAACATACTTGGAATGTCCAAGTGCATGGATCGCTTTCCTGATTTTCAAAAGTTCATTAAAAATATTCTTCAAGAGATATGCAAATATATTCAACGGATTCTTGTTCAGGGCATGCTTGACTATGACTGTGTACAATTTCAAGACATTCCAAGATACTTTTGGGGTCTTTTTTGAATAAAAAGTTAAGTCACTGCCTAAGTGCACAGACTTTCCTCATTTTCAAAAATTCATTAAAAATATTCCTTAAGAGATATGCAAATATTTTCAATTGATTCTTGTTCAGGGCGTCGTTGACTATGACTGAGTACAATTTCAAGACATTCCAACATACTTGGAATGTCCAAGTGCATGGATCGCTTTCCGGATTTTCAAAAATTCATTAAAAATATTCTTCAAGAGATATGCAAATATATTCAACGGATTCTTGTTCAGGGCATGCTTGACTATGACTGTGTACAATTTCAAGACATTCCAAGATACTTTTGGGGTCTTTTTTGACAAAAAAGTTAAGTCACTGCCTGAGTGCATGGATCGCTTTCCTGATTTTCAAAAATTCATTAAAAATATTCCTTAAGCGATATGCAAATATTTTCAACGGATTCTTGTTCAGGGCGTCGTTGACTATGACTGAGTACAATTTCAAGACATTCCAACATACTTGGAATGTCCAAGTGCATGGATCGCTTTCCGGATTTTCAAAAGTTCATTAAAAATATTCTTCAAGAGATATGCAAATATATTCAACGGATTCTTGTTCAGGGCATGCTTGACTATGACTGTGTACAATTTCAAGACATTCCAAGATACTTTTGGGGTCTTTTTTGACAAAAAAGTTAAGTCACTGCCTAAGTGCATGGATCGCTTTCCTGATTTTCAAAAATTCATTAAAAATATTCCTTAAGCGATATGCAAATATTTTCAACGGATTCTTGTTCAGGGCGTCGTTGACTATGACTGAGTACAATTTCAAGACATTCCAACATACTTGGAATGTCAAAGTGCATGGATCGCTTTCCTGATTTTCAAAAGTTCATTAAAAATATTCTTCAAGAGATATGCAAATATATTCAACGGATTCTTGTTCAGGGCATGCTTGACTATGACTGTGTACAATTTCAAGACATTCCAAGATACCTTTGGGGTCTTTTTTGAATAAAAAGTTAAGTCACTGCCTAAGTGCACAGACTTTCATCATTTTCAAAAATTCATTAAAAATATTCCTTAAGAGATATGCAAATATTTTCAATGGATTCTTGTTCAGGGCGTCGTTGACTATGACCGAGTACAATTTCAAGACATTCCAACATACTTGGAATGTCGAAGTGCATGGATCGCTTTCCGGATTTTCAAAAATTCATTAAAAATATTCTTCAAGAGATATGCAAATATATTCAACGGATTCTTGTTCAGGGCATGCTTGACTATGACTGTGTACAATTTCAAGACATTCCAAGATACTTTTGGGGTCTTTTTTGACGAAAAAGTTAAGTCACTGCCTAAGTGCATGGATCGCTTTCCTGATTTTCAGAAATTCTTTAAAAATATTCCTTAAGCGATATGCAAATATTTTCAACGGATTCTTGTTCAGGGCGTCGTAAACTATGACTGAGTACAATTTCAAGACATTCCAACATACTTGGAATGTCCAAGTGCATGGATCGCTTTCCGGATTTTCAAAAGTTCATTAAAAATATTCTTCAAGAGATATGCAAATATATTCAACGGATTCTTGTTCAGGGCATGCTTGACTATGACTGTGTACAATTTCAAGACATTCCAAGATACTTTTGGGGTCTTTTTTGACAAAAAAGTTAAGTCACTGCCTAAGTGCATGGATCGCTTTCCTGATTTTCAAAAATTCATTAAAAATATTCCTTAAGCGATATGCAAATATTTTCAACGGATTCTTGTTCAGGGCGTCGTTGACTATGACTGAGTACAATTTCAAGACATTCCAACATACTTGGAATGTCAAAGTGCATGGATCGCTTTCCTGATTTTCAAAAGTTCATTAAAAATATTCTTCAAGAGATATGCAAATATATTCAACGGATTCTTGTTCAGGGCATGCTTGACTATGACTGTGTACAATTTCAAGACATTCCAAGATACCTTTGGGGTCTTTTTTGAATAAAAAGTTAAGTCACTGCCTAAGTGCACAGACTTTCCTCATTTTCAAAAATTCATTAAAAATATTCCTTAAGCGATATGCAAATATTTTCAATGGATTCTTGTTCAGGGCGTCGTTGACTATGACCGAGTACAATTTCAAGACATTCCAACATACTTGGAATGTCCAAGTGCATGGATCGCTTTCCGGATTTTCAAAAATTCATTAAAAATATTCTTCAAGAGATATGCAAATATATTCAACGGATTCTTGTTCAGGGCATGCTTGACTATGACTGTGTACAATTTCAAGACATTCCAAGATACTTTTGGGGTCTTTTTTGACAAAAAAGTTAAGTCACTGCCTAAGTGCATGGATCGCTTTCCTGATTTTCAGAAATTCTTTAAAAATATTCCTTAAGCGATATGCAAATATTTTCAACGGATTCTTGTTCAGGGCGTCGTTGACTATGACCGAGTACAATTTCAAGACATTCCAACATACTTGGAATGTCCAAGTGCATGGATCGCTTTCCTGATTTTCAAAAGTTCATTAAAAATATTCTTCAAGAGATATGCAAATATATTCAACGGATTCTTGTTCAGGGCATGCTTGACTATGACTGTGTACAATTTCAAGACATTCCAAGATACTTTTGGGGTCTTTTTTGAATAAAAAGTTAAGTCACTGCCTAAGTGCACAGACTTTCCTCATTTTCAAAAATTCATTAAAAATATTCCTTAAGAGATATGCAAATATTTTCAATTGATTCTTGTTCAGGGCGTCGTTGACTATGACTGAGTACAATTTCAAGACATTCCAACATACTTGGAATGTCCAAGTGCATGGATCGCTTTTCGGATTTTCAAAAATTCATTAAAAATATTCTTCAAGAGATATGCAAATATATTCAACGGATTCTTGTTCAGGGCATGCTTGACTATGACTGTGTACAATTTCAAGACATTCCAAGATACTTTTGGGGTCTTTTTTGAATAAAAAGTTAAGTCACTGCCTAAGTGCACAGACTTTCATCATTTTCAAAAATTCATTAAAAATATTCCTTAAGAGATATGCAAATATTTTCAATTGATTCTTGTTCAGGGCGTCGTTGACTATGACTGAGTACAATTTCAAGACATTCCAACATACTTGGAATGTCCAAGTGCATGGATCGCTTTTCGGATTTTCAAAAATTCATTAAAAATATTCTTCAAGAGATATGCAAATATATTCAACGGATTCTTGTTCAGGGCATGCTTGACTATGACTGTGTACAATTTCAAGACATTCCAAGATACTTTTGGGGTCTTTTTTGACAAAAAAGTTAAGTCACTGCCTAAGTGCATGGATCGCTTTCCTGATTTTCAAAAATTCATTAAAAATATTCCTTAAGCGATATTCAAATATTTTCAACGGATTCTTGTTCAGGGCGTCGTTGACTATGACTGAGTACAATTTCAAGACATTCCAACATACTTGGAATGTCCAAGTGCATGGATTGCTTTCCTGATTTTCAAAAGTTCATTAAAAATATTCTTCAAGAGATATGCAAATATATTCAACGGATTCTTGTTCAGGGCATGCTTGACTATGACTGTGTACAATTTCAAGACATTCCAAGATACTTTTGGGGTCTTTTTTGAATAAAAAGTTAAGTCACTGCCTAAGTGCACAGACTTTCATCATTTTCAAAAATTCATTAAAAATATTCCTTAAGAGATATGCAAATATTTTCAATTGATTCTTGTTCAGGGCGTCGTTGACTATGACTGAGTACAATTTCAAGACATTCCAACATACTTGGAATGTCCAAGTGCATGGATCGCTTTTCGGATTTTCAAAAATTCATTAAAAATATTCTTCAAGAGATATGCAAATATATTCAACGGATTCTTGTTCAGGGCATGCTTGACTATGACTGTGTACAATTTCAAGACATTCCAAGATACTTTTGGGGTCTTTTTTGACAAAAAAGTTAAGTCACTGCCTAAGTGCATGGATCGCTTTCCTGATTTTCAAAAATTCATTCAAAATATTCCTTAAGCGATATGCAAATATTTTCAAAGGATTCTTGTTCAGGGCGTCGTTGACTATGACTGAGTACAATTTCAAGACATTCCAACATACTTGGAATGTCCAAGTGCATGGATCGCTTTCCTGATTTTCAAAAGTTCATTAAAAATATTCTTCAAGAGATATGCAAATATATTCAACGGATTCTTGTTCAGGGCATGCTTGACTATGACTGTGTACAATTTCAAGACATTCCAAGATACCTTTGGGGTCTTTTTTGAATAAAAAGTTAAGTCACTGCCTAAGTGCACAGACTTTCATCATTTTCAAAAATTCATTAAAAATATTCCTTAAGAGATATGCAAATATTTTCAATTGATTCTTGTTCAGGGCGTCGTTGACTATGACCGAGTACAATTTCAAGACATTCCAACATACTTGGAATGTCCAAGTGCATGGATCGCTTTCCGGATTTTCAAAAATTCATTAAAAATATTCTTCAAGAGATATGCAAATATATTCAACGGATTCTTGTTCAGGGCATGCTTGACTATGACTGTGTACAATTTCAAGACATTCCAAGATACTTTTGGGGTCTTTTTTGACGAAAAAGTTAAGTCACTGCCTAAGTGCATGGATCGCTTTCCTGATTTTCAGAAATTCTTTAAAAATATTCCTTAAGCGATATGCAAATATTTTCAACGGATTCTTGTTCAGGGCGTCGTTGACTATGACTGAGTACAATTTCAAGACATTCCAACATACTTGGAATGTCCAAGTGCATGGATCGCTTTCCTGATTTTCAAAAGTTCATTAAAAATATTCTTCAAGAGATATGCAAATATATTCAACGGATTCTTGTTCAGGGCATGCTTGACTATGACTGTGTACAATTTCAAGACATTCCAAGATACTTTTGGGGTCTTTTTTGAATAAAGAGTTAAGTCACTGCCTAAGTGCACAGACTTTCATCATTTTCAAAAATTCATTAAAAATATTCCTTAAGAGATATGCAAATATTTTCAATTGATTCTTGTTCAGGGCGTCGTTGACTATGACTGAGTACAATTTCAAGACATTCCAACATACTTGGAATGTCCAAGTGCATGGATCGCTTTTCGGATTTTCAAAAATTCATTAAAAATATTCTTCAAGAGATATGCAAATATATTCAACGGATTCTTGTTCAGGGCATGCTTGACTATGACTGTGTACAATTTCAAGACATTCCAAGATACTTTTGGGGTCTTTTTTGACAAAAAAGTTAAGTCACTGCCTAAGTGCATGGATCGCTTTCCTGATTTTCAAAAATTCATTAAAAATATTCCTTAAGCGATATTCAAATATTTTCAACGGATTCTTGTTCAGGGCATGCTTGACTATGACTGAGTACAATTTCAAGACATTCCAACATACTTGGAATGTCCAAGTGCATGGATCGCTTTCCTGATTTTCAAAAGTTCATTAAAAATATTCTTCAAGAGATATGCAAATATATTCAACGGATTCTTGTTCAGGGCATGCTTGACTATGACTGTGTACAATTTCAAGACATTCCAAGATACTTTTGGGGTCTTTTTTGAATAAAAAGTTAAGTCACTGCCTCAGTGCACAGACTTTCCTCATTTTCAAAAATTCATTAAAAATATTCCTTAAGAGATATGCAAATATTTTCAATTGATTCTTGTTCAGGGCGTCGTTGACTATGACTGAGTACAATTTCAAGACATTCCAACATACTTGGAATGTCCAAGTGCATGGATCGCTTTTCGGATTTTCAAAAATTCATTAAAAATATTCTTCAAGAGATATGCAAATATATTCAACGGATTCTTGTTCAGGGCATGCTTGACTATGACTGTGTACAATTTCAAGACATTCCAAGATACTTTTGGGGTCTTTTTTGACAAAAAAGTTAAGTCACTGCCTAAGTGCATGGATCGCTTTCCTGATTTTCAAAAATTCATTAAAAATATTCCTTAAGCGATATGCAAATATTTTCAACGGATTCTTGTTCAGGGCGTCGTTGACTATGACTGAGTACAATTTCAAGACATTCCAACATACTTGGAATGTCCAAGTGCATGGATCGCTTTCCTGATTTTCAAAAGTTCATTAAAAATATTCTTCAAGAGATATGCAAATATATTCAACGGATTCTTGTTCAGGGCATGCTTGACTATGACTGTGTACAATTTCAAGACATTCCAAGATACCTTTGGGGTCTTTTTTGAATAAAAAGTGAAGTCACTGCCTAAGTGCACAGACTTTCATCATTTTCAAAAATTCATTAAAAATATTCCTTAAGAGATATGCAAATATTTTCAATTGATTCTTGTTCAAGGCGTCGTTGACTATGACCGAGTACAATTTCAAGACATTCCAACATACTTGGAATGTCCAAGTGCATGGATCGCTTTCCGGATTTTCAAAAATTCATTAAAAATATTCTTCAAGAGATATGCAAATATATTCAACGGATTCTTGTTCAGGGCATGCTTGACTATGACTGTGTACAATTTCAAGACATTCCAAGATACTTTTGGGGTCTTTTTTGACGAAAAAGTTAAGTCACTGCCTAAGTGCATGGATCGCTTTCCTGATTTTCAGAAATTCTTTAAAAATATTCCTTAAACGATATGCAAATATTTTCAACGGATTCTTGTTCAGGGCGTCGTTGACTATGACTGAGTACAATTTCAAGACATTCCAACATACTTGGAATGTCCAAGTGCATGGATCGCTTTCCTGATTTTCAAAAGTTCATTAAAAATATTCTTCAAGAGATATGCAAATATATTCAACAGATTCTTGTTCAGGGCATGCTTGACTATGACTGTGTACAATTTCAAGACATTCCAAGATACTTTTGGGGTCTTTTTTGAATAAAAAGTTAAGTCACTGCCTAAGTGCACAGACTTTCCTCATTTTCAAAAATTCATTAAAAATATTCCTTAAGAGATATGCAAATATTTTCAATTGATTCTTGTTCAGGGCGTCGTTGACTATGACTGAGTACAATTTCAAGACATTCCAACATACTTGGAATGTCCAAGTGCATGGATCGCTTTTCGGATTTTCAAAAATTCATTAAAAATATTCTTCAAGAGATATGCAAATATATTCAACGGATTCTTGTTCAGGGCATGCTTGACTATGACTGTGTACAATTTCAAGACATTCCAAGATACTTTTGGGGTCTTTTTTGACAAAAAAGTTAAGTCACTGCCTAAGTGCATGGATCGCTTTCCTGATTTTCAGAAATTCTTTAAAAATATTCCTTAAACGATATGCAAATATTTTCAACGGATTCTTGTTCAGGGCGTCGTTGACTTTGACTGAGTACAATTTCAAGACATTCCAACATACTTGGAATGTCCAAGTGCATGGATCGCTTTCCTGATTTTCAAAAGTTCATTAAAAATATTCTTCAAGAGATATGCAAATATATTCAACGGATTCTTGTTCAGGGCATGCTTGACTATGACTGTGTACAATTTCAAGACATTCCAAGATACTTTTGGGGTCTTTTTTGAATAAAAAGTTAAGTCACTGCCTAAGTGCACAGACTTTCCTCATTTTCAAAAATTCATTAAAAATATTCCTTAAGAGATATGCAAATATTTTCAATGGATTCTTGTTCAGGGCGTCGTTGACTATGACCGAGTACAATTTCAAGACATTCCAACATACTTGGAATGTCCAAGTGCATGGATCGCTTTCCGGATTTTCAAAAATTCATTAAAAATATTCTTCAAGAGATATGCAAAGATATTCAACGGATTCTTGTTCAGGGCATTCTTGACTATGACTGTGTACAATTTCAAGACATTCCAAGATACTTTTGGGGTCTTTTTTGACGAAAAAGTTAAGTCACTGCCTAAGTGCATGGATCGCTTTCCTGATTTTCAGAAATTCTTTAAAAATATTCCTTAAACGATATGCAAATATTTTCAACGGATTCTTGTTCAGGGCGTCGTTGACTATGACTGAGTACAATTTCAAGACATTCCAACATACTTGGAATGTCCAAGTGCATGGATCGCTTTCCTGATTTTCAAAAGTTCATTAAAAATATTCTTCAAGAGATATGCAAATATATTCAACGGATTCTTGTTCAGGGCATGCTTGACTATGACTGTGTACAATTTCAAGACATTCCAAGATACTTTTGGGGTCTTTTTTGAATAAAAAGTTAAGTCACTGCCTAAGTGCACAGACTTTCCTCATTTTCAAAAATTCATTAAAAATATTCCTTAAGAGATATGCAAATATTTTCAATTGATTCTTGTTCAGGGCGTCGTTGACTATGACTGAGTACAATTTCAAGACATTCCAACATACTTGGAATGTCCAAGTGCATGGATCGCTTTTCGGATTTTCAAAAATTCATTAAAAATATTCTTCAAGAGATATGCAAATATATTCAACGGATTCTTGTTCAGGGCATGCTTGACTATGACTGTGTACAATTTCAAGACATTCCAAGATACTTTTGGGGTCTTTTTTGACAAAAAAGTTAAGTCACTGCCTAAGTGCATGGATCGCTTTCCTGATTTTCAAAAATTCATTAAAAATATTCCTTAAGCGATATGCAAATATTTTCAACGGATTCTTGTTCAGGGCGTCGTTGACTATGACTGAGTACAATTTCAAGACATTCCAACATACTTGGAATGTCCAAGTGCATGGATCGCTTTCCTGATTTTCAAAAGTTCATTAAAAATATTCTTCAAGAGATATGCAAATATATTCAACGGATTCTTGTTCAGGGCATGCTTGACTATGACTGTGTACAATTTCAAGACATTCCAAGATACTTTTGGGGTCTTTTTTGACAAAAAAGTTAAGTCACTGCCTAAGTGCATGGATCGCTTTCCTGATTTTCAAAAATTCATTAGAAATATTCCTTAAGCGATATGCAAATATTTTCAACGGATTCTTGTTCAGGGCGTCGTTGACTATGACTGAGTACAATTTCAAGACATTCCAAGATACCTTTGGGGTCTTTTTTGAATAAAAAGTTAAGTCACTGCCTAAGTGCACAGACTTTCATCATTTTCAAAAATTCATTAAAAATATTCCTTAAGAGATATGCAAATATTTTCAATGGATTCTTGTTCAGGGCGTCGTTGACTATGACTGAGTACAATTTCAAGACATTCCAACATACTTGGAATGTCCAAGTGCATGGATCGCTTTCCGGATTTTCAAAAATTCATTAAAAATATTCTTCAAGAGATATGCAAATATATTCAACGGATTCTTGTTCAGGGCATTCTTGACTATGACTGTGTACAATTTCAAGACATTCCAAGATACTTTTGGGGTCTTTTTTGACGAAAAAGTTAAGTCACTGCCTAAGTGCATGGATCGCTTTCCTGATTTTCAGAAATTCTTTAAAAATATTCCTTAAACGATATGCAAATATTTTCAACGGATTCTTGTTCAGGGCGTCGTTGACTATGACTGAGTACAATTTCAAGACATTCCAACATACTTGGAATGTCCAAGTGCATGGATCGCTTTCCTGATTTTCAAAAGTTCATTAAAAATATTCTTCAAGAGATATGCAAATATATTCAACGGATTCTTGTTCAGGGCATGCTTGACTATGACTGTGTACAATTTCAAGACATTCCAAGATACTTTTGGGGTCTTTTTTGACGAAAAAGTTAAGTCACTGCCTAAGTGCATGGATCGCTTTCCTGATTTTCAGAAATTCTTTAAAAATATTCCTTAAATGATATGCAAATATTTTCAACGGATTCTTGTTCAGGGCGTCGTTGACTATGACTGAGTACAATTTCAAGACATTCCAACATACTTGGAATGTCCAAGTGCATGGATCGCTTTCCTGATTTTCAAAAGTTCATTAAAAATATTCTTCAAGAGATATGCAAATATATTCAACGGATTCTTGTTCAGGGCATGCTTGACTATGACTGTGTACAATTTCAAGACATATCAAGATACTTTTGGGGTCTTTTTTGAATAAAAAGTTAAGTCACTGCCTAAGTGCACAGACTTTCCTCATTTTCAAAAATTCATTAAAAATATTCCTTAAGAGATATGCAAATATTTTCAATTGATTCTTGTTCAGGGCGTCGTTGACTATGACTGAGTACAATTTCAAGACATTCCAACATACTTGGAATGTCCAAGTGCATGGATCGCTTTTCGGATTTTCAAAAATTCATTAAAAATATTCTTCAAGAGATATGCAAATATATTCAACGGTTTCTTGTTCAGGGCATGCTTGACTATGACTGTGTACAATTTCAAGACATTCCAAGATACTTTTGGGGTCTTTTTTGACAAAAAAGTTAAGTCACTGCCTAAGTGCATGGATCGCTTTCCTGATTTTCAAAAATTCATTAAAAATATTCCTTAAGCGATATGCAAATATTTTCAACGGATTCTTGTTCAGGGCGTCGTTGACTATGACTGAGTACAATTTCAAGACATTCCAACATACTTGGAATGTCCAAGTGCATGGATCGCTTTCCAGATTTTCAAAAATTCATTAAAAATATTCTTCAAGAGATATGCAAATATATTCAACGGATTCTTGTTCAGGGCATGCTTGACTATGACTGTGTACAATTTCAAGACATTCCAAGATACTTTTGGGGTCTTTTTTGAATAAAAAGTTAAGTCACTGCCGAAGTGCACAGACTTTCCTCATTTCCAAAAATTCATTAAAAATATTCCTTAAGAGATATGCAAATATTTTCAATGGATTCTTGTTCAGGGCGTCGTTGACTATGACCGAGTACAATTTCAAGACATTCCAACATACTTGGAATGTCCAAGTGCATGGATCGCTTTCCGGATTTTCAAAAATTCATTAAAAATATTCTTCAAGAGATATGCAAATATATTCAACGGATTCTTGTTCAGGGCATGCTTGACTATGACTGTGTACAATTTCAAGACATTCCAAGATACTTTTGGGGTCTTTTTTGAATAAAAAGTTAAGTCACTGCCTAAGTGCACAGACTTTCCTCATTTCCAAAAATTCATTAAAAATATTCCTTAAGAGATATGCAAATATTTTCAATGGATTCTTGTTCAGGGCGTTGTTGACTATGACCGAGTACAATTTCAAGACATTCCAACATACTTGGAATGTCCAAGTGCATGGATCGCTTTCCGGATTTTCAAAAATTCATTAAAAATATTCTTCAAGAGATATGCAAATATATTCAACGGATTCTTATTCAGGGCATGCTTGACTATGACTGTGTACAATTTCAAGACATTCCAATTTACTTTTGGGGTTTTTTTTGAAAAAAAAGTCAAGTCACTAAGTGCATCAGGGCAAATGGATCGTTTCCTTCGTCTCACCTGATATCCTGCTGTGTGATCCACGGTGTCCAAACGTTTGTTTCCAGCGACTGGACGACATGGATGAACTCCTGCAGCTTTAATTCTTTAAAAACAACCCAAAAACATCAAAAGTTAAGTCACTGCCTAAGTGCATGGATCGCTTTCCTGATTTTCAAAAATTCATTAAAAATATTCCTCAAGAGATATGCAAATATATTCAACGGATTCTTGTTCAGGGCATTCTTGACTATGACTGTGTACAATTTCAAGACATTCCAAGATACTTTTGGGGTCTTTTTTGACGAAAAAGTTAAGTCACTGCCTAAGTGCATGGATCGCTTTCCTGATTTTCAGAAATTCTTTAAAAATATTCCTTAAACGATATGCAAATATTTTCAACGGATTCTTGTTCAGGGCGTCGTTGACTATGACTGAGTACAATTTCAAGACATTCCAACATACTTGGAATGTCCAAGTGCATGGATCGCTTTCCTGATTTTCAAAAGTTCATTAAAAATATTCTTCAAGAGATATGCAAATATATTCAACGGATTCTTGTTCAGGGCATGCTTGACTATGACTGTGTACAATTTCAAGACATTCCAAGATACCTTTGGGGTCTTTTTTGAATAAAAAGTTAAGTCACTGCCTGAGTGCACAGACTTTCATCATTTTCAAAAATTCATTAAAAATATTCCTTAAGAGATATGCAAATATTTTCAATGGATTCTTGTTCAGGGCGTCGTTGACTATGACTGAGTACAATTTCAAGACATTCCAACATACTTGGAATGTCCAAGTGCATGGATCGCTTTCCGGATTTTCAAAAATTCATTAAAAATATTCTTCAAGAGATATGCAAATATATTCAACGGATTCTTGTTCAGGGCATTCTTGACTATGACTGTGTACAATTTCAAGACATTCCAAGATACTTTTGGGGTCTTTTTTGACGAAAAAGTTAAGTCACTGCCTAAGTGCATGGATTGCTTTCCTGATTTTCAGAAATTCTTTAAAAATATTCCTTAAACGATACGCAAATATTTTCAACGGATTCTTGTTCAGGGCGTCGTTGACTATGACTGAGTACAATTTCAAGACATTCCAACATACTTGGAATGTCCAAGTGCATGGATCGCTTTCCTGATTTTCAAAAGTTCATTAAAAATATTCTTCAAGAGATATGCAAATATATTCAACGGATTCTTGTTCAGGGCATGCTTGACTATGACTGTGTACAATTTCAAGACATTCCAAGATACTTTTGGGGTCTTTTTTGACAAAAAAGTTAAGTCACTGCCTAAGTGCATGGATCGCTTTCCTGATTTTCAAAAATTCATTAGAAATATTCCTTAAGCGATATGCAAATATTTTCAACGGATTCTTGTTCAGGGCGTCGTTGACTATGACTGAGTACAATTTCAAGACATTCCAACATACTTGGAATGTCCAAGTGCATGGATCGCTTTCCTGATTTTCAAAAGTTCATTAAAAATATTCTTCAAGAGATATGCAAATATATTCAACGGATTCTTGTTCAGGGCATGCTTGACTATGACTGTGTACAATTTCAAGACATTCCAAGATACTTTTGGGGTCTTTTTTGAATAAAAAGTTAAGTCACTGCCTAAGTGCACAGACTTTCCTCATTTTCAAAAATTCATTAAAAATATTCCTTAAGAGATATGCAAATATTTTCAATTGATTCTTGTTCAGGGCGTCGTTGACTATGACTGAGTACAATTTCAAGACATTCCAACATACTTGGAATGTCCAAGTGCATGGATCGCTTTTCGGATTTTCAAAAATTCATTAAAAATATTCTTCAAGAGATATGCAAATATATTCAACGGATTCTTGTTCAGGGCATGCTTGACTATGACTGTGTACAATTTCAAGACATTCCAAGATACTTTTGGGGTCTTTTTTGACAAAAAAGTTAAGTCACTGCCTAAGTGCATGGATCGCTTTCCTGATTTTCAAAAATTCATTAAAAATATTCCTTAAGCGATATGCAAATATTTTCAACGGATTCTTGTTCAGGGCGTCGTTGACTATGACTGAGTACAATTTCAAGACATTCCAACATACTTGGAATGTCCAAGTGCATGGATCGCTTTCCTGATTTTCAAAAGTTCATTAAAAATATTCTTCAAGAGATATGCAAATATATTCAACGGATTCTTGTTCAGGGCATGCTTGACTATGACTGTGTACAATTTCAAGACATTCCAAGATACTTTTGGGGTCTTTTTTGAATAAAAAGTTAAGTCACTGCCTAAGTGCACAGACTTTCCTCATTTTCAAAAATTCATTAAAAATATTCCTTAAGAGATATGCAAATATTTTCAATTGATTCTTGTTCAGGGCGTCGTTGACTATGACTGAGTACAATTTCAAGACATTCCAACATACTTGGAATGTCCAAGTGCATGGATCGCTTTTCGGATTTTCAAAAATTCATTAAAAATATTCTTCAAGAGATATGCAAATATATTCAACGGATTCTTGTTCAGGGCATGCTTGACTATGACTGTGTACAATTTCAAGACATTCCAAGATACTTTTGGGGTCTTTTTTGACAAAAAAGTTAAGTCACTGCCTAAGTGCATGGATCGCTTTCCTGATTTTCAAAAATTCATTAAAAATATTCCTTAAGCGATATGCAAATATTTTCAACGGATTCTTGTTCAGGGCGTCGTTGACTATGACTGAGTACAATTTCAAGACATTCCAACATACTTGGAATGTCCAAGTGCATGGATCGCTTTCCTGATTTTCAAAAGTTCATTAAAAATATTCTTCAAGAGATATGCAAATATATTCAACGGATTCTTGTTCAGGGCATGCTTGACTATGACTGTGTACAATTTCAAGACATTCCAAGATACTTTTGGGGTCTTTTTTGACAAAAAAGTTAAGTCACTGCCTAAGTGCATGGATCGCTTTCCTGATTTTCAAAAATTCATTAGAAATATTCCTTAAGCGATATGCAAATATTTTCAACGGATTCTTGTTCAGGGCGTCGTTGACTATGACTGAGTACAATTTCAAGACATTCCAACATACTTGGAATGTCCAAGTGCATGGATCGCTTTCCTGATTTTCAAAAGTTCATTAAAAATATTCTTCAAGAGATATGCAAATATATTCAACGGATTCTTGTTCAGGGCATGCTTGACTATGACTGTGTACAATTTCAAGACATTCCAAGATACTTTTGGGGTCTTTTTTGAATAAAAAGTTAAGTCACTGCCTAAGTGCATGGACTTTCCTCATTTTCAAAAATTCATTAAAAATATTCCTTAAGAGATATGCAAATATTTTCAATTGATTCTTGTTCAGGGCGTCGTTGACTATGACTGAGTACAATTTCAAGACATTCCAACATACTTGGAATGTCCAAGTGCATGGATCGCTTTTCGGATTTTCAAAAATTCATTAAAAATATTCTTCAAGAGATATGCAAATATATTCAACGGATTCTTGTTCAGGGCATGCTTGACTATGACTGTGTACAATTTCAAGACATTCCAAGATACTTTTGGGGTCTTTTTTGACAAAAAAGTTAAGTCACTGCCTAAGTGCATGGATCGCTTTCCTGATTTTCAAAAATTCATTAAAAATATTCCTTAAGCGATATGCAAATATTTTCAACGGATTCTTGTTCAGGGCGTCGTTGACTATGACTGAGTACAATTTCAAGACATTCCAACATACTTGGAATGTCCAAGTGCATGGATCGCTTTCCTGATTTTCAAAAGTTCATTAAAAATATTCTTCAAGAGATATGCAAATATATTCAACGGATTCTTGTTCAGGGCATGCTTGACTATGACTGTGTACAATTTCAAGACATTCCAAGATACTTTTGGGGTCTTTTTTGAATAAAAAGTTAAGTCACTGCCTAAGTGCACAGACTTTCCTCATTTTCAAAAATTCATTAAAAATATTCCTTAAGAGATATGCAAATATTTTCAATTGATTCTTGTTCAGGGCGTCGTTGACTATGACTGAGTACAATTTCAAGACATTCCAACATACTTGGAATGTCCAAGTGCATGGATCGCTTTTCGGATTTTCAAAAATTCATTAAAAATATTCTTCAAGAGATATGCAAATATATTCAACGGATTCTTGTTCAGGGCATGCTTGACTATGACTGTGTACAATTTCAAGACATTCCAAGATACTTTTGGGGTCTTTTTTGACAAAAAAGTTAAGTCACTGCCTAAGTGCATGGATCGCTTTCCTGATTTTCAAAAATTCATTAAAAATATTCCTTAAGCGATATGCAAATATTTTCAACGGATTCTTGTTCAGGGCGTCGTTGACTATGACTGAGTACAATTTCAAGACATTCCAACATACTTGGAATGTCCAAGTGCATGGATCGCTTTCCTGATTTTCAAAAGTTCATTAAAAATATTCTTCAAGAGATATGCAAATATATTCAACGGATTCTTGTTCAGGGCATGCTTGACTATGACTGTGTACAATTTCAAGACATTCCAAGATACTTTTGGGGTCTTTTTTGAATAAAAAGTTAAGTCACTGCCTAAGTGCATGGATCGCTTTCCTGATTTTCAGAAATTCTTTAAAAATATTCCTTAAATGATATGCAAATATTTTCAACGGATTCTTGTTCAGGGCGTCGTTGACTATGACTGAGTACAATTTCAAGACATTCCAACATACTTGGAATGTCCAAGTGCATGGATCGCTTTCCTGATTTTCAAAAGTTCATTAAAAATATTCTTCAAGAGATATGCAAATATATTCAACGGATTCTTGTTCAGGGCATGCTTGACTATGACTGTGTACAATTTCAAGACATATCAAGATACTTTTGGGGTCTTTTTTGAATAAAAAGTTAAGTCACTGCCTAAGTGCACAGACTTTCCTCATTTTCAAAAATTCATTAAAAATATTCCTTAAGAGATATGCAAATATTTTCAATTGATTCTTGTTCAGGGCGTCGTTGACTATGACTGAGTACAATTTCAAGACATTCCAACATACTTGGAATGTCCAAGTGCATGGATCGCTTTTCGGATTTTCAAAAATTCATTAAAAATATTCTTCAAGAGATATGCAAATATATTCAACGGATTCTTGTTCAGGGCATTCTTGACTATGACTGTGTACAATTTCAAGACATTCCAAGATACTTTTGGGGTCTTTTTTGAATAAAAAGTTAAGTCACTGCCTAAGTGCACAGACTTTCCTCATTTCCAAAAATTCATTAAAAATATTCCTTAAGAGATATGCAAATATTTTCAATGGATTCTTGTTCAGGGCGTCGTTGACTATGACCGAGTACAATTTCAAGACATTCCAACATACTTGGAATGTCCAAGTGCATGGATCGCTTTCCGGATTTTCAAAAATTCATTAAAAATATTCTTCAAGAGATATGCAAATATATTCAACGGATTCTTGTTCAGGGCATGCTTGACTATGACTGTGTACAATTTCAAGACATTCCAAGATACTTTTGGGGTCTTTTTTGAATAAAAAGTTAAGTCACTGCCTAAGTGCATGGATCGCTTTCCTGATTTTCAAAAATTCATTAGAAATATTCCTTAAGCGATATGCAAATATTTTCAACGGATTCTTGTTCAGGGCGTCGTTGACTATGACTGAGTACAATTTCAAGACATTCCAACATACTTGGAATGTCCAAGTGCATGGATCGCTTTCCTGATTTTCAAAAGTTCATTAAAAATATTCTTCAAGAGATATGCAAATATATTCAACGGATTCTTGTTCAGGGCATGCTTGACTATGACTGTGTACAATTTCAAGACATTCCAAGATACTTTTGGGGTCTTTTTTGACAAAAAAGTTAAGTCACTGCCTAAGTGCATGGATCGCTTTCCTGATTTTCAAAAATTCATTAAAAATATTCCTCAAGAGATATGCAAATATATTCAACGGATTCTTGTTCAGGGCATTCTTGACTATGACTGTGTACAATTTCAAGACATTCCAAGATACTTTTGGGGTCTTTTTTGACGAAAAAGTTAAGTCACTGCCTAAGTGCATGGATCGCTTTCCTGATTTTCAGAAATTCTTTAAAAATATTCCTTAAACGATATGCAAATATTTTCAACGGATTCTTGTTCAGGGCGTCGTTGACTATGACTGAGTACAATTTCAAGACATTCCAACATACTTGGAATGTCCAAGTGCATGGATCGCTTTCCTGATTTTCAAAAGTTCATTAAAAATATTCTTCAAGAGATATGCAAATATATTCAACGGATTCTTGTTCAGGGCATGCTTGACTATGACTGTGTACAATTTCAAGACATTCCAAGATACCTTTGGGGTCTTTTTTGAATAAAAAGTTAAGTCACTGCCTAAGTGCACAGACTTTCATCATTTTCAAAAATTCATTAAAAATATTCCTTAAGAGATATGCAAATATTTTCAATGGATTCTTGTTCAGGGCGTCGTTGACTATGACTGAGTACAATTTCAAGACATTCCAACATACTTGGAATGTCCAAGTGCATGGATCGCTTTCCGGATTTTCAAAAATTCATTAAAAATATTCTTCAAGAGATATGCAAATATATTCAACGGATTCTTGTTCAGGGCATTCTTGACTATGACTGTGTACAATTTCAAGACATTCCAAGATACTTTTGGGGTCTTTTTTGACGAAAAAGTTAAGTCACTGCCTAAGTGCATGGATCGCTTTCCTGATTTTCAGAAATTCTTTAAAAATATTCCTTAAACGATACGCAAATATTTTCAACGGATTCTTGTTCAGGGCGTCGTTGACTATGACTGAGTACAATTTCAAGACATTCCAACATACTTGGAATGTCCAAGTGCATGGATCGCTTTCCTGATTTTCAAAAGTTCATTAAAAATATTCTTCAAGAGATATGCAAATATATTCAACGGATTCTTGTTCAGGGCATGCTTGACTATGACTGTGTACAATTTCAAGACATTCCAAGATACTTTTGGGGTCTTTTTTGACAAAAAAGTTAAGTCACTGCCTAAGTGCATGGATCGCTTTCCTGATTTTCAAAAATTCATTAGAAATATTCCTTAAGCGATATGCAAATATTTTCAACGGATTCTTGTTCAGGGCGTCGTTGACTATGACTGAGTACAATTTCAAGACATTCCAACATACTTGGAATGTCCAAGTGCATGGATCGCTTTCCTGATTTTCAAAAGTTCATTAAAAATATTCTTCAAGAGATATGCAAATATATTCAACGGATTCTTGTTCAGGGCATGCTTGACTATGACTGTGTACAATTTCAAGACATTCCAAGATACTTTTGGGGTCTTTTTTGACAAAAAAGTTAAGTCACTGCCTAAGTGCATGGATCGCTTTCCTGATTTTCAAAAATTCATTAGAAATATTCCTTAAGCGATATGCAAATATTTTCAACGGATTCTTGTTCAGGGCATGCTTGACTATGACTGAGTACAATTTCAAGACATTCCAACATACTTGGAATGTCCAAGTGCATGGATCGCTTTCCTGATTTTCAAAAGTTCATTAAAAATATTCTTCAAGAGATATGCAAATATATTCAACGGATTCTTGTTCAGGGCATGCTTGACTATGACTGTGTACAATTTCAAGACATTCCAAGATACCTTTGGGGTCTTTTTTGAATAAAAAGTTAAGTCACTGCCTAAGTGCACAGACTTTCATTATTTTCAAAAATTCATTAAAAATATTCCTTAAGAGATATGCAAATATTTTCAATTGATTCTTGTTCAGGGCGTCGTTGACTATGACTGAGTACAATTTCAAGACATTCCAACATACTTGGAATGTCCAAGTGCATGGATCGCTTTTCGGATTTTCAAAAATTCATTAAAAATATTCTTCAAGAGATATGCAAATATATTCAACATATTCTTGTTCAGGGCATGCTTGACTATGACTGTGTACAATTTCAAGACATTCCAAGATACTTTTGGGGTCTTTTTTGACAAAAAAGTTTAGTCACTGCCTAAGTGCATGGATCGCTTTCCTGATTTTCAGAAATTCTTTAAAAATATTCCTTAAACGATATGCAAATATTTTCAACGGATTCTTGTTCAGGGCGTCGTTGACTATGACTGAGTACAATTTCAAGACATTCCAACATACTTGGAATGTCCAAGTGCATGGATCGCTTTCCTGATTTTCAAAAGTTCATTAAAAATATTCTTCAAGAGATATGCAAATATATTCAACGGATTCTTGTTCAGGGCATGCTTGACTATGACTGTGTACAATTTCAAGACATTCCAAGATACTTTTGGGGTCTTTTTTGACGAAAAAGTTAAGTCACTGCCTAAGTGCATGGATCGCTTTCCTGATTTTCAAAAATTCATTAAAAATATTCCTTAAGCAATATGCAAATATTTTCAATGGATTCTTGTTCAGGGCGTCGTTGACTATGACTGAGTACAATTTCAAGACATTCCAACATACTTGGAATGTCCAAGTGCATGGATCGCTTTCCGGATTTTCAAAAATTCATTAAAAATATTCTTCAAGAGATATGCAAATATATTCAACGGATTCTTATTCAGGGCATGCTTGACTATGACTGTGTACAATTTCAAGACATTCCAATTTACTTTTGGGGTTTTTTTTTGAAAAAAATGTCAAGTCACTAAGTGCATCAGGGCAAATGGATCGTTTCCTTCGTCTCACCTGATATCCTGCTGTGTGATCCACGGTGTCCAAAAGTTTGTTTCCAGCGACTGGACGACATGGATGAACTCCTGCAGCTTTAATTCTTTAAAAACAACCCAAAAACATCAAAAGTTAAGTCACTGCCTAAGTGCATGGATCGCTTTCCTGATTTTCAAAAATTCATTAAAAATATTCCTCAAGAGATATGCAAATATATTCAACGGATTCTTGTTCAGGGCATGCTTGACTATGACTGTGTACAATTTCAAGACATTCCAAGATACTTTTGGGGTCTTTTTTGACGAAAAAGTTAAGTCACTGCCTAAGTGCATGGATCGCTTTCCTGATTTTCAAAAATTCATTAAAAATATTCCTTAAGCGATATGCAAATATTTTCAACGGATTCTTGTTCAGGGCGTCGTTGACTATGACTGAGTACAATTTCAAGACATTCCAACATACTTGGAATGTCCAAGTGCATGGATCGCTTTCCGGATTTTCAAAAATTCATTAAAAATATTCTTCAAGAGATATGCAAATATATTCAACGGATTCTTATTCAGGGCATGCTTGACTATGACTGTGTACAATTTCAAGACATTCCAATTTACTTTTGGGGTTTTTTTTGAAAAAAAAGTCAAGTCACTAAGTGCATCAGGGCAAATGGATCGTTTCCTTCGTCTCACCTGATATCCTGCTGTGTGATCCACGGTGTCCAAACGTTTGTTTCCAGCGACTGGGCGACATGGATGAACTCCTGCAGCTTTAATGCTTTAAAAACAAACCAAAAACATCAAAAGTTAAGTCACTGCCTAAGTGCATGGATCGCTTTCCTAATTTTCAAAAATTCATTAAAAATATTCCTTAAGAGATATGCAAATATTTTCAATTGATTCTTGTTCAGGGCGTCGTTGACTATGACTGAGTACAATTTCAAGACATTCCAACATACTTGGAATGTCCAAGTGCATGGATCGCTTTCCTGATTTTCAAAAGTTCATTAAAAATATTCTTCAAGAGATATGCAAATATATTCAACGGATTCTTGTTCAGGGCATGCTTGACTATGACTGTGTACAATTTCAAGACATTCCAAGATACTTTTGGGGTCTTTTTTGAATAAAAAGTTAAGTCACTGCCTAAGTGCACAGACTTTCATCATTTTCAAAAATTCATTAAAAATATTCCTTAAGAGATATGCAAATATTTTCAATTGATTCTTGTTCAGGGCGTCGTTGACTATGACTGAGTACAATTTCAAGACATTCCAACATACTTGGAATGTCCAAGTGCATGGATCGCTTTTCGGATTTTCAAAAATTCATTAAAAATATTCTTCAAGAGATATGCAAATATATTCAACGGATTCTTGTTCAGGGCATGCTTGACTATGACTGTGTACAATTTCAAGACATTCCAAGATACTTTTGGGGTCTTTTTTGAATAAAATGTTAAGTCACTGCCTAAGTGCACAGACTTTCCTCATTTTCAAAAATTCATTAAAAATATTCCTTAAGAGATATGCAAATATTTTCAATGGATTCTTGTTCAGGGCGTCGTTGACTATGACCGAGTACAATTTCAAGACATTCCAACATACTTGGAATGTCCAAGTGCATGGATCGCTTTCCGGATTTTCAAAAATTCATTAAAAATATTCTTCAAGAGATATGCAAATATATTCAACGGATTCTTGTTCAGGGCATTCTTGACTATGACTGTGTACAATTTCAAGACATTCCAAGATACTTTTGGGGTCTTTTTTGACGAAAAAGTTAAGTCACTGCCTAAGTGCATGGATCGCTTTCCTGATATTCAGAAATTCTTTAAAAATATTCCTTAAACGATATGCAAATATTTTCAACTGATTCTTGTTCAGGGCGTCGTTGACTATGACTGAGTACAATTTCAAGACATTCCAACATACTTGGAATGTCCAAGTGCATGGATCGCTTTCCTGATTTTCAAAAGTTCATTAAAAATATTCTTCAAGAGATATGCAAATATATTCAACGGATTCTTGTTCAGGGCATGCTCGACTATGACTGTGTACAATTTCAAGACATTCCAAGATACTTTTGGGGTCTTTTTTGAATAAAAAGTTAAGTCACTGCCTAAGTGCACAGACTTTCCTCATTTTCAAAAATTCATTAAAAATATTCCTTAAGAGATATGCAAATATTTTCAATTGATTCTTGTTCAGGGCGTCGTTGACTATGACTGAGTACAATTTCAAGACATTCCAACATACTTGGAATGTCCAAGTGCATGGATCGCTTTTCGGATTTTCAAAAATTCATTAAAAATATTCTTCAAGAGATATGCAAATATATTCAACGGATTCTTGTTCAGGGCATGCTTGACTATGACTGTGTACAATTTCAAGACATTCCAAGATACTTTTGGGGTCTTTTTTGACAAAAAAGTTAAGTCACTGCCTAAGTGCATGGATCGCTTTCCTGATTTTCAAAAATTCATTAAAAATATTCCTTAAGCGATATGCAAATATTTTCAACGGATTCTTGTTCAGGGCGTCGTTGACTATGACTGAGTACAATTTCAAGACATTCCAACATACTTGGAATGTCCAAGTGCATGGATCGCTTTCCTGATTTTCAAAAGTTCATTAAAAATATTCTTCAAGAGATATGCAAATATATTCAACGGATTCTTGTTCAGGGCATGCTTGACTATGACTGTGTACAATTTCAAGACATTCCAAGATACTTTTGGGGTCTTTTTTGACAAAAAAGTTAAGTCACTGCCTAAGTGCATGGATCGCTTTCCTGATTTTCAAAAATTCATTAGAAATATTCCTTAAGCGATATGCAAATATTTTCAACGGATTCTTGTTCAGGGCGTCGTTGACTATGACTGAGTACAATTTCAAGACATTCCAAGATACCTTTGGGGTCTTTTTTGAATAAAAAGTTAAGTCACTGCCTAAGTGCACAGACTTTCATCATTTTCAAAAATTCATTAAAAATATTCCTTAAGAGATATGCAAATATTTTCAATGGATTCTTGTTCAGGGCGTCGTTGACTATGACTGAGTACAATTTCAAGACATTCCAACATACTTGGAATGTCCAAGTGCATGGATCGCTTTTCGGATTTTCAAAAATTCATTAAAAATATTCTTCAAGAGATATGCAAATATATTCAACGGATTCTTGTTCAGGGCATGCTTGACTATGACTGTGTACAATTTCAAGACATTCCAAGATACTTTTGGGGTCTTTTTTGACGAAAAAGTTAAGTCACTGCCTAAGTGCATGGATCGCTTTCCTGATTTTCAGAAATTCTTTAAAAATATTCCTTAAACGATATGCAAATATTTTCAACGGATTCTTGTTCAGGGCGTCGTTGACTATGACTGAGTACAATTTCAAGACATTCCAACATACTTGGAATGTCCAAGTGCATGGATCGCTTTCCTGATTTTCAAAAGTTCATTAAAAATATTCTTCAAGAGATATGCAAATATATTCAACGGATTCTTGTTCAGGGCATGCTTGACTATGACTGTGTACAATTTCAAGACATTCCAAGATACTTTTGGGGTCTTTTTTGACAAAAAAGTTAAGTCACTGCCTAAGTGCATGGATCGCTTTCCTGATTTTCAGAAATTCTTTAAAAATATTCCTTAAATGATATGCAAATATTTTCAACGGATTCTTGTTCAGGGCGTCGTTGACTATGACTGAGTACAATTTCAAGACATTCCAACATACTTGGAATGTCCAAGTGCATGGATCGCTTTCCTGATTTTCAAAAGTTCATTAAAAATATTCTTCAAGAGATATGCAAATATATTCAACGGATTCTTGTTCAGGGCATGCTTGACTATGACTGTGTACAATTTCAAGACATATCAAGATACTTTTGGGGTCTTTTTTGAATAAAAAGTTAAGTCACTGCCTAAGTGCACAGACTTTCCTCATTTTCAAAAATTCATTAAAAATATTCCTTAAGAGATATGCAAATATTTTCAATTGATTCTTGTTCAGGGCGTCGTTGACTATGACTGAGTACAATTTCAAGACATTCCAACATACTTGGAATGTCCAAGTGCATGGATCGCTTTTCGGATTTTCAAAAATTCATTAAAAATATTCTTCAAGAGATATGCAAATATATTCAACGGTTTCTTGTTCAGGGCATGCTTGACTATGACTGTGTACAATTTCAAGACATTCCAAGATACTTTTGGGGTCTTTTTTGACAAAAAAGTTAAGTCACTGCCTAAGTGCATGGATTGCTTTCCTGATTTTCAAAAATTCATTAAAAATATTCCTTAAGCGATATGCAAATATTTTCAACGGATTCTTGTTCAGGGCGTCGTTGACTATGACTGAGTACAATTTCAAGACATTCCAACATACTTGGAATGTCCAAGTGCATGGATCGCTTTCCAGATTTTCAAAAATTCATTAAAAATATTCTTCAAGAGATATGCAAATATATTCAACGGATTCTTGTTCAGGGCATGCTTGACTATGACTGTGTACAATTTCAAGACATTCCAAGATACCTTTGGGGTCTTTTTTGAATAAAAAGTTAAGTCACTGCCTAAGTGCACAGACTTTCATCATTTTCAAAAATTCATTAAAAATATTCCTTAAGAGATATGCAAATATTTTCAATTGATTCTTGTTCAGGGCGTCGTTGACTATGACCGAGTACAATTTCAAGACATTCCAACATACTTGGAATGTCCAAGTGCATGGATCGCTCTCCGGATTTTCAAAAATTCATTAAAAATATTCTTCAAGAGATATGCAAATATATTCAACGGATTCTTGTTCAGGGCATGCTTGACTATGACTGTGTACAATTTCAAGACATTCCAAGATACTTTTGGGGTCTTTTTTGACGAAAAAGTTAAGTCACTGCCTAAGTGCATGGATCGCTTTCCTGATTTTCAGAAATTCTTTAAAAATATTCCTTAAACGATATGCAAATATTTTCAACGGATTCTTGTTCAGGGCGTCGTTGACTATGACTGAGTACAATTTCAAGACATTCCAACATACTTGGAATGTCCAAGTGCATGGATCGCTTTCCTGATTTTCAAAAGTTCATTAAAAATATTCTTCAAGAGATATGCAAATATATTCAACGGATTCTTGTTCAGGGCATGCTTGACTATGACTGTGTACAATTTCAAGACATTCCAAGATACTTTTGGGGTCTTTTTTGAATAAAAAGTTAAGTCACTGCCTAAGTGCACAGACTTTCCTCATTTTCAAAAATTCATTAAAAATATTCCTTAAGAGATATGCAAATATTTTCAATTGATTCTTGTTCAGGGCGTCGTTGACTATGACTGAGTACAATTTCAAGACATTCCAACATACTTGGAATGTCCAAGTGCATGGATCGCTTTCCGGATTTTCAAAAATTCATTAAAAATATTCTTCAAGAGATATGCAAATATATTCAACGGATTCTTGTTCAGGGCATGCTTGACTATGACTGTATACAATTTCAAGACATTCCAAGATACTTTTGGGGTCTTTTTTGACAAAAAAGTTAAGTCACTGCCTTAGTGCATGGATCGCTTTCCTGATTTTCAGAAATTCTTTAAAAATATTCCTTAAACGATATGCAAATATTTTCAACGGATTCTTGTTCAGGGCGTCGTTGACTATGACTGAGTACAATTTCAAGACATTCCAACATACTTGGAATGTCCAAGTGCATGGATCGCTTTCCTGATTTTCAAAAGTTCATTAAAAATATTCTTCAAGAGATATGCAAATATATTCAACGGATTCTTGTTCAGGGCATGCTTGACTATGACTGTGTACAATTTCAAGACATTCCAAGATACTTTTGGGGTCTTTTTTGAATAAAATGTTAAGTCACTGCCTAAGTGCACAGACTTTCCTCATTTTCAAAAATTCATTAAAAATATTCCTTAAGAGATATGCAAATATTTTCAATGGATTCTTGTTCAGGGCGTCGTTGACTATGACCGAGTACAATTTCAAGACATTCCAACATACTTGGAATGTCCAAGTGCATGGATCGCTTTCCGGATTTTCAAAAATTCATTAAAAATATTCTTCAAGAGATATGCAAATATATTCAACGGATTCTTGTTCAGGGCATTCTTGACTATGACTGTGTACAATTTCAAGACATTCCAAGATACTTTTGGGGTCTTTTTTGACGAAAAAGTTAAGTCACTGCCTAAGTGCATGGATCGCTTTCCTGATATTCAGAAATTCTTTAAAAATATTCCTTAAACGATATGCAAATATTTTCAACTGATTCTTGTTCAGGGCGTCGTTGACTATGACTGAGTACAATTTCAAGACATTCCAACATACTTGGAATGTCCAAGTGCATGGATCGCTTTCCTGATTTTCAAAAGTTCATTAAAAATATTCTTCAAGAGATATGCAAATATATTCAACGGATTCTTGTTCAGGGCATGCTCGACTATGACTGTGTACAATTTCAAGACATTCCAAGATACTTTTGGGGTCTTTTTTGAATAAAAAGTTAAGTCACTGCCTAAGTGCACAGACTTTCCTCATTTTCAAAAATTCATTAAAAATATTCCTTAAGAGATATGCAAATATTTTCAATTGATTCTTGTTCAGGGCGTCGTTGACTATGACTGAGTACAATTTCAAGACATTCCAACATACTTGGAATGTCCAAGTGCATGGATCGCTTTTCGGATTTTCAAAAATTCATTAAAAATATTCTTCAAGAGATATGCAAATATATTCAACGGATTCTTGTTCAGGGCATGCTTGACTATGACTGTGTACAATTTCAAGACATTCCAAGATACTTTTGGGGTCTTTTTTGACAAAAAAGTTAAGTCACTGCCTTAGTGCATGGATCGCTTTCCTGATTTTCAGAAATTCTTTAAAAATATTCCTTAAACGATATGCAAATATTTTCAACGGATTCTTGTTCAGGGCGTCGTTGACTATGACTGAGTACAATTTCAAGACATTCCAACATACTTGGAATGTCCAAGTGCATGGATCGCTTTCCTGATTTTCAAAAGTTCATTAAAAATATTCTTCAAGAGATATGCAAATATATTCAACGGATTCTTGTTCAGGGCATGCTTGACTATGACTGTGTACAATTTCAAGACATTCCAAGATACTTTTGGGGTCTTTTTTGAATAAAATGTTAAGTCACTGCCTAAGTGCACAGACTTTCCTCATTTTCAAAAATTCATTAAAAATATTCCTTAAGAGATATGCAAATATTTTCAATGGATTCTTGTTCAGGGCGTCGTTGACTATGACCGAGTACAATTTCAAGACATTCCAACATACTTGGAATGTCCAAGTGCATGGATCGCTTTCCGGATTTTCAAAAATTCATTAAAAATATTCTTCAAGAGATATGCAAATATATTCAACGGATTCTTGTTCAGGGCATTCTTGACTATGACTGTGTACAATTTCAAGACATTCCAAGATACTTTTGGGGTCTTTTTTGACGAAAAAGTTAAGTCACTGCCTAAGTGCATGGATCGCTTTCCTGATATTCAGAAATTCTTTAAAAATATTCCTTAAACGATATGCAAATATTTTCAACTGATTCTTGTTCAGGGCGTCGTTGACTATGACTGAGTACAATTTCAAGACATTCCAACATACTTGGAATGTCCAAGTGCATGGATCGCTTTCCTGATTTTCAAAAGTTCATTAAAAATATTCTTCAAGAGATATGCAAATATATTCAACGGATTCTTGTTCAGGGCATGCTCGACTATGACTGTGTACAATTTCAAGACATTCCAAGATACTTTTGGGGTCTTTTTTGAATAAAAAGTTAAGTCACTGCCTAAGTGCACAGACTTTCCTCATTTTCAAAAATTCATTAAAAATATTCCTTAAGAGATATGCAAATATTTTCAATTGATTCTTGTTCAGGGCGTCGTTGACTATGACTGAGTACAATTTCAAGACATTCCAACATACTTGGAATGTCCAAGTGCATGGATCGCTTTTCGGATTTTCAAAAATTCATTAAAAATATTCTTCAAGAGATATGCAAATATATTCAACGGATTCTTGTTCAGGGCATGCTTGACTATGACTGTGTACAATTTCAAGACATTCCAAGATACTTTTGGGGTCTTTTTTGACAAAAAAGTTAAGTCACTGCCTAAGTGCATGGATCGCTTTCCTGATTTTCAAAAATTCATTAAAAATATTCCTTAAG
The DNA here is from genome assembly GCF_963457635.1 of Microchirus variegatus. Lineage (NCBI taxonomy): Eukaryota > Metazoa > Chordata > Actinopteri > Pleuronectiformes > Soleidae > Microchirus > Microchirus variegatus. The sequence goes on from NC_139808.1 coordinate 30,969,602, forward strand.
CGATATGCAAATATTTTCAACGGATTCTTGTTCAGGGCGTCGTTGACTATGACTGAGTACAATTTCAAGACATTCCAACATACTTGGAATGTCCAAGTGCATGGATCGCTTTCCTGATTTTCAAAAGTTCATTAAAAATATTCTTCAAGAGATATGCAAATATATTCAACGGATTCTTGTTCAGGGCATGCTTGACTATGACTGTGTACAATTTCAAGACATTCCAAGATACTTTTGGGGTCTTTTTTGACAAAAAAGTTAAGTCACTGCCTAAGTGCATGGATCGCTTTCCTGATTTTCAAAAATTCATTAGAAATATTCCTTAAGCGATATGCAAATATTTTCAACGGATTCTTGTTCAGGGCGTCGTTGACTATGACTGAGTACAATTTCAAGACATTCCAAGATACCTTTGGGGTCTTTTTTGAATAAAAAGTTAAGTCACTGCCTAAGTGCACAAACTTTCATCATTTTCAAAAATTCATTAAAAATATTCCTTAAGAGATATGCAAATATTTTCAATGGATTCTTGTTCAGGGCGTCGTTGACTATGACTGAGTACAATTTCAAGACATTCCAACATACTTGGAATGTCCAAGTGCATGGATCGCTTTCCGGATTTTCAAAAATTCATTAAAAATACTCTTCAAGAGATATGCAAATATATTCAACGGATTCTTGTTCAGGGCATTCTTGACTATGACTGTGTACAATTTCAAGACATTCCAAGATACTTTTGGGGTCTTTTTTGACGAAAAAGTTAAGTCACTGCCTAAGTGCATGGATCGCTTTCCTGATTTTCAGAAATTCTTTAAAAATATTCCTTAAACGATATGCAAATATTTTCAACGGATTCTTGTTCAGGGCGTCGTTGACTATGACTGAGTACAATTTCAAGACATTCCAACATACTTGGAATGTCCAAGTGCATGGATCGCTTTCCTGATTTTCAAAAGTTCATTAAAAATATTCTTCAAGAGATATGCAAATATATTCAACGGATTCTTGTTCAGGGCATGCTTGACTATGACTGTGTACAATTTCAAGACATTCCAAGATACTTTTGGGGTCTTTTTTGACAAAAAAGTTAAGTCACTGCCTAAGTGCATGGATCGCTTTCCTGATTTTCAGAAATTCTTTAAAAATATTCCTTAAACGATATGCAAATATTTTCAACGGATTCTTGTTCAGGGCGTCGTTGACTATGACTGAGTACAATTTCAAGACATTCCAACATACTTGGAATGTCCAAGTGCATGGATCGCTTTCCTGATTTTCAAAAGTTCATTAAAAATATTCTTCAAGAGATATGCAAATATATTCAACGGATTCTTGTTCAGGGCATGCTCGACTATGACTGTGTACAATTTCAAGACATTCCAAGATACTTTTGGGGTCTTTTTTGAATAAAAAGTTAAGTCACTGCCTAAGTGCACAGACTTTCCTCATTTTCAAAAATTCATTAAAAATATTCCTTAAGAGATATGCAAATATTTTCAATTGATTCTTGTTCAGGGCGTCGTTGACTATGACTGAGTACAATTTCAAGACATTCCAACATACTTGGAATGTCCAAGTGCATGGATCGCTTTTCGGATTTTCAAAAATTCATTAAAAATATTCTTCAAGAGATATGCAAATATATTCAACGGATTCTTGTTCAGGGCATGCTTGACTATGACTGTGTACAATTTCAAGACATTCCAAGATACTTTTGGGGTCTTTTTTGACAAAAAAGTTAAGTCACTGCCTAAGTGCATGGATCGCTTTCCTGATTTTCAAAAATTCATTAAAAATATTCCTTAAGCGATATGCAAATATTTTCAACGGATTCTTGTTCAGGGCGTCGTTGACTATGACTGAGTACAATTTCAAGACATTCCAACATACTTGGAATGTCCAAGTGCATGGATCGCTTTCCTGATTTTCAAAAGTTCATTAAAAATATTCTTCAAGAGATATGCAAATATATTCAACGGATTCTTGTTCAGGGCATGCTTGACTATGACTGTGTACAATTTCAAGACATTCCAAGATACTTTTGGGGTCTTTTTTGACAAAAAAGTTAAGTCACTGCCTAAGTGCATGGATCGCTTTCCTGATTTTCAAAAATTCATTAGAAATATTCCTTAAGCGATATGCAAATATTTTCAACGGATTCTTGTTCAGGGCGTCGTTGACTATGACTGAGTACAATTTCAAGACATTCCAAGATACCTTTGGGGTCTTTTTTGAATAAAAAGTTAAGTCACTGCCTAAGTGCACAGACTTTCATCATTTTCAAAAATTCATTAAAAATATTCCTTAAGAGATATGCAAATATTTTCAACGGATTCTTGTTCAGGGCGTCGTTGACTATGACTGAGTACAATTTCAAGACATTCCAACATACTTGGAATGTCCAAGTGCATGGATCGCTTTCCAGATTTTCAAAAATTCATTAAAAATATTCTTCAAGAGATATGCAAATATATTCAACGGATTCTTGTTCAGGGCATGCTTGACTATGACTGTGTACAATTTCAAGACATTCCAAGATACTTTTGGGGTCTTTTTTGAATAAAAAGTTAAGTCACTGCCTAAGTGCACAGACTTTCCTCATTTCCAAAAATTCATTAAAAATATTCCTTAAGAGATATGCAAATATTTTCAATGGATTCTTGTTCAGGGCGTCGTTGACTATGACCGAGTACAATTTCAAGACATTCCAACATACTTGGAATGTCCAAGTGCATGGATCGCTTTCCGGATTTTCAAAAATTCATTAAAAATATTCTTCAAGAGATATGCAAATATATTCAACGGATTCTTATTCAGGGCATGCTTGACTATGACTGTGTACAATTTCAAGACATTCCAATTTACTTTTGGGTTTTTTTTTGAAAAAAAAGTCAAGTCACTAAGTGCATCAGGGCAAATGGATCGTTTCCTTCGTCTCACCTGATGTCCTGCTGTGTGATCCACGGTGTCCAAACGTTTGTTTCCAGCGACTGGACGACATGGATGAACTCCTGCAGCTTTAATTCTTTAAAAACAACCCAAAAACATCAAAAGTTAAGTCACTGCCTAAGTGCATGGATCGCTTTCCTGATTTTCAAAAATTCATTAAAAATATTCCTCAAGAGATATGCAAATATATTCAACGGATTCTTGTTCAGGGCATTCTTGACTATGACTGTGTACAATTTCAAGACATTCCAAGATACTTTTGGGGTCTTTTTTGACGAAAAAGTTAAGTCACTGCCTAAGTGCATGGATCGCTTTCCTGATTTTCAGAAATTCTTTAAAAATATTCCTTAAACGATATGCAAATATTTTCAACGGATTCTTGTTCAGGGCGTCGTTGACTATGACTGAGTACAATTTCAAGACATTCCAACATACTTGGAATGTCCAAGTGCATGGATCGCTTTCCTGATTTTCAAAAGTTCATTAAAAATATTCTTCAAGAGATATGCAAATATATTCAACGGATTCTTGTTCAGGGCATGCTTGACTATGACTGTGTACAATTTCAAGACATTCCAAGATACTTTTGGGGTCTTTTTTGAATAAAAAGTTAAGTCACTGCCTAAGTGCACAGACTTTCCTCATTTTCAAAAATTCATTAAAAATATTCCTTAAGAGATATGCAAATATTTTCAATTGATTCTTGTTCAGGGCGTCGTTGACTATGACTGAGTACAATTTCAAGACATTCCAACATACTTGGAATGTCCAAGTGCATGGATCGCTTTTCGGATTTTCAAAAATTCATTAAAAATATTCTTCAAGAGATATGCAAATATATTCAACAGATTCTTGTTCAGGGCATGCTTGACTATGACTGTGTACAATTTCAAGACATTCCAAGATACTTTTGGGGTCTTTTTTGACAAAAAAGTTAAGTCACTGCCTAAGTGCATGGATCGCTTTCCTGATTTTCAAAAATTCATTAAAAATATTCCTTAAGCGATATGCAAATATTTTCAACGGATTCTTGTTCAGGGCGTCGTTGACTATGACTGAGTACAATTTCAAGACATTCCAACATACTTGGAATGTCCAAGTGCATGGATCGCTTTCCTGATTTTCAAAAGTTCATTAAAAATATTCTTCAAGAGATATGCAAATATATTCAACGGATTCTTGTTCAGGGCATGCTTGACTATGACTGTGTACAATTTCAAGACATTCCAAGATACCTTTGGGGTCTTTTTTGAATAAAAAGTTAAGTCACTGCCTAAGTGCACAGACTTTCATCATTTTCAAAAATTCATTAAAAATATTCCTTAAGAGATATGCAAATATTTTCAATGGATTCTTGTTCAGGGCGTCGTTGACTATGACTGAGTACAATTTCAAGACATTCCAACATACTTGGAATGTCCAAGTGCATGGATCGCTTTCCTGATTTTCAAAAGTTCATTAAAAATATTCTTCAAGAGATATGCAAATATATTCAACGGATTCTTGTTCAGGGCATGCTTGACTATGACTGTGTACAATTTCAAGACATTCCAAGATACTTTTGGGGTCTTTTTTGACGAAAAAGTTAAGTCACTGCCTAAGTGCATGGATCGCTTTCCTGATTTTTAAAAATTCATTAAAAATATTCCTTAAGCGATATGCAAATATTTTCAACGGATTCTTGTTCAGGGCGTCGTTGACTATGACTGAGTACAATTTCAAGACATTCCAAGATACCTTTGGGGTCTTTTTTGAATAAAAAGTTAAGTCACTGCCTCAGTGCACAGACTTTCATCATTTTCAAAAATTCATTAAAAATATTCCTTAAGAGATATGCAAATATTTTCAATGGATTCTTGTTCAGGGCGTCGTTGACTATGACTGAGTACAATTTCAAGACATTCCAACATACTTGGAATGTCCAAGTGCATGGATCGCTTTCCGGATTTTCAAAAATTCATTAAAAATATTCTTCAAGAGATATGCAAATATATTCAACGGATTCTTGTTCAGGGCATGCTTGACTATGACTGTGTACAATTTCAAGACATTCCAAGATACTTTTGGGGTCTTTTTTGACAAAAAAGTTAAGTCACTGCCTAAGTGCATGGATCGCTTTCCTGATTTTCAAAAATTCATTAAAAATATTCCTTAAGCGATATGCAAATATTTTCAACGGATTCTTGTTCAGGGCGTCGTTGACTATGACTGAGTACAATTTCAAGACATTCCAACATACTTGGAATGTCCAAGTGCATGGATCGCTTTCCTGATTTTCAAAAGTTCATTAAAAATATTCTTCAAGAGATATGCAAATATATTCAACGGATTCTTGTTCAGGGCATGCTTGACTATGACTGTGTACAATTTCAAGACATTCCAAGATACTTTTGGGGTCTTTTTTGACAAAAAAGTTAAGTCACTGCCTAAGTGCATGGATCGCTTTCCTGATTTTCAAAAATTCATTAGAAATATTCCTTAAGCGATATGCAAATATTTTCAACGGATTCTTGTTCAGGGCGTCGTTGACTATGACTGAGTACAATTTCAAGACATTCCAAGATACCTTTGGGGTCTTTTTTGAATAAAAAGTTAAGTCACTGCCTAAGTGCACAGACTTTCATCATTTTCAAAAATTCATTAAAAATATTCCTTAAGAGATATGCAAATATTTTCAACGGATTCTTGTTCAGGGCGTCGTTGACTATGACTGAGTACAATTTCAAGACATTCCAACATACTTGGAATGTCCAAGTGCATGGATCGCTTTCCAGATTTTCAAAAATTCATTAAAAATATTCTTCAAGAGATATGCAAATATATTCAACGGATTCTTGTTCAGGGCATGCTTGACTATGACTGTGTACAATTTCAAGACATTCCAAGATACTTTTGGGGTCTTTTTTGAATAAAAAGTTAAGTCACTGCCTAAGTGCACAGACTTTCCTCATTTCCAAAAATTCATTAAAAATATTCCTTAAGAGATATGCAAATATTTTCAATGGATTCTTGTTCAGGGCGTCGTTGACTATGACCGAGTACAATTTCAAGACATTCCAACATACTTGGAATGTCCAAGTGCATGGATCGCTTTCCGGATTTTCAAAAATTCATTAAAAATATTCTTCAAGAGATATGCAAATATATTCAACGGATTCTTATTCAGGGCATGCTTGACTATGACTGTGTACAATTTCAAGACATTCCAATTTACTTTTGGGTTTTTTTTTGAAAAAAAAGTCAAGTCACTAAGTGCATCAGGGCAAATGGATCGTTTCCTTCGTCTCACCTGATGTCCTGCTGTGTGATCCACGGTGTCCAAACGTTTGTTTCCAGCGACTGGACGACATGGATGAACTCCTGCAGCTTTAATTCTTTAAAAACAACCCAAAAACATCAAAAGTTAAGTCACTGCCTAAGTGCATGGATCGCTTTCCTGATTTTCAAAAATTCATTAAAAATATTCCTCAAGAGATATGCAAATATATTCAACGGATTCTTGTTCAGGGCATTCTTGACTATGACTGTGTACAATTTCAAGACATTCCAAGATACTTTTGGGGTCTTTTTTGACGAAAAAGTTAAGTCACTGCCTAAGTGCATGGATCGCTTTCCTGATTTTCAGAAATTCTTTAAAAATATTCCTTAAACGATATGCAAATATTTTCAACGGATTCTTGTTCAGGGCGTCGTTGACTATGACTGAGTACAATTTCAAGACATTCCAACATACTTGGAATGTCCAAGTGCATGGATCGCTTTCCTGATTTTCAAAAGTTCATTAAAAATATTCTTCAAGAGATATGCAAATATATTCAACGGATTCTTGTTCAGGGCATGCTTGACTATGACTGTGTACAATTTCAAGACATTCCAAGATACTTTTGGGGTCTTTTTTGAATAAAAAGTTAAGTCACTGCCTAAGTGCACAGACTTTCCTCATTTTCAAAAATTCATTAAAAATATTCCTTAAGAGATATGCAAATATTTTCAATTGATTCTTGTTCAGGGCGTCGTTGACTATGACTGAGTACAATTTCAAGACATTCCAACATACTTGGAATGTCCAAGTGCATGGATCGCTTTTCGGATTTTCAAAAATTCATTAAAAATATTCTTCAAGAGATATGCAAATATATTCAACAGATTCTTGTTCAGGGCATGCTTGACTATGACTGTGTACAATTTCAAGACATTCCAAGATACTTTTGGGGTCTTTTTTGACAAAAAAGTTAAGTCACTGCCTAAGTGCATGGATCGCTTTCCTGATTTTCAAAAATTCATTAAAAATATTCCTTAAGCGATATGCAAATATTTTCAACGGATTCTTGTTCAGGGCGTCGTTGACTATGACTGAGTACAATTTCAAGACATTCCAACATACTTGGAATGTCCAAGTGCATGGATCGCTTTCCTGATTTTCAAAAGTTCATTAAAAATATTCTTCAAGAGATATGCAAATATATTCAACGGATTCTTGTTCAGGGCATGCTTGACTATGACTGTGTACAATTTCAAGACATTCCAAGATACCTTTGGGGTCTTTTTTGAATAAAAAGTTAAGTCACTGCCTAAGTGCACAGACTTTCATCATTTTCAAAAATTCATTAAAAATATTCCTTAAGAGATATGCAAATATTTTCAATGGATTCTTGTTCAGGGCGTCGTTGACTATGACTGAGTACAATTTCAAGACATTCCAACATACTTGGAATGTCCAAGTGCATGGATCGCTTTCCTGATTTTCAAAAGTTCATTAAAAATATTCTTCAAGAGATATGCAAATATATTCAACGGATTCTTGTTCAGGGCATGCTTGACTATGACTGTGTACAATTTCAAGACATTCCAAGATACTTTTGGGGTCTTTTTTGACGAAAAAGTTAAGTCACTGCCTAAGTGCATGGATCGCTTTCCTGATTTTTAAAAATTCATTAAAAATATTCCTTAAGCGATATGCAAATATTTTCAACGGATTCTTGTTCAGGGCGTCGTTGACTATGACTGAGTACAATTTCAAGACATTCCAAGATACCTTTGGGGTCTTTTTTGAATAAAAAGTTAAGTCACTGCCTCAGTGCACAGACTTTCATCATTTTCAAAAATTCATTAAAAATATTCCTTAAGAGATATGCAAATATTTTCAATGGATTCTTGTTCAGGGCGTCGTTGACTATGACTGAGTACAATTTCAAGACATTCCAACATACTTGGAATGTCCAAGTGCATGGATCGCTTTCCGGATTTTCAAAAATTCATTAAAAATATTCTTCAAGAGATATGCAAATATATTCAACGGATTCTTGTTCAGGGCATTCTTGACTATGACTGTGTACAATTTCAAGACATTCCAAGATACTTTTGGGGTCTTTTTTGACGAAAAAGTTAAGTCACTGCCTAAGTGCATGGATCGCTTTCCTGATTTTCAGAAATTCTTTAAAAATATTCCTTAAACGATATGCAAATATTTTCAACGGATTCTTGTTCAGGGCGTCGTTGACTATGACTGAGTACAATTTCAAGACATTCCAACATACTTGGAATGTCCAAGTGCATGGATCGCTTTCCTGATTTTCAAAAGTTCATTAAAAATATTCTTCAAGAGATATGCAAATATATTCAACGGATTCTTGTTCAGGGCATGCTTGACTATGACTGTGTACAATTTCAAGACATTCCAAGTTACTTTTGGGGTCTTTTTTGACGAAAAAGTTAAGTCACTGCCTAAGTGCATGGATCGCTTTCCTGATTTTCAGAAATTCTTTAAAAATATTCCTTAAACGATATGCAAATATTTTCAACGGATTCTTGTTCAGGGCGTCGTTGACTATGACTGAGTACAATTTCAAGACATTCCAACATACTTGGAATGTCCAAGTGCATGGATCGCTTTCCTGATTTTCAAAAGTTCATTAAAAATATTCTTCAAGAGATATGCAAATATATTCAACGGATTCTTGTTCAGGGCATGCTTGACTATGACTGTGTACAATTTCAAGACATATCAAGATACTTTTGGGGTCTTTTTTGAATAAAAAGTTAAGTCACTGCCTCAGTGCACAGACTTTCCTCATTTTCAAAAATTCATTAAAAATATTCCTTAACAGATATGCAAATATTTTCAATTGATTCTTGTTCAGGGCGTCGTTGACTATGACTGAGTACAATTTCAAGACATTCCAACATACTTGGAATGTCCAAGTGCATGGATCGCTTTTCGGATTTTCAAAAATTCATTAAAAATATTCTTCAAGAGATATGCAAATATATTCAACGGTTTCTTGTTCAGGGCATGCTTGACTATGACTGTGTACAATTTCAAGACATTCCAAGATACTTTTGGGGTCTTTTTTGACAAAAAAGTTAAGTCACTGCCTAAGTGCATGGATTGCTTTCCTGATTTTAAAAAATTCATTAAAAATATTCCTTAAGCGATATGCAAATATTTTCAACGGATTCTTGTTCAGGGCGTCGTTGACTATGACTGAGTACAATTTCAAGACATTCCAACATACTTGGAATGTCCAAGTGCATGGATCGCTTTCCAGATTTTCAAAAATTCATTAAAAATATTCTTCAAGAGATATGCAAATATATTCAACGGATTCTTGTTCAGGGCATGCTTGACTATGACTGTGTACAATTTCAAGACATTCCAAGATACTTTTGGGGTCTTTTTTGACGAAAAAGTTAAGTCACTGCCTAAGTGCACAGACTTTCCTCATTTCCAAAAATTCATTAAAAATATTCCTTAAGAGATATGCAAATATTTTCAATGGATTCTTGTTCAGGGCGTCGTTGACTATGACCGAGTACAATTTCAAGACATTCCAACATACTTGGAATGTCCAAGTGCATGGATCGCTTTCCGGATTTTCAAAAATTCATTAAAAATATTCTTCAAGAGATATGCAAATATATTCAACGGATTCTTATTCAGGGCATGCTTGACTATGACTGTGTACAATTTCAAGACATTCAAAATTTACTTTTGGGGTTTTTTTTGAAAAAAAAGTCAAGTCACTAAGTGCATCAGGGCAAATGGATCGTTTCCTTCGTCTCACCTGATATCCTGCTGTGTGATCCACGGTGTCCAAACGTTTGTTTCCAGCGACTGGACGACATGGATGAACTCCTGCAGCTTTAATTCTTTAAAAACAACCCAAAAACATCAAAAGTTAAGTCACTGCCTAAGTGCATGGATCGCTTTCCTGATTTTCAAAAATTCATTAAAAATATTCCTCAAGAGATATGCAAATATATTCAACGGATTCTTGTTCAGGGCATTCTTGACTATGACTGTGTACAATTTCAAGACATTCCAAGATACTTTTGGGGTCTTTTTTGACGAAAAAGTTAAGTCACTGCCTAAGTGCATGGATCGCTTTCCTGATTTTCAGAAATTCTTTAAAAATATTCCTTAAACGATACGCAAATATTTTCAACGGATTCTTGTTCAGGGCGTCGTTGACTATGACTGAGTACAATTTCAAGACATTCCAACATACTTGGAATGTCCAAGTGCATGGATCGCTTTCCTGATTTTCAAAAGTTCATTAAAAATATTCTTCAAGAGATATGCAAATATATTCAACGGATTCTTGTTCAGGGCATGCTTGACTATGACTGTGTACAATTTCAAGACATTCCAAGATACCTTTGGGGTCTTTTTTGAATAAAAAGTTAAGTCACTGCCTAAGTGCACAGACTTTCATCATTTTCAAAAATTCATTAAAAATATTCCTTAAGAGATATGCAAATATATTCAACATATTCTTGTTCAGGGCATGCTTGACTATGACTGTGTACAATTTCAAGACATTCCAAGATACTTTTGGGGTCTTTTTTGACAAAAAAGTTTAGTCACTGCCTAAGTGCATGGATCGCTTTCCTGATTTTCAGAAATTCTTTAAAAATATTCCTTAAACGATATGCAAATATTTTCAACGGATTCTTGTTCAGGGCGTCGTTGACTATGACTGAGTACAATTTCAAGACATTCCAACATACTTGGAATGTCCAAGTGCATGGATCGCTTTCCTGATTTTCAAAAGTTCATTAAAAATATTCTTCAAGAGATATGCAAATATATTCAACGGATTCTTGTTCAGGGCATGCTTGACTATGACTGTGTACAATTTCAAGACATTCCAAGATACTTTTGGGGTCTTTTTTGACGAAAAAGTTAAGTCACTGCCTAAGTGCATGGATCGCTTTCCTGATTTTCAAAAATTCATTAAAAATATTCCTTAAGCGATATGCAAATATTTTCAACGGATTCTTGTTCAGGGCGTCGTTGACTATGACTGAGTACAATTTCAAGACATTCCAACATACTTGGAATGTCCAAGTGCATGGATCGCTTTCCGGATTTTCAAAAATTCATTAAAAATATTCTTCAAGAGATATGCAAATATATTCAACGGATTCTTATTCAGGGCATGCTTGACTATGACTGTGTACAATTTCAAGACATTCCAATTTACTTTTGGGGTTTTTTTTGAAAAAAAAGTCAAGTCACTAAGTGCATCAGGGAAAATGGATCGTTTCCTTCGTCTCACCTGATATCCTGCTGTGTGATCCACGGTGTCCAAACGTTTGTTTCCAGCGACTGGGCGACATGGATGAACTCCTGCAGCTTTAATGCTTTAAAAACAAACCAAAAACATCAAAAGTTAAGTCACTGCCTAAGTGCATGGATCGCTTTCCTAATTTTCAAAAATTCATTAAAAATATTCCTTAAGAGATATGCAAATATTTTCAATTGATTCTTGTTCAGGGCGTCGTTGACTATGACTGAGTACAATTTCAAGACATTCCAACATACTTGGAATGTCCAAGTGCATGGATCGCTTTTCGGATTTTCAAAAATTCATTAAAAATATTCTTCAAGAGATATGCAAATATATTCAACGGATTCTTGTTCAGGGCATGCTTGACTATGACTGTGTACAATTTCAAGACATTCCAAGATACTTTTGGGGTCTTTTTTGACAAAAAAGTTAAGTCACTGCCTAAGTGCATGGATCGCTTTCCTGATTTTCAAAAATTCATTAAAAATATTCCTTAAGCGATATGCAAATATTTTCAACGGATTCTTGTTCAGGGCGTCGTTGACTATGACTGAGTACAATTTCAAAACATTCCAACATACTTGGAATGTCCAAGTGCATGGACCGCTTTCCTGATTTTCAAAAATTCATTAAAAATATTCCTCAAGAGATATGCAAATATATTCAACGGATTCTTGTTCAGGGCATGCTTGACTATGACTGTGTACAATTTCAAGACATTCCAAGATACTTTTGGGGTCTTTTTTGAAAAAAAAGTCAAGTCACTAAGTGCATCAGGGCAAATGGATCGTTTCCTTCGTCTCACCTGATATCCTGCTGTGTGATCCACGGTGTCCAAACGTTTGTTTCCAGCGACTGGGCGACATGGATGAACTCCTGCAGCTTTAATGCTTTAAAAACAAACCAAAAACATCAAAAGTTAAGTCACTGCCTAAGTGCATGGATCGCTTTCCTAATTTTCAAAAATTCATTAAAAATATTCCTTAAGAGATATGCAAATATTTTCAACGGATTCTTGTTCAGGGTGTCGTTGACTATGACTGTGTACAATTTCAAGACATTCCAAGATACTTTTGTTTTTTTTCTGTTAAATCAATCAATCAATCAATCATTTTTTGTATAGCCCACAGTTTACAAAACATAGTTTGTCTCAGGGACTTCACAGGGTTGGTAACATCCTCTGTCCTTAGACCTTCGACCAGGGTAAGGAAAAACTACCAGCGAAAAAACTCTTCTAACAGGGAAAAGGGTAGAAACCTTAAGGAGAACCACAGTTGAGGGATCCACTCCCTGGACGGACAGACGTGCAGTCGATGTTACCAAAAACATACAATACACAATGACAAAGAATAAAAAGTGAAAAGTCTTTAAATGCCAGGATCATCTGTCACAGCCTGTCGTGAAGGCTGTTGTGGTCAGAGACTTGAAGATGACGGAGTCCTCTTTCCTGTCCTGACCTCATGTCGTTCACTGGTGTCAGCAGAACTGTAAGAGATTAAACATCAGTTAGAGAAGGTCTACATGTGAATTTATGGTCTACATGTGAATTTATGGTCTACATGTGGATTTATGGTCTACATGTGGATTTATGGTCTACATGTGGATGTATGGTGTACATGTGGATTTATGTGCTACATGTGGATTTATGGTCTAAATGTGGATTTATGGTCTACATGTCATGGGGGACATCGGGTAAGTGGTGAGGGTTGAGAAATTGAGGACGGGGTAGAGAAAGTGCGGCTCGTGCAAAGTCTGTGTGCTCATTCTAAGTGCATGATGGGAAATTCCTCCAGCAGTCTAAGCCTATGGCAGCATAAGATAGACTATTCTAATCAGGACATACCTGATCTAGCTTCGACTATAGTCTATGTTAAAAAGGTAGGTTTTCAGTCTCACCTTAAAGGCAGAGACAGAGTCAGACTGTCTGACTGAAAGCAGAAGTTGGTTCCACAGGAGAGGAGCCTGGTAGATAAATGTTCTACCACCGATTCTACTTCTAGTTATTTTAGGAATAACCAGTAGACCTGAGTTCAGGGTCTATTGGGTTGATATAAAGTGATTAAGTCACAAATATAAGAAGGTGCCTGATTATTCAGGGCCTTGTATGTGAGTAGAAGTATTTTAAAATCTATTCTACTTTTCACTGGGAGCCAGTGAAGAGAAGCCAAGACAGGAGTCGTATAATCACGTCGTCTGGTTCCAGTCAGTATCCGTGCTGCTGCGTTCTGGACAAGTTGAAGGCTTCTCAGGGACTTACTAGGACATCCAGACAGTAAGGAGTTACAGTAATCCAGCCTAGAGGTTATAAAGGCGTGGATAAGTTTCTCAGAGTCTTGTCGTGATATAATATTTCTAATTGTCTTAATGTTGCGAAGGTGGAAGAAGGCTGTTCTACATATATGCTTAATATGTTCATCCAGTGATAAATCCTGGTCAAACAGGACTCCTAGGTTCCTTACTGTAGTGCAAGGGACTGAAGTGTTACTGCCTCGGTTTAGAGCTCCACTTAAAAGTGCTGCTCTTATATCTTTTGGCCCAAGGACCATGACCTCAGTTTTTTCTGTGTTAAGCATCAGAAAGTTCAGAGTCATCCACGTCTGTATGTCTATGAGACAATCCTGGAGTTTTATAGATGGGTTTGGGTCATCCGGTCGTACAGATACATATAGCTGGGTGTCGTCTGCATAACAATGGAAATCTATGTTGTGTTTCCTGATAATGTTGCCTAATGGCAGCATGTACAGGGTAAAAAGAATAGGTCCGAGCACGGAACCCTGAGGAACTCCGTAGTTGACCTTAGTGAATATGGAGTAGTCCTCGTTAACACTAACAAACTGAAATCTGTCCCATAAATAGGACTTGAACCAGACAAGTGCAGATCCTCTAATCACAACATCTTGTTCTAGTCTATGTAGCAGGATCTCATGATCTATCGTATCAAATGCTGCACTGAGATCCAGCAGGACCGATCTGGCGTTGTCTGGTAAACCAGCAGATGGCAGCAACTTTCAAGAGACCAGCTTCTCCATCTCTGAGCCCAGTAATGTTCAGGTAAGGCATTGGATATTTGAGATATTATTCAATAGAATCTTCCTCTTACTTCTAATCTTACTCTACGTATGTAGAAGATGTTTCTCCTGCTTTGATCTATTCTCTCTCATGCTCTGCTTCATCAATGAAGAACGAATTCATCGACAACATCCTTTCAGCTAATGTTCTACCTTAAAAACATCCCTACAGTTTCTTCCTTTCATCACAGTGACTCAATAATGATGGATTGTCATGAGTGGAAGTGGCTTCAGCTGCTTTTCCTTGTGTTTCAGGTCCGTGGAGATTTGAGGCCGAGGAGAAGCGAGCCTGGTGATGAGTCCAGAATCCCTCAAGGCTCCATCACACTTCCCTCCTCTATCACAAAAGTCACTTTACATGTAGAGGGAAAAAAAAGAAAACAAAGTCACACACTCATCCAACAAAGCAGCCTTTCAGCACCACGGACAGCGCCCGAAGCTCCACAGTTACCGTAGCGACCCGCCCTCACCTATTCCATTCTTACTCACACACACAGGGATTGGATTGGAACAGAATGGCTACTTGAACTTTTAAAATGTTAAACTTCAAAAAAACATATATCTATATTATATATTTTATAAAATCTAAAATAAAATGCTTGAGGGGCTTAACTGGGGCTACACAGATGTTTGACGGTGTAGCGTGTTCGGTGTGAGTGAATGGGGCGATGGAGGAGGTCTGAAGGTAAGAAGGATTTGTAGGTGGTGAAGAGGATCTTGAAATGTGTTTACATGTTGAAACTGCCCTCTGGTGGACACGTTTGACATTACATGTAAGGTCACATGAGATTTAGAGCTGCTAAACTGGTGAAATAAATAGTAACTTTTGTGAGGGAAACAGTTTTTTTATGTTTAAGACCCTGCCAGGCCATAAATAATTCATCATAAAACAGAACTGCAAAAACCTGACCTCCAGTGGACAAAGGTGACATTACGTGTAGATGAAAAATGTATTCAAAGCTGCTGAATTCAAGTCACTGCCAGCCCATAAATAACTTGAGAAAACATTCAGGGTTCAGGCCATACAGAGTTTCACCCCGAGGGCCAGACTGTGGCACACATTTGTTCAGCCAGTTCAGCAGAGTGAGTGTGAGTGAAAGAGCGAGAGACTTCAAATAAGTGACTTATTTATTTATTTAACACAAAAGATTCAAGATGGAAAAAACATCAACACAAAGCAGAAAAGAAACAAAACGGCATCAAAGAAACATATAAAGGTTAAGTAGAAATTAAAGTCAAACAATCACAGGCTCTTTTCTTCAACGCAATAAAACAATACAGAGAAGAAAATACAGTTAGCTTTAAATAACAATAAAAACAAGAACTTATTCTTCATAAACCCTGTTGGCTTTAAACCCCACTTACACTGTGAATTAGAAATGGAAAAGAAAAAAGACTCAGCTTCACCCACTGAGGCTGAAGTGGCTGTGACGCCCCCTGCTGGTTGGACTAAAACCTCATTTAATCAGAAAAAGGAAGGAAGCAATAAAGTCCATTAGAGAAGGAGAGAACACAGGGATGGAGGAAATGGCAAAAAGAAAGGGCTGAAAGACATGAAAAAGAATGGAAGGAAAGAGAAAAGGAAAGCAATAAAAGGACAGCAAGGAAATAAATGAGTTTGTCGACTCACAGGGAAACCACATCAAGTCCAGTCGGTGAAATCCAGTCCATGTTTTGCTGCCGTTTCTGGACACATGAAAACACATGAAGTGAAAATTAACTTGACTATCGTCACAACAATGACAAACATTCAAACACATTCTACACATTAACATTTACTCAAAAAGATCAACTTTTCAAATAAGTCACAAATGTCCGGGTAAACTTATCGTTTGCCGCCGTCGTTAGCGTTACCCAGAGTGCACCACGTGGAGGTGACAGTCGGACTTGCACTCCTTTTTTTTTTTTTAAATCATTCATAATATTAGAGAGAAGAGAAACCCAACAATTCACACAATGAGCAAGCAATCGTGGCAACAGTGGAGAGAAAAAACTCCCTTTTAACAGGAAGAAATCTCTGGCAGAACCAGACTCAAAGTGTGCGGCCGTCTGCCTCGACCGGTTGGGGGGAATGGGAGGGGAACAGAAAGGACAAGAGGTGGTAACTTTTGTTAGTCAGTGGTTTTGGTTGGACGACCACAAGGAGGCCATTTTGTGCAGTTCATGTTGGGTTTTTTTCAGATTCTTGTGTTCCGTTCCTCCAGGTTTTGAATCCACTGATCCCATTTCCTCAAAGATCATCATGCAGATCCATCCATTTTCCAAGAGTAGATTCACTGAGGTGAATGAATTCCTCCATTTGCTGCATCATCGTGTTGACAAAGTTGTCCAGAAAGTTACTTTTGCATTTCCAAGCCATGATTCCAGTTTGTCCATCCTTGTGAGCAGATTTTTGTTTTGCTGTCACGTATGGAGAGTTCCGTCCAATCAGAGTTATCAATCCTCCGACACCTGCACCCGTTTACTGTCAACTAAGTTTTGCTAAGTGTACACATTTGTGTAACAACGACAACACAGGAAGATGAAACGACAGACCAAAGTAGAAGTGCATATTGACACAAACAAAAAAACACTCATCTTGTTTTGACAGCCGGTGTTCAGAGTTCGTCTAAGTTGTCCAGGACGTAAGAAGTCCACCAAGTGTTAGGGTCTCAATTCTGGAACAGATTAGGAAAAACAAAACTGAAAAGCAGTAGCAAAGTGTCATTGATGTCAAAAGGAGTCTAATATACTCACCACTGTAGGTTCTTGTGTAGTGGGAGTGGTTAACGAGCTCTGCAGAACTCTGATAACCTGTGCACCTGAACCAGGTGTTTTGGGGATAACTAACTAAGGTTAGCTAACCCTAACCCCCTCATTTGTTCCTTGTTGCAGAAAACGGCCCCTTGCCAAAAACTGCTGTAAAAATATCTTAATATTTATTTCCACTTTAAATGAGTCAGTCTTTTGAAGCTACTTCATCCTGAAATATGCATATCAAATATTAATATTTTTAAAAGGTTCACCTTTTAAAGGCCATATTGTTTACGCAACTACACTGTTTTTATTGGGGAAGAAAAACTACAATAACTTTTGATTCTGATGCATTCTTATTTTTTGCAATGTCAGATTTTTGTCTCCTACAAAAATATTGTTCATATTTTTTTCAACTTTAAATTGTCACTCTTTTAACGCTACTTCAGACTGAGATATACTCATCAAATTATATTTTTAAAATTCTAACCCTTTAAAGGCCATAATGTTTATGCAACTCTTTAAATCAACAAAAAAACTACAATCCTTTCCAATCAATCATAAAATACCTTTCAAGGACTATTTATTATTATCAGGCCCTGAGATGGTCAGTGATTGGAAGAAACATTGATTTTGATGCATTGTTAGTTTCTGTAGTGGCAGATGCAATTTAATAATCTTGTGATATGATGGATTTTGAACCGTCTCCTTCTATAAGCAAACTTTTTTCCAACTAAATAATTATTACCCTGTTTTGTTTAAAGATAAATAAACAAGAATAGGTTCAACCTGAACAAATATTTATTTTGCAAAGACGACCCTGAATGATGAAGACTGAAATATAAACATTGAATATGAAACATGGGGCAGTTGGGTGTGTTGTTGGAGATGGGGAGAAAGGAAAAGAGCGATGGTGAGTGAGTGCATCATGTGTGACTGCGTGAGGGAGTGAGGGAGTGAGGGAGCGAGTGAGCGAGCGAGCGAGAGTGAGTGAGTGACTGTGAGTGAGTGAGTGAGCGAGCGAGAGTGAGCGAGCGTGACTGCGAGTGAACGAGCGAGATTTGGAGTCTCTGCTCCACCTGAGCTGAACTCTCACATTCACACATGATGAACTCACTCACCATCTCCATCTTTTCCCTTCTCCCCATCGCCAACAACACACCAAACTGCCCCATGTTTCATATTCAATGTTCATATTTAAGTGTTCATCATTCAGTGTCCTTTGCAAAATAAATGTTTTTCAGGTTCAAACTATTATTGTATGTTTATTCATCTTAAAACAAAACCAGGCTATAATTGGGTTAGTAGGAAAAAAATGTTTTACTTGTAGTCGGAGACCGATTCAAAATCCATCATATATCACAAAATAAGATTACATTGGATCTGCTACTACAAAAAAGTAATAATGCATCAAAATCAATGTTTCTCCTAGTCACTGACCCATCTCAGGGTCTAATAACAACCAAATATTCCTTAAACCACACCAAACATTTCATTTCAAAAATGAAACAAACTTGAACCCTGAGTCTGTTTATATATCAAAAAACAACCTGTGTTTGAATCGTATTCAGTGCTTTGTGACTATAGTGATTTTTGTACACTTAAAAAATAATGGAAAAAACTAAATAATGAAAAGGGACGAGAGCAGCAGAAAACAACAATACTCATCTTCTTCTGACAGTTGGTGTTCAGATGTTCAAAGTTGTCCTGGACGTCAGAAATCCACCAAGCCTTGGGTCTCCATCCTGGAACAGATTAGGAAAAACGAAACTGAAAAGCAGCATCAAACAGTCACTGATGTCCAAAGGAATCTGATATACTCACCACTGTAGGTTCTTCTTGTGCAGTGGGAGTCACCGATGAGATCAGGGAAGAGGCGACTGTAGACAAAAGTAGAGGTCAGTTTTCCGGCCAGTTTTCTGCTGCCTTTAACCAGCTCTGTGTCCCCTCTGAATTATTACCAAACACGGAGGTGCTCAGTTCTTCGTTTCACTCCTCCTGCCGAACCATATTGGACTCTGTGGCTCCATTTAAAACCGTGCAGCCCAAAGCTAAACCTGAGCCCTGGTTCAATGCGAGAACTCGCGCAGCCAGACAGGATTGCCGCAAAGCTGAACGCAGGTGGAAAAAGGACAAGCTGCAGGTTTCTCGCCAAATCCTAAAAGACAGCTGGCGCTGCTACCAGAGCACTGTCAAAGAGTCCAGAAGAGAGCACCTGTCAAATATTATTGAATCAAACTCTCACAACCCACGTGTGTTATTTAAAACCATAGAGTCTGTTCTTGGCTCACCTCAGCCTGTGTGCACAGAGGAATCCCCTGAAATGTGCAATAGCTTCCTGCAGTTCTTCATTGATAAGGTTGCTACCACAAGGGCTCTAATCACCACACCTGTGTCTGACCCCTCTGACAGTGTGCTTTTCTCAGCTGTGCTTGATTCGTTTGAGCCCGTGTCTCTGATTGCCTTAGAAAAAGTGGTTGCCCAGATGAAGCCATCAGGCTCTCCCTGTGACACTGTCCCGCCTCACTTTTTTAAAGAGGTATTTCCTTGTATAGGGCAGTCAGTCCTGGCCATTATTAACAGCAGTCTGTCTTCTGGTGTTGTCCCCCAATGTTTTAAACATGCTGTTGTACAACCCCTGCTTAAGAAACCTGGCCTTGATCGTGTTATGCTAG
Organism: Microchirus variegatus; assembly: GCF_963457635.1. Taxonomy (NCBI): domain Eukaryota; kingdom Metazoa; phylum Chordata; class Actinopteri; order Pleuronectiformes; family Soleidae; genus Microchirus; species Microchirus variegatus. Next base: position 30,989,600 of record NC_139808.1, read on the forward strand.
CCAATTATAGACCTATCTCCAAGCTGCCTTTTATTTCAAAGATCCTGGAAAAAGTTGTCCACGCCCAGTTGCAGTCGTTCCTGGACGAGCATGATATTCTGGAGATTTTCCAGTCTGGCTTTAAAACAAGGCATAGTACAGAGTCAGCTTTATTAAGAGTGTTCAATGACATCCTCCTGACGGTTGATTCTGGAGACTCTGTGATCCTTGTCCTGCTGGACCTAACTGCAGCGTTTGACACTGTGGACCACAATATTTTAGTGGCACGCTTGCAGCACCTAGTGGGCATTAGTGGTAGCGCCCTTAAGTGGTTTAGATCGTATCTTGAGGGAAGATCTATGTGTGTACGCCTCGGTGGCTCTGAGTCCCGCTCTGCTCCACTGTCATATGGGGTTCCACAGGGCTCAATTTTAGGGCCCCTGCTCTTCTCCCTGTATCTGCTTCCCCTGGGCTCCATCTTGAGAAAACATGGCATCTCATTTCATTTTTATGCAGACGACAGTCAGATTTATGTCCCACTGAGTAAGAAAAATGCCTGTCTGCAACCACTTCTATTATGTCTTGATGACATAAAAGCATGGATGTCACTGAACTTTTTAAAATTTAATGAAAAGAAGACGGAAGTCATAATGTTTGGTCCTAGCGGCTCTAGTGAACCCCCCCCTGCTGATTTGGGCCCTTTGGCATCGTATGTGAAGCCTTTAGTGACAAACTTAGGTTTTATTATGGACAGTGATTTTAAATTGGACCGGCAAATTGGGGCAACAGTAAAGTCCAGCTTTTTTCACCTCAGGCAGCTGGCAAAGGTGAGGCCCTTTCTCTCACAAAAGCACTTTGAAACAGTAATCCATGCCTTTGTTACATCTCGGCTGGATTACTGTAACGCTCTTTATCTTGGAGTCAGCCAGTCCTCCCTCTCACGTCTCCAGTTGGTCCAGAACGCTGCTGCTCGCCTCTTAACTGGAGCACGTAAGAGGGAGCACATTACTCCCATTTTGGCCTCCCTTCACTGGCTGCCTGTGCATTTTAGAGTCCATTTTAAGATTCTTTTATTTGTTTTTAAATCTTTAAATGGTCTTGCCCCGCCTTACCTCTCTGAGCTTCTCCATCCTTACACTCCTGCTCGGTGCCTCAGGTCAGCTGACCAGCTGCTCCTGGAGGTACCGAGGTCTAAACGGAAGCTCAGAGGGGAAAGAGCTTTCTCCATTGCCGGTCCCAAACTTTGGAACGCCCTCCCGCTTCATATTAGACAGGCCCCCTCACTGTCCATTTTTAAAACTCATCTTAAAACACATTTTTATTCTTCTGCGTTCAACTCAGCATGAGACTCTGCTCTTGTTTTAGTGTTTTATGGTTTAAACATTTTTATTGTTTTATAGTTTTATTGTTTTTTTTATTATTTAAACATTGTTACTGTTTTATAGTTTTATTGTTTTTATTTTGTCTCCTATGTTTTATGTGCCATGTTTTATTTATTGTACTGTTAAGCACTTTGTACCAGCTTTAGCTGCCTAAAGCGCTCTATAAATAAAGTTGAGTTGAGTTGAGTTGAGTCAACAACAATGACGCAAAGAAAAATAAATATCACCATTCTCCTCCTCTTCCGACAATCTGTGTTCAGAGTTCGTCGAAGTTGTCCAGAACGTCCACCAAGCACCGCCTCGAGGTCGACCATGTTGGGTCTCCATTCTGGAACAGATTAGGAAAAACAAAACTGAAAAGCAGTATCAAACTGTCATTGATGTCCAAAGGAATCTGATATACTCACCACTGCAGGTTCTTCTTGTGCAGTAGGAGTCACCGATGAGATCAGGGAAGAAGCGACTGTAGGGTAGAACGTCCAACAAGCACCACCTTGAGGTCGACCATGTTGGGTCACCCTTCTGGAACAGATTAGGAAAAACAAACAAATTAACAGAGACAAAAGCAGCAGCAAACACAACTACTAACAATACTCATCCTCTTCCGACAGCTAGTGTTTAGAGTTTGAAGTTGTCAAGGACCTAGGAAGTCCACCAAGCCTTGGGTCTCCATTCTGAAACAGATTAGGAAAAACAAAACTGAAAAGCAGTATCAAACTGTCATTGATGTCATAAGGAATCTGATATACTCACCACTGTAGGTTCTTCTTGTGCAGTGGGAGTCACTCATACTCATCCTCTTCCAACAGTCTGTGTTCAGAGTTCGTCGAAGTTGTCCAGAACGTCCACCAAGCCCCGGCTCGAGGTCGACCATGTTGGGTCTCCATTCTGGAACAGATTAGGAACAACAAACAAATTAACAGAGACAAACGCAGCAAACACAACAACTTACAATACTCATCCTCTTCTGACAGCTGGTGTTCAGAGTTCGTCAATGTTGTCCTGGACATACACCAGGCGTGACCGTTCCATCACAAGGTCCATGTCGGGTCTCGATTCTGGAACAGAAAATTTGTGTCCAGCCATGGCAAAAGGGTTCACATGTCTACTTCGGGACATTTGGAGTTATTTACAGATTCCGAAAGTGTGATATCTAAGCTTTCCAACAATGTCAAACCCATGTCCATCTGATCATTTTTGAAGAAGATGTGGTCATTTGAATGTAGACACTCCTCAAACTGCTTTAGGGAGAAATTCAGCCTGAAAGATTTCGACCCTCTTGAGGAGCCAGGCCAATAGCTGCTCATTTGCATGACATTAACATGGTCACAACCCCCCACCCAGTCTAGCTGTCAGTGACATCTGATGTCTGTTAGCCCACAGGACAGTAACAGTGTAGCAGTTTGGAAAAAAAAAGGAATGAATGTAGTTCATGTCAATGTAAGGCAAGGCAAGGCAAGTTTATTTGTATAGCACATTTCAACAACAAGGTAATTCAAAGTGCTTTACATAAAGCATTAAAAAGCATAGAAAAGAGACATTTATAAAATCAGATATAACATCAAAATAAAAACAAGCAGGTAAAATTTAAAGATTAAGATTAAAAAATTAAATAGATACAAATAAAATCAAAAGATAACAAATAAAATCAAGAGTATATATAAGGAATAAAGGTTACAGTGCAGTATTGGAAATGACTGAAATGCAGCGGCAAACAGAAAAGTCTTCACTCTTGATTTAAAAGAGGTGAGAGTTTCAGCAGACCTACAGTTTTCTGGGAGTTTGTTCCAGATATATGGTGCATAGAACTAAAATAAAGAAATAAAATATATCTAAGTGTGTGAAGGAATATTTTCCAGACCATGGACTATATTATCATCTTCAATACCAGTTCCTCCCCCACAATGTGGCTGTACCCACTCTGTCCATCACAGTTGATATGCGGCTAAATGATGACATCACAAACGCACCCTCTTCTGTGCTGTAACCTTTGGTGCTGGGCATGTGAAGAATTTTGCCTCATCAGAACAGAAAGGCCGGATTTTTTCAAAAAGATACGTCTGCCTGTCCATGGTCAGTCCAGGTGGGGCCAGGACGGGGAGACTGTCAACAGGGGGCAGAACTCCTGGGTTGCGCAGTAGCTGAAACTCGATAGGCTCTGCATCACTGTGAGTTTGAGCAAGCACCACACCTGGTCTGTTGGCATCAAAGCTGTGACAGAATAGAAGCACACAACAGGATATTTAAAACATGGCTCACTGTTCACATGGAACACTATTATGTTCATTCGTGATTTTTTTATTCATAAAATGCAGAATTTTGAATATAAATACCTAAAGTTCTGATAACTCTTGATCTGTGGGAGCTTTTGAAAGTAGGGACTCAGATGTGTCTGCCAGTCGATGGTCTTTACTATCACTCTGCCATCTGCCGTTCCAACAAGCTGCGGAATATTGAGGCGACTTTCAGCAGAGCTGTGTTCCACTACCTGTTGACAGCAAGAACCACAATGAAAATAATGATTTTATTTTTCCAAAAAAATCACATTTTACACATTACATATTGCAGTCTATATAAGCATTTGGCTATTGTATAGAAATCAATTTATACACATACCAAGAGCCTTAGCCGACCTCATGTATTGACGCCACACTGAGGCCTTGGACACATGGGTTGGCAGCAACTTCACATGCCAATCCTTATGCCCAGGATTCTGAAAAAAAAATAAAAAATACTTATTTCAGATCATGGTTCATGTTAAAAGGCATTTAATCACTGAATCCGTATAGATTGATCAGTAGTATTGCTTGAATTATGTGTGAATGCCACACCTTTATGTGCATGAATTGCACGTGTAATTAACACGTTCATCACACATTGTGTTAATCATGTGTGATTCATGCATGCAAATGTGTGGCATTCACACATCATTCAATGCAATGTTAGGTTTCGAACACGGGAGTTTCGTCTCAAAGCATTTGAATTATCAAACTGAACCTGCGGGTGTACAAAATCTCAAAGAGGGCCGTGACATGCTCCTCTTACGGCTTATAATACGCTCATCTGACCGAACAAAAGTTTCGATGTGCGCATCATTCTCATTGTAATAATACAGTACCGAGCTAGCGAGCTAAGCTAGCGAGCTAAGCAAGCATGGCTAATAACAATGTAGCCAAACGGCGTTATGAAACGCACAGTGGATTATTAAAAGACAGCTTCCCTATGTGCGTCTGTATGTGACTTTGAATGAACACTAACATAACATCGATTAACAACGTTAAGGAAAACTCACCCCATAAGAACATGAGTTCCTCTGATCATAAGAGGTCCGTGCTTGCTTCCTTTTCGTTGCAGTTTTACGTCTGTTCGCCTCCAAAAGTCCAATTCGATAGGAGATAGAGCGGTGCTGGCGTCATGTCATCATCTCAGACAACTACCGTGTGTGTCCTGCTCTCTTTCAGCCGCGGAATAATCATCTGTTTGTTGTTTTTGTGACGATGAAGTCTGCTAACACGTTAGCATAAAGATCGCTAGCTTAAAATGCTAACAGTCCACACACAGCAGTCTCTGTACGTTCGCTGTCCTTGTCCGTGAAGAAGCTGCTCAGCCACAGACGTATTGTCCTTTTCTCTTTGTCTTCCTTTGTCAAACAAAGCTTTGATGATGACTGCTTTGATGATATTCACGCTTTAATTTCGCACTGCACACACACACACTGCACACATACGCTGGACATTCGACACACTCTCTCTCCGTATAATTAGCCATGTGTATTCTCTGTGATCGTCAGCTGATTGGCTGAAAAAGCCGATTGGCTGACACTGTTTTCTTCACTTTTAAGTTTTCACAAAGCATTATGGGTAATGGATTGGTTCACATGGTGTAACAGCTTCCTGGTGAACCAATGTGTTTTTACAAGGAGGGTCACATTTGATTTATGGCTGCTGAATTATTCAGACTTCTCTCTAGTGGACAAAGTTGCTATTACATGTAAGGTCAAATCTGATTTATGGCTGCTGGGTTCTTCAAATTGCCCTCTAGTGGATAAAGGTGTCATTACATGTAAGCTCAAATTTGATGTATGGATACTTAATTATTTCAACTGCCCTCTAGTGGACAAGTTTGACATTACAAGTAAGGTCAAATCTGATTCATGGCTGCTGGGTTCTTCAAACTGCCCTCTAGTGGACAAACATGTCGTTACATGTAAGCTCAAATTTGATGTATGGATACTTAATTATTTCAACTGCCCTCTAGTGGACAAGTTTGACATTACAAGTAAGTTCAAATCTGATTTATGGGTGCTGGATTGGTCAGACTGCCCTCTGGTGGACAAATGTGTTATTACATGTAAGGTCAAATCTGATTTATGGCTGCTAAATTCTTCAGACTGCCCTCTAGTGGAAAAAGATGTCATTACATGTAAGGTCAAATTTGACTTTTGGCTGCTGGATTCTTCAGACTGCCCTCTGGTGGATAAACATGTCATTACATGCACGCTCAAATTTGATTTATAGCTGATAAATTATTTCAACTGCCCTCTAGTGGACAAGTTTGACATTACAAGTAAGGTCAAATCTGATTTATGGCTGCTGGATTGGTCAGACTGCCCTCTGGTGGACAAATGTGTCATTACATGTAAGCTCAAATCTGATTTATGGCTGTTAAATTCTTCAGACTGCCCTCTAGTGGATAAAGGTGTCATTACATGTAAGGTCAAATTTGACTTTTGGCTGCTGGATTCTTCAGACTGCCCTCTGGTGGATAAACATGTCATTACATGCACGCTCAAATTTGATTTGTAGCTGCTTAATTATTTCAACTGCCCTCTAGTGGACAAGTTTGACATCACAAGTAAGGTCAAATCTGATTTATGGCTGCTGGATTGGTCAGACTGCCCTCTGGTGGACAAATGTGTCATTACATGTAAGCTCAAATCTGATTTATGGCATGCTAAATTCTTCGGACTGCCCTCTAGTGGATAAAGGTGTCATTACATGTAAGCTCAAATTTGATGTATGGATACCTAATTATTTCAACTGCCCTCTAGTGGACAAGTTTGACATTACAAGTAAGGTCAAATCTGATTTATGGCTGCTGGATTGGTCAGACTGCCCTCTGGTGGACAAATGTGTCATTACATGTAAGCTCAAATCTGATTTATGGCATGCTAAATTCTTCGGACTGCCCTCTAGTGGATAAAGGTGTCATTACATGTAAGCTCAAATTTGATGTATGGATACCTAATTATTTCAACTGCCCTCTAGTGGACAAGTTTGACATTACAAGTAAGGTCAAATCTGATTTATGGCTGCTGGATTGGTCAGACTGCCCTCTGGTGGACAAAGGTGTTATTACATGTAAGGTCAAATCTGATTTATGGCTGCTAAATTCTTCAGACTGCCCTCTAGTGGAAAAAGATGTCATTACATGTAAGGTCAAATTTGACTTTTGGCTGCTGGATTCTTCAGACTGCCCTCTGGTGGATAAACATGTCATTACATGCACGCTCAAATTTGATTTATAGCTGATAAATTATTTCAACTGCCCACTAGTGGACAAGTTTGACATTACAAGTAAGGTCAAATCTGATTTATGGCTGCTGGATTGGTCAGACTGCCCTCTGGTGGACAAATGTGTCATTACATGTAAGCTCAAATCTGATTTATGGCTGTTAAATTCTTCAGACTGCCCTCTAGTGGATAAAGGTGTCATTACATGTAAGGTCAAATTTGACTTTTGGCTGCTGGATTCTTCAGACTGCCCTCTGGTGGATAAACATGTCATTACATGCACGCTCAAATTTGATTTATGGATACTAAATTATTTCAACTGCCCTCTGGTGGACAAACATGTCATTATATGTTATGTCAAATCTGATTTATAGCTGCTTAATTATTTCAACTGCCATCTAGTGGACAAGTTTGACATTACAAGTAAGGTCAAATCTGATTTATGGCTGCTGGATTGGTCAGACTGCCCTCTGGTGGACAAATGTGTCACTACATGTAAGCTCAAATCTGATTTATGGCATGCTAAATTCTTCAGACTGCTCTCTAGTGGATAAAGGTGTCATTACATGTAAGCTCAAATCTGATTTATGGCATGCTAAATTCTTCAGACTGCTCTCTAGTGGATAAAGGTGTCTTACATGTAAGCTCAAATTTGATGTATGGATACCTAATTATTTCAACTGCCCTCTAGTGGACAAGTTTGACATTGCAAGTAAGGTCAAATCTGATTTATGGCTGCTGGATTGGTCAGACTGCCCTCTGGTGGACAAATGTGTCATTACATGTAAGCTCAAATCTGATTTATGGCATGCTAAATTCTTGGAACTGCCCTTTAGTGGATAAAGGTGTCATTACATGTAAGCTCAAATTTAATGTATGGATACTTAATTATTTCAACTGCCCTCCAGTGGACAAGTTTGACATTACAAGTAAGGTCAAATCTGATTCATGGCTGCTTGGTTCTTCAAACTGCCCTCTAGTGGACAAACATGTCATGTTTGTCATGACATGGGTTAACCCATGCCAAACTATGTCATGTTCAAAAGTTCATTAAAAATATTCTTTAAGAGATATGCAAATATATTCAACGGATTCTTGTTCAGGGCATGCTTGACTATGACTGTGTACAATTTCAAGACATTCCAAGATACTTTTGGGGTCTTTTTTGACAAAAAAGTTAAGTCACTGCGTAAGTGCATGGTTCGCTTTCCTGATTTTCAAAAATTCATTTAAAATATTTGTTAGGCGATATGCAAATATTTTCAACGGATTCTTGTTCAGGGTGTCGTTGACTATGACTGAGTACAATTTCAAGACATTCCAACATACTTGGAATGTCCAAGTGCATGGATCGCTTTCCGGATTTTCAAAAATTCATTAAAAATATTCCTTAAGAGATATGCAAATATTTTCAACTGATTCTTGTTCAGGGTGTTGTTGACTATGACTGAGTACAATTTCAAGACATTCCAACATACTTGGAATGTCCAAGTGCATGGATCACTTTCCGGATTTTCAAAAATTCATTAAAAATATTCTTCAAGAGATGTGCAAATATATTCAACGGATTCTTGTTCAGGGCATGCTTGACTATGACTGTGTACAATTTCAAGACATTCCAAGATGCTTTTGGGGTCTTTTTTGACAAAAAAGTTAAGTCACTGCCTAAGTGCATCGATCGCTTTCCTGATTTTCAAAAATTCATTAAAAATATTCCTTAAGCGATATGCAAATATTTTCAATTGATTCTTGTTCAGGGCGTCGTTGACTATGACTGAGTACAATTTCAAGACATTCCAACATACTTGGAATGTCCAAATGCATGGATCGCTTTCCTGATTTACAAAAGTTCATTAAAAATATTCTTCAAGAGATATGCAAATATATTCAACGGATTCTTGTTCAGGGCATGCTTGACTATGACTGTGTACAATTTCAAGACATTCCAAGATACTTTTGGGGTCTTTTTTGAATAAAAAGTTAAGTCACTGCCTAAGTGCACAGACTTTCCTCATTTTCAGAAATTCATTAAAAATATTCCTTAAGAGATATGCAAATATATTCAACGGATTCTTGTTCAGGGCATGCTTGACTATGACTGTGTACAATTTCAAGACATTCAAAGATACTTTTGGGGTCTTTTTTGAATAAAAAGTTAAGTCACTGCCTAAGTGCACAGACTTTCCTCATTTTCAAAAATTCATTAAAAATATTCCTTAAGCGATATGCAAATATATTCAACGGATTCTTGTTCAGGGCATGCTTGACTATGACTGTGTACAATTTCAAGACATTCCAAGATACTTTTGGGGTCTTTTTTGAATAAAAAGTTAAGTCACTGCCTAAGTGCACAGAAATTCCTCATTTTCAAAAATTCATTAAAAATATTCCTTAAGAGATATGCAAATATTTTCAATAGATTCTTGTTCAGGGCGTCGTTGACTATGACTGAGTACAATTTCAAGACATTCCAACTTACTTGGAATGTCCAAGTGCATGGATAGCTTTCCGGATTTTCAAAAATTCATTAAAAATATTCTTCAAGAGATATGCAAATATATTCAACAGGTTCTTGTTCAGGGCATGCTTGACTATGACTGTGTACAATTTCAAGACATTCCAAGATACTTTTGGGGTCTTTTTTGACGAAAAAGTTAAGTCACTGCCTAAGTGCATGGATCGCTTTCCTGATTTTCAAAAATTCATTAAAAATATTCCTAAAGCGATATGCAAATATTTTCAACGGATTCTTGTTCAGGGCGTCGTTGACTATGACTGAGTACAATTTCAAGACATTCCAACATACTTGGAATGTCCAAATGCATGGATCGCTTTCCTGATTTACAAAAGTTCATTAAAAATATTCTTCAAGAGATATGCAAATATATTCAACGGATTCTTGTTCAGGACATGCTTGACTATGACTGTGTACAATTTCAAGACATTCCAAGATACTTTTGGGGTCTTTTTTGAATAAAAAGTTAAGTCACTGCCTAAGTGCACAGACTTTCCTCCTTTTCAAAAATTCATTAAAAATATTCCTTAAGAGATTTGCAAATATTTTTAATGGATTCTTGTTCAGGGCGTCGTTGACTATGACCGAGTACAATTTCAAGACATTCCAACATACTTGGAATGTCCAAGTGCATGGATCGCTTTCCGGATTTTCAAAAATTCTATAAAAATATTTTTCAAGAGATATGCAAATATATTCAACGGATTCTTGTTCAGGGCATGCTTGACTATGACTGTGTACAATTTCAAGACATTCCAAGATACTTTTGGGGTCTTTTTTGAATAAAAAGTTAAGTCTGCCTGAGTGCACAGACTTTCCTCCTTTTCAAAAATTCATTAAAAATATTCCTTAAGAGATATGCAAATATTTTCAATGGATTCTTGTTCAGGGCGTCGTTGACTATGACAGAGTACAATTTCAAGACATTCCAACATACTTGGAATGTCCAAGTGCATGGATCGCTTTCCGGATTTTCAAAAATTCATTAAAAATATTCTTCAAGAGATATGCAAATATATTCAACGGATTCTTGTTCAGGGCATGCTTGACTATGACTGTGTACAATTTCAAGACATTCCAAGATACTTTTGGGGTCTTTTTTGACGAAAAAGTTAAGTCACTGCCTAAGTGCATGGATCGCTTTCCTGATTTTCAGAAATTCTTTAAAAATATTCCTGTAATGATTAGTGGCGTGGACCCGAAAGCAGACGGAGACGGAGGTGGCTATTTCAAAACAATATAAATTTATTTACAAAAACGAGTAACATAAAACGACTTCCCAAAAGTGGGAAGCGATAGGGGATAGATGGAGAGATGGGAGGAAAATTGTCCTTGCAGCTACTGCGGGGGTGACTCGGCAGGTCGGCGGAAATCCAGAGCGGAAAGAACTCACGAACGTGGCACAGGAGATCCCAGGAGAATAGGGAGACCGGAACAGCCAAGGAGTTGAAGACCAGCAGGAGACGTGACGACCTGGAGCGGAGATGAACGGGTAAGTATCTTTGCTAGGTAAGTACAGCGAGAGAGCTAGCAGCATGTCTTTACCCATGTAAGTTGGAAAACGATCTGACACCGGTGAGGAGAAATGGCTCCGCCTTTAAGCCCCGCTGATTACACATCTGGTGCAGGTGAGGAGGAGCCGCGCAGGTGCAAATGATCACCGGTGTCTGGGAACTGGGTCAGCCACGCCCCCTGCAGAGTCAGAGGAGAGGGAAAGAGCAGCAGCCACAAAAACAACACTAATAATAAAATTGAGGAGAAGGTGCAGGTGGAATCGTAACAATTCCTTAAACGATATGCAAATATTTTCAACGGATTCTTGTTCAGGGCGTCGTTGACTATGACTGAGTACAATTTCAAGACATTCCAACATACTTGGAATGTCCAAGTGCATGGATCGCTTTCCTGATTTTCAAAAGTTCATTAAAAATATTCTTCAAGAGATATGCAAATATATTCAACGGATTCTTGTTCAGGGCATGCTTGACTATGACTGTGTACAATTTCAAGACATTCCAAGATACTTTTGGGGTCTTTTTTGACAAAAAAGTTAAGTCACTGCCTAAGTGCATGGATCGCTTTCCTGATTTTCAGAAATTCTTTAAAAATATTCCTTAAACGATATGCAAATATTTTCAACGGATTCTTGTTCAGGGCGTCGTTGACTATGACTGAGTACAATTTCAAGACAATCCAACATACTTGGAATGTCCAAGTGCATGGATCGCTTTCCTGATTTTCAAAAGTTCATTTAAAATATTCTTCAAGAGATATGCAAATATATTCAACGGATTCTTGTTCAGGGCATGCTTGACTATGACCGTGTACAATTTCAAGACATTCCAAGATACTTTTGGGGTCTTTTTTGAATAAAAAGTTAAGTCACTGCCTAAGTGCACAGACTTTCCTCATTTTCAAAAATTCATTAAAAATATTCCTTAAGAGATATGCAAATATTTTCAATTGATTCTTGTTCAGGGCGTCGTTGACTATGACTGAGCACAATTTCAAGACATTCCAACATACTTGGAATGTCCAAGTGCATGGATCGCTTTCCGGATTTTCAAAAATTCATTAAAAATATTCTTCAAGAGATATGCAAATATATTCAACGGATTCTTGTTCAGGGCATTCTTGACTATGACTGTGTACAATTTCAAGACATTCCAAGATACTTTTGGGGTCTTTTTGACAAAAAAGTTAAGTCACTGCCTAAGTGCATGGATCGCTTTCCTGATTTTCAAAAATTCATTAAAAATATTCCTTAAGCGATATGCAAATATTTTCAACGGATTCTTGTTCAGGGCGTCGTTGACTATGACTGAGTACAATTTCAAGACATTCCAACATACTTGGAATGTCCAAGTGCATGGATCGCTTTCCTGATTTTCAAAAGTTCATTAAAGATATTCTTCAAGAGATATGCAAATATATTCAACGGATTCTTGTTCAGGGCATGCTTGACTATGACTGTGTACAATTTCAAGACATTCCAAGATACTTTTGGGGTCTTTTTTGAATAAAAAGTTAAGTCACTGCCTAAGTGCACAGAAATTCCTCATTTTCAAAAATTCATTAAAAATATTCCTTAAGAGATATGCAAATATTTTCAATAGATTCTTGTTCAGGGCGTCGTTGACTATGACTGAGTACAATTTCAAGACATTCCAACTTACTTGGAATGTCCAAGTGCATGGATAGCTTTCCGGATTTTCAAAAATTCATTAAAAATATTCTTCAAGAGATATGCAAATATATTCAACAGGTTCTTGTTCAGGGCATGCTTGACTATGACTGTGTACAATTTCAAGACATTCCAAGATACTTTTGGGGTCTTTTTTGACGAAAAAGTTAAGTCACTGCCTAAGTGCATGGATCGCTTTCCTGATTTTCAAAAATTCATTAAAAATATTCCTTAAGCGATATGCAAATATTTTCAACGGATTCTTGTTCAGGGCGTCGTTGACTATGACTGAGTACAATTTCAAGACATTCCAACATACTTGGAATGTCCAAGTGCATGGATCAATTTCCTGATTTTCAAAAGTTCATTAAAAATATTCTTCAAGAGATATGCAAATATATTCAACGGATTCTTGTTCAGGGCATGCTTGACTATGACTGTGTACAATTTCAAGTCATTCCAAGATACTTTTGGGGTCTTTTTTGAATAAAAAGTTAAGTCACTGCCTAAATGCACAGACTTTCCTCATTTTCAAAAATTCATTAAAAATATTCCTTAAGAGATATGCAAATATTTTCAATGGATTCTTGTTCAGGGCGTTGTTGACTATGACTGAGTACAATTTCAAGACATTCCAACATACTTGGAATGTCCAAGTGCATGGATCGCTTTCCGGATTTTCAAAAATTCATTAAAAATATTCTTCAAAAGATATGCAAATATATTCAACGGATTCTTGTTCAGGGCATGCTTGACTATGACTGTGTACAATTTCAAGACATTCCAAGATACTTTTGGGGTCTTTTTTGACGAAAAAGTTAAGTCACTGCCTAAGTGCATGGATCGCTTTCCTGATTTTCAGAAATTCTTTAAAAATATTCCTTAAACGATATGCAAATATTTTCAACGGATTCTTATTCAGGGCGTCGTTGACTATGACTGAGTACAATTTCAAGACATTCCAACATACTTGGAATGTCCAAGTGCATGGATCGCTTTCCTGATTTTCAAAAGTTCATTAAAAATATTCTTCAAGAGATATGCAAATATATTCAACGGATTCTTGTTCAGGGCATGCTTGACTATGACTGTGTACAATTTCAAGACATTCCAAGATACCTTTGGGGTCTTTTTTGACGAAAAAGTTAAGTCACTGCCTAAGTGCATGGATCGCTTTCCTGATTTTCAGAAATTCTTTAAAAATATTCCTTAAACGATATGCAAATATTTTCAACAGATTCTTGTTCAGGGCGTCGTTGACTATGACTGAGTACAATTTCAAGACATTCCAACATACTTGGAATGTCCAAGTGCATGGATCGCTTTCCTGATTTTCAAAAATTCATTAAAAATATTCCTTAAGCGATATGCAAATATTTTCAACGGATTCTTGTTCAGGGCGTCGTTGACTATGACTGAGTACAATTTCAAGACATTCCAACATACTTGGAATGTCCAAGTGCATGGATCGCTTTCCTGATTTTCAAAAGTTCATTAAAAATATTCTTCAAGAGATATGCAAATATATTCAACGGATTCTTGTTCAGGGCATGCTTGACTATGACTGTGTACAATTTCAAGACATTCCAAGATACCTTTGGGGTCTTTTTTGAATAAAAAGTTAAGTCACTGCCTAAGTGCACAGACTTTCATCATTTTCAAAAATTCATTAAAAATATTCCTTAAGAGATATGCAAATATTTTCAATGGATTCTTGTTCAGGGCATCGTTGACTATGACCGAGTACAATTTCAAGACATTCCAACATACTTGGAATGTCCAAGTGCATGGATCGCTTTCCGGATTTTCAAAAATTAATTAAAAATATTCTTCAAGAGATATGCAAATATATTCAACGGATTCTTGTTCAGGGCATTCTTGACTATGACTGTGTACAATTTCAAGACATTCCAAGATACTTTTGGGGTCTTTTTTGACGAAAAAGTTAAGTCACTGCCTAAGTGCATGGATCGCTTTCCTGATTTTCAGAAATTCTTTAAAAATATTCCTTAAACGATATGCAAATATTTTCAACGGATTCTTGTTCAGGGCGTCGTTGACTATGACTGAGTACAATTTCAAGACATTCCAACATACTTGGAATGTCCAAGTGCATGGATCGCTTTCCTGATTTTCAAAAGTTCATTAAAAATATTCTTCAAGAGATATGCAAATATATTCAACGGATTCTTGTTCAGGGCATGCTTGACTATGACTGTTTACAATTTCAAGACATTCCAAGATACTTTTGGGGTCTTTTTTGAATAAAAAGTTAAGTCACTGCCTAAGTGCACAGACTTTCCTCATTTTCAAAAATTCATTAAAAATATTCCTTAAGAGATATGCAAATATTTTCAATTGATTCTTGTTCAGGGCGTCGTTGACTATGACTGAGTACAATTTCAAGACATTCCAACATACTTGGAATGTCCAAGTGCATGGATCGCTTTTCGGATTTTCAAAAATTCATTAAAAATATTCTTCAAGAGATATGCAAATATATTCAACGGATTCTTGTTCAAGGCATGCTTGACTATGACTGTGTACAATTTCAAGACATTCCAAGATACTTTTGGGGTCTTTTTTGAAGAAAAAGTTAAGTCACTGCCTAAGTGCATGGATCGCTTTCCTGATTTTCAAAAATTCATTAAAAATATTCCTTAAGCGATATGCAAATATTTTCAACGGATTCTTGTTCAGGGCGTCGTTGACTATGACTGAGTACAATTTCAAAACATTCCAACATACTTGGAATGTCCAAGTGCATGGATCGCTTTCCTGATTTTCAAAAGTTCATTAAAAATATTCTTCAAGAGATATGCAAATATATTCAACAGATTCTTGTTCAGGGCATGCTTGACTATGACTGTGTACAATTTCAAGACATTCCAAGATACTTTTGGGGTCTTTTTTGAATAAAAAGTTAAGTCACTGCCTAAGTGCACAGACTTTCCTCATTTTCAAAAATTCATTAAAAATATTCCTTAAGAGATATGCAAATATTTTCAATGGATTCTTGTTCAGGGCGTTGTTGACTATGACTGAGTACAATTTCAAGACATTCCAACATACTTGGAATGTCCAAGTGCATGGATCGCTTTCCGGATTTTCAAAAATTCATTAAAAATATTCTTCAAGAGATATGCAAATATATTCAACGGATTCTTGTTCAGGGCATGCTTGACTATGACTGTGTACAATTTCAAGACATTCCAAGATACTTTTGGGGTCTTTTTTGACGAAAAAGTTAAGTCACTGCCTAAGTGCATGGATCGCTTTCCTGATTTTCATTAATTCTTTAAAAATATTCCTTAAACGATATGCAAATATTTTCAACGGATTCTTGTTCAGGGCGTCGTTGACTATGACTGAGTACAATTTCAAGACATTCCAACATACTTGGAATGTCCAAGTGCATGGATCGCTTTCCTGATTTTCAAAAGTTCATTAAAAATATTCTTCAAGAGATATGCAAATATATTCAACGGATTCTTGTTCAGGGCATGCTTGACTATGACTTTGTACAATTTCAAGACATTCCAAGATACTTTTGGGGTCTTTTTTGAATAAAAAGTTAAGTCACTGCCTAAGTGCACAGACTTTCCTCATTTTCAAAAATTCATTAAAAATATTCCTTAAGAGATATGCAAATATTTTCAATTGATTCTTGTTCAGGGCGTCGTTGACTATGACTGAGTACAATTTCAAGACATTCCAACATACTTGGAATGTCCAAGTGCATGGATCGCTTTTCGGATTTTCAAAAATTCATTAAAAATATTCTTCAAGAGATATGCAAATATATTCAACGGATTCTTGTTCAAGGCATGCTTGACTATGACTGTGTACAATTTCAAGACATTCCAAGATACTTTTGGGGTCTTTTTTGAATAAAAAGTTAAGTCACTGCCTAAGTGCATGGATCGCTTTCCTGATTTTCAAAAATTCATTAAAAATATTCCTTAAGCGATATGCAAATATTTTCAACGGATTCTTGTTCAGGGCGTCGTTGACTATGACTGAGTACAATTTCAAAACATTCCAACATACTTGGAATGTCCAAGTGCATGGATCGCTTTCCTGATTTTCAAAAGTTCATTAAAAATATTCTTCAAGAGATATGCAAATATATTCAACGGATTCTTGTTCAGGGCATGCTTGACTATGACTGTGTACAATTTCAAGACATTCCAAGATACTTTTGGGGTCTTTTTTGAATAAAAAGTTAAGTCACTGCCTAAGTGCACAGACTTTCCTCATTTTCAAAAATTCATTAAAAATATTCCTTAAGAGATATGCAAATATTTTCAATGGATTCTTGTTCAGGGCGTTGTTGACTATGACTGAGTACAATTTCAAGACATTCCAACATACTTGGAATGTCCAAGTGCATGGATCGCTTTCCGGATTTTCAAAAATTCATTAAAAATATTCTTCAAGAGATATGCAAATATATTCAACGGATTCTTGTTCAGGGCATGCTTGACTATGACTGTGTACAATTTCAAGACATTCCAAGATACTTTTGGGGTCTTTTTTGACGAAAAAGTTAAGTCACTGCCTAAGTGCATGGATCGCTTTCCTGATTTTCAGAAATTCTTTAAAAATATTCCTTAAACGATATGCAAATATTTTCAACGGATTCTTGTTCAGGGCGTCGTTGACTATGACTGAGTACAATTTCAAGACATTCCAACATACTTGGAATGTCCAAGTGCATGGATCGCTTTCCTGATTTTCAAAAGTTCATTAAAAATATTCTTCAAGAGATATGCAAATATATTCAACGGATTCTTGTTCAGGGCATGCTTGACTATGACTTTGTACAATTTCAAGACATTCCAAGATACTTTTGGGGTCTTTTTTGAATAAAAAGTTAAGTCACTGCCTAAGTGCACAGACTTTCCTCATTTTCAAAAATTCATTAAAAATATTCCTTAAGAGATATGCAAATATTTTCAATGGATTCTTGTTCAGGGCGTTGTTGACTATAACTGAGTACAATTTCAAGACATTCCAACATACTTGGAATGTCCAAGTGCATGGATCGCTTTCCGGATTTTCAAAAATTCATTAAAAATATTCTTCAAGAGATATGCAAATATATTCAACGGATTCTTGTTCAGGGCATGCTTGACTATGACTGTGTACAATTTCAAGACATTCCAAGATACTTTTGGGGTCTTTTTTGACAAAAAAGTTAAGTCACTGCCTAAGTGCATGGATCGCTTTCCTGATTTTCAAAAATTCATTAAAAATATTCCTTAAGCGATATGCAAATATTTTCAACGGATTCTTGTTCAGGGCGTTGTTGACTATGACTGAGTACAATTTCAAGACATTCCAACATACTTGGAATGTCCAAGTGCATGGATCGCTTTCCGGATTTTCAAAAATTCATTAAAAATATTCTTCAAGAGATATGCAAATATATTCAACGGATTCTTGTTCAGGGCATGCTTGACTATGACTGTGTACAATTTCAAGACATTCCAAGATACTTTTGGGGTCTTTTTTGAAGAAAAAGTTAAGTCACTGCCTAAGTGCATGGATCGCTTTCCTGATTTTCAGAAATTCTTTAAAAATATTCCTTAAACGATATGCAAATATTTTCAACGGATTCTTGTTCAGGGCGTCGTTGACTATGACTGAGTACAATTTCAAAACATTCCAACATACTTGGAATGTCCAAGTGCATGGATCGCTTTCCTGATTTTCAAAAGTTCATTAAAAATATTCTTCAAGAGATATGCAAATATATTCAACGGATTCTTGTTCAGGGCATGCTTGACTATGACTGTGTACAATTTCAAGACATTCCAAGATACTTTTGGGGTCTTTTTTGAATAAAAAGTTAAGTCACTGCCTAAGTGCACAGACTTTCCTCATTTTCAAAAATTCATTAAAAATATTCCTTAAGAGATATGCAAATATTTTCAATGGATTCTTGTTCAGGGCGTTGTTGACTATGACTGAGTACAATTTCAAGACATTCCAACATACTTGGAATGTCCAAGTGCATGGATCGCTTTCCGGATTTTCAAAAATTCATTAAAAATATTCTTCAAGAGATATGCAAATATATTCAACGGATTCTTGTTCAGGGCATGCTTGACTATGACTGTGTACAATTTCAAGACATTCCAAGATACTTTTGGGGTCTTTTTTGACGAAAAAGTTAAGTCACTGCCTAAGTGCATGGATCGCTTTCCTGATTTTCAGAAATTCTTTAAAAATATTCCTTAAACGATATGCAAATATTTTCAACGGATTCTTGTTCAGGGCGTCGTTGACTATGACTGAGTACAATTTCAAGACATTCCAACATACTTGGAATGTCCAAGTGCATGGATCGCTTTCCTGATTTTCAAAAGTTCATTAAAAATATTCTTCAAGAGATATGCAAATATATTCAACGGATTCTTGTTCAGGGCATGCTTGACTATGACTTTGTACAATTTCAAGACATTCCAAGATACTTTTGGGGTCTTTTTTGAATAAAAAGTTAAGTCACTGCCTAAGTGCACAGACTTTCCTCATTTTCAAAAATTCATTAAAAATATTCCTTAAGAGATATGCAAATATTTTCAATGGATTCTTGTTCAGGGCGTTGTTGACTATAACTGAGTACAATTTCAAGACATTCCAACATACTTGGAATGTCCAAGTGCATGGATCGCTTTCCGGATTTTCAAAAATTCATTAAAAATATTCTTCAAGAGATATGCAAATATATTCAACGGATTCTTGTTCAGGGCATGCTTGACTATGACTGTGTACAATTTCAAGACATTCCAAGATACTTTTGGGGTCTTTTTTGACAAAAAAGTTAAGTCACTGCCTAAGTGCATGGATCGCTTTCCTGATTTTCAAAAATTCATTAAAAATATTCCTTAAGCGATATGCAAATATTTTCAACGGATTCTTGTTCAGGGCGTTGTTGACTATGACTGAGTACAATTTCAAGACATTCCAACATACTTGGAATGTCCAAGTGCATGGATCGCTTTCCGGATTTTCAAAAATTCATTAAAAATATTCTTCAAGAGATATGCAAATATATTCAACGGATTCTTGTTCAGGGCATGCTTGACTATGACTGTGTACAATTTCAAGACATTCCAAGATACTTTTGGGGTCTTTTTTGAAGAAAAAGTTAAGTCACTGCCTAAGTGCATGGATCGCTTTCCTGATTTTCAGAAATTCTTTAAAAATATTCCTTAAACGATATGCAAATATTTTCAACGGATTCTTGTTCAGGGCGTCGTTGACTATGACTGAGTACAATTTCAAGACATTCCAACATACTTGGAATGTCCAAGTGCATGGATCGCTTTCCTGATTTTCAAAAGTTCATTAAAAATATTCTTCAAGAGATATGCAAATATATTCAACGGATTCTTGTTCAGGGCATGCTTGACTATGACTGTGTACAATTTCAAGACATTCCAAGATACCTTTGGGGTCTTTTTTGAATAAAAAGTTAAGTCACTGCCTAAGTGCACAGACTTTCATCATTTTCAAAAATTCATTAAAAATATTCCTTAAGAGATATGCAAATATTTTCAATGGATTCTTGTTCAGGGCGTCGTTGACTATGACCGAGTACAATTTCAAGACATTCCAACATACTTGGAATGTCCAAGTGCATGGATCGCTTTCCGGATTTTCAAAAATTCATTAAAAATATTCTTCAAGAGATATGCAAATATATTCAACGGATTCTTGTTCAGGGCATGCTTGACTATGACTGTGTACAATTTCAAGACATTCCAAGATACTTTTGGGGTCTTTTTTGACGAAAAAGTTAAGTCACTGCCTAAGTGCATGGATCGCTTTCCTGATTTTCAAAAATTCATTAAAAATATTCCTTAAGCGATATGCAAATATTTTCAACGGATTCTTGTTCAGGGCGTCGTTGACTATGACTGAGTACAATTTCAAGACATTCCAACATACTTGGAATGTCCAAGTGCATGGATCGCTTTCCTGATTTTCAAAAGTTCATTAAAAATATTCTTCAAGAGATATGCAAATATATTCAACGGATTCTTGTTCAGGGCATGCTTGACTATGACTGTGTACAATTTCAAGACATTCCAAGATACTTTTGGGGTCTTTTTTGAATAAAAAGTTAAGTCACTGCCTAAGTGCACAGACTTTCCTCATTTTCAAAAATTCATTAAAAATATTCCTTAAGAGATATGCAAATATTTTCAATTGATTCTTGTTCAGGGCGTCGTTGACTATGACTGAGTACAATTTCAAGACATTCCAACATACTTGGAATGTCCAAGTGCATGGATCGCTTTTCGGATTTTCAAAAATTCATTAAAAATATTCTTCAAGAGATATGCAAATATATTCAACGGATTCTTGTTCAGGGCATGCTTGACTATGACTGTGTACAATTTCAAGACATTCCAAGATACTTTTGGGGTCTTTTTTGACAAAAAAGTTAAGTCACTGCCTAAGTGCATGGATCGCTTTCCTGATTTTCAAAAATTCATTAAAAATATTCCTTAAGCGATATGCAAATATTTTCAACGGATTCTTGTTCAGGGCGTCGTTGACTATGACTGAGTACAATTTCAAGACATTCCAACATACTTGGAATGTCCAAGTGCATGGATCGCTTTCCTGATTTTCAAAAGTTCATTAAAAATATTCTTCAAGAGATATGCAAATATATTCAACGGATTCTTGTTCAGGGCATGCTTGACTATGACTGTGTACAATTTCAAGACATTCCAAGATACCTTTGGGGTCTTTTTTGAATAAAAAGTTAAGTCACTGCCTAAGTGCACAGACTTTCATCATTTTCAAAAATTCATTAAAAATATTCCTTAAGAGATATGCAAATATTTTCAATGGATTCTTGTTCAGGGCGTCGTTGACTATGACAGAGTACAATTTCAAGACATTCCAACATACTTGGAATGTCCAAGTGCATGGATCGCTTTCCTGATTTTCAAAAGTTCATTAAAAATATTCTTCAAGAGATATGCAAATATATTCAACGGATTCTTGTTCAGGGCATGCTTGACTATGACTGTGTACAATTTCAAGACATTCCAAGATACTTTTGGGGTCTTTTTTGACGAAAAAGTTAAGTCACTGCCTAAGTGCATGGATCGCTTTCCTGATTTTCAAAAATTCATTAAAAATATTCCTTAAGCGATATGCAAATATTTTCAACGGATTCTTGTTCAGGGCGTCGTTGACTATGACCGAGTACAATTTCAAGACATTCCAACATACTTTGAATGTCCAAGTACATGGATCGCTTTCCTGATTTTCAAAAGTTCATTAAAAATATTCTTCAAGAGATATGCAAATATATTCAACGGATTCTTGTTCAGGGCATGCTTGACTATGACTGTGTACAATTTCAAGACATTCCAAGATACTTTTGGGGTCTTTTTTGACGAAAAAGTTAAGTCACTGCCTAAGTGCACAGACTTTCCTCATTTTCAAAAATTCATTAAAAATATTCCTTAAGAGATATGCAAATATTTTCAATTGATTCTTGTTCAGAGCATCGTTGACTATGACTGAGTACAATTTCAAGACATTCCAACATACTTGGAATGTCCAAGTGCATGGATCCCTTTTTCGGATTTTCAAAAATTCATTAAAAATATTCTTCAAGAGATATGCAAATATATTCAACGGATTCTTGTTCAGGGCATGCTTGACTATGACTGTGTACAATTTCAAGACATTCCAAGATACTTTTGGGGTCTTTTTTGACGAAAAAGTTAAGTCACTGCCTAAGTGCATGGATCGCTTTCCTGATTTTCAAAAATTCATTAAAAATATTCCTTAAGCGAAATGCAAATATTTTCAACGGATTCTTGTTCAGGGCGTCGTTGACTATGACTGAGTACAATTTCAAGACATTCCAACATACTTTGAATGTCCAAGTGCATGGATCGCTTTCCTGATTTTCAAAAGTTCATTAAAAATATTCTTCAAGAGATATGCAAATATATTCAACGGATTCTTGTTCAGGGCATGCTTGACTATGACTGTGTACAATTTCAAGACATTCCAAGATACTTTTGGGGTCTTTTTTGACGAAAAAGTTAAGTCACTGCCTAAGTGCATGGATCGCTTTCCTGATTTTCAGAAATTCTTTAAAAATATTCCTTAAACGATATGCAAATATTTTCAACGGATTCTTGTTCAGGGCGTCGTTGACTATGACCGAGTACAATTTCAAGACATTCCAACATACTTTGAATGTCCAAGTACATGGATCGCTTTCCTGATTTTCAAAAGTTCATTAAAAATATTCTTCAAGAGATATGCAAATATATTCAACGGATTCTTGTTCAGGGCATGCTTGACTATGACTGTGTACAATTTCAAGACATTCCAAGATACTTTTGGGGTCTTTTTTGAATAAAAAGTTAAGTCACTGCCTAAGTGCATGGATCGCTTTCCTGATTTTCAAAAATTCATTAAAAATATTCCTTAAGCGATATGCAAATATTTTCAACGGATTCTTGTTCAGGGCGTCGTTGACTATGACTGAGTACAATTTCAAAACATTCCAACATACTTGGAATGTCCAAGTGCATGGATCGCTTTCCTGATTTTCAAAAGTTCATTAAAAATATTCTTCAAGAGATATGCAAATATATTCAACGGATTCTTGTTCAGGGCATGCTTGACTATGACTGTGTACAATTTCAAGACATTCCAAGATACTTTTGGGGTCTTTTTTGAATAAAAAGTTAAGTCACTGCCTAAGTGCACAGACTTTCCTCATTTTCAAAAATTCATTAAAAATATTCCTTAAGAGATATGCAAATATTTTCAATTGATTCTTGTTCAGGGCGTCGTTGACTATGACTGAGTACAATTTAAAGACATTCCAACATACTTGGAATGTCCAAGTGCATGGATCGCTTTTCGGATTTTCAAAAATTCATTAAAAATATTCTTCAAGAGATATGCAAATATATTCAACGGATTCTTGTTCAGGGCATGCTTGACTATGACTGTGTACAATTTCAAGACATTCCAAGATACTTTTGGGGTCTTTTTTGACAAAAAAGTTAAGTCACTGCCTAAGTGCATGGATCGCTTTCCTGATTTTCAAAAATTCATTAAAAATATTCCTTAAGCGATATGCAAATATTTTCAACGGATTCTTGTTCAGGGCGTCGTTGACTATGACTGAGTACAATTTCAAGACATTCCAACATACTTGGAATGTCCAAGTGCATGGATCGCTTTCCTGATTTTCAAAAGTTCATTAAAAATATTCTTCAAGAGATATGCAAATATATTCAACGGATTCTTGTTCAGGGCATGCTTGACTATGACTGTGTACAATTTCAAGACATTCCAAGATACCTTTGGGGTCTTTTTTGGATAAAAAGTTAAGTCACTGCCTAAGTGCACAGACTTTCATCATTTTCAAAAATTCATTAAAAATATTCCTTAAGAGATATGCAAATATTTTCAATGGATTCTTGTTCAGGGCGTCGTTGACTATGACCGAGTACAATTTCAAGACATTCCAACATACTTGGA
This sequence comes from Microchirus variegatus, assembly GCF_963457635.1. Lineage (NCBI taxonomy): Eukaryota > Metazoa > Chordata > Actinopteri > Pleuronectiformes > Soleidae > Microchirus > Microchirus variegatus. The sequence goes on from NC_139808.1 coordinate 31,013,720, forward strand.
ATGTCCAAGTGCATGGATCGCTTTCCGGATTTTCAAAAATTCATTAAAAATATTCTTCAAGAGATATGCAAATATATTCAACGGATTCTTGTTCAGGGCATGCTTGACTATGACTGTGTACAATTTCAAGACATTCCAAGATACTTTTGGGGTCTTTTTTGACGAAAAAGTTAAGTCACTGCCTAAGTGCATGGATCGCTTTCCTGATTTTCAGAAATTCTTTAAAAATATTCCTTAAACGATATGCAAATATTTTCAACGGATTCTTGTTCAGGGCGTCGTTGACTATGACTGAGTACAATTTCAAGACATTCCAACATACTTGGAATGTCCAAGTGCATGGATCGCTTTCCTGATTTTCAAAAGTTCATTAAAAATATTCTTCAAGAGATATGCAAATATATTCAACGGATTCTTGTTCAGGGCATGCTTGACTATGACTGTGTACAATTTCAAGACATTCCAAGATACTTTTGGGGTCTTTTTTGAATAAAAAGTTAAGTCACTGCCTAAGTGCACAGACTTTCCTCATTTTCAAAAATTCATTAAAATTTTCCTTAAGAGATATGCAAATATTTTCAATTGATTCTTGTTCAGGGCGTCGTTGACTATGACTGAGTACAATTTCAAGACATTCCAACATACTTGGAATGTCCAAGTGCATGGATCGCTTTTCGGATTTTCAAAAGTTCATTAAAAATATTCTTCAAGAGATATGCAAATATATTCAACGGATTCTTGTTCAGGGCATGCTTGACTATGACTGTGTACAATTTCAAGACATTCCAAGATACTTTTGGGGTCTTTTTTGACAAAAAAGTTAAGTCACTGCCTAAGTGCATGGATCGCTTTCCTGATTTTAAAAAATTCATTAAAAATATTCCTTAAGCGATATGCAAATATTTTCAACGGATTCTTGTTCAGGGCGTCGTTGACTATGACTGAGTACAATTTCAAGACATTCCAACATACTTGGAATGTCCAAGTGCATGGATCGCTTTCCTGATTTTCAAAAGTTCATTAAAAATATTCTTCAAGAGATATGCAAATATATTCAACGGATTCTTGTTCAGGGCATGCTTGACTATGACTGTGTACAATTTCAAGACATTCCAAGATACTTTTGGGGTCTTTTTTGACAAAAAAGTTAAGTCACTGCCTAAGTGCATGGATCGCTTTCCTGATTTTCAAAAATTCATTAAAAATATTCCTTAAGCGATATGCAAATATTTTCAACGGATTCTTGTTCAGGGCGTCGTTGACTATGACTGAGTACAATTTCAAGACATTCCAACATACTTGGAATGTCCAAGTGCATGGATCGCTTTCCTGATTTTCAAAAGTTCATTAAAAATATTCTTCAAGAGATATGCAAATATATTCAACGGATTCTTGTTCAGGGCATGCTTGACTATGACTGTGTACAATTTCAAGACATTCCAAGATACCTTTGGGGTCTTTTTTGAATAAAAAGTTAAGTCACTGCCTAAGTGCACAGACTTTCATCATTTTCAAAAATTCATTAAAAATATTCCTTAAGAGATATGCAAATATTTTCAATGGATTCTTGTTCAGGGCGTCGTTGACTATGACCGAGTACAATTTCAAGACATTCCAACATACTTGGAATGTCCAAGTGCATGGATCGCTTTCCGGATTTTCAAAAATTCATTAAAAATATTCTTCAAGAGATATGCAAATATATTCAACGGATTCTTGTTCAGGGCATTCTTGACTATGACTGTGTACAATTTCAAGACATTCCAAGATACTTTTGGGGTCTTTTTTGAAGAAAAAGTTAAGTCACTGCCTAAGTGCATGGATCGCTTTCCTGATTTTCAGAAATTCTTTAAAAATATTCCTTAAACGATATGCAAATATTTTCAACGGATTCTTGTTCAGGGCGTCGTTGGCTATGACTGAGTACAATTTCAAGACATTCCAACATACTTGGAATGTCCAAGTGCATGGATCGCTTTCCTGATTTTCAAAAGTTCATTAAAAATATTCTTCAAGAGATATGCAAATATATTCAACGGATTCTTGTTCAGGGCATGCTTGACTATGACTGTGTACAATTTCAAGACATTCCAAGATACTTTTGGGGTCTTTTTTGAATAAAAAGTTAAGTCACTGCCTAAGTGCACAGACTTTCCTCATTTTCAAAAATTCATTAAAAATATTCCTTAAGAGATATGCAAATATTTTCAATTGATTCTTGTTCAGGGCGTCGTTGACTATGACTGAGTACAATTTCAAGACATTCCAACATACTTGGAATTTCCAAGTGCATGGATCGCTTTCCTGATTTTCAAAAGTTCATTAAAAATATTCTTCAAGAGATATGCAAATATATTCAACGGATTCTTGTTCAGGGCATGCTTGACTATGACTGTGTACAATTTCAAGACATTCCAAGATACCTTTGGGGTCTTTTTTGAATAAAAAGTTAAGTCACTGCCTAAGTGCACAGACTTTCATCATTTTCAAAAATTCATTAAAAATATTCCTTAAACGATATGCAAATATTTTCAACGGATTCTTGTTCAGGGCGTCGTTGACTATGACTGAGTACAATTTCAAGACATTCCAACATACTTGGAATGTCCAAGTGCATGGATCGCTTTCCTGATTTTCAAAAGTTCATTAAAAATATTCTTCAAGAGATATGCAAATATATTCAACGGATTCTTGTTCAGGGCATGCTTGACTATGACTGTGTACAATTTCAAGACATTCCAAGATACCTTTGGGGTCTTTTTTGAATAAAAAGTTAAGTCACTGCCTAAGTGCACAGACTTTCATCATTTTCAAAAATTCATTAAAAATATTCCTTAAGAGATATGCAAATATTTTCAATGGATTCTTGTTCAGGGCGTCGTTGACTATGACCGAGTACAATTTCAAGACATTCCAACATACTTGGAATGTCCAAGTGCATGGATCGCTTTCCGGATTTTCAAAAATTCATTAAAAATATTCTTCAAGAGATATGCAAATATATTCAACGGATTCTTGTTCAGGGCATTCTTGACTATGACTGTGTACAATTTCAAGACATTCCAAGATACTTTTGGGGTCTTTTTTGACGAAAAAGTTAAGTCACTGCCTAAGTGCATGGATCGCTTTCCTGATTTTCAGAAATTCTTTAAAAATATTCCTTAAACGATATGCAAATATTTGCAACGGATTCTTGTTCAGGGCGTCGTTGACTATGACTGAGTACAATTTCAAGACATTCCAACATACTTGGAATGTCCAAGTGCATGGATCGCTTTCCTGATTTTCAAAAGTTCATTAAAAATATTCTTCAAGAGATATGCAAATATATTCAACGGATTCTTGTTCAGGGCATGCTTGACTATGACTGTGTACAATTTCAAGACATTCCAAGATACCTTTGGGGTCTTTTTTGAATAAAAAGTTAAGTCACTGCCTAAGTGCACAGACTTTCATCATTTTCAAAAATTCATTAAAAATATTCCTTAAGAGATATGCAAATATTTTCAATGGATTCTTGTTCAGGGCGTCGTTGACTATGACCGAGTACAATTTCAAGACATTCCAACATACTTGGAATGTCCAAGTGCATGGATCGCTTTCCGGATTTTCAAAAATTCATTAAAAATATTCTTCAAGAGATATGCAAATATATTCAACGGATTCTTGTTCAGGGCATTCTTGACTATGACTGTGCACAATTTCAAGACATTCCAAGATACTTTTGGGGTCTTTTTTGACGAAAAAGTTAAGTCACTGCCTAAGTGCATGGATCGCTTTCCTGATTTTCAGAAATTCTTTAAAAATATTCCTTAAACGATATGCAAATATTTGCAACGGATTCTTGTTCAGGGCGTCGTTGACTATGACTGAGTACAATTTCAAGACATTCCAACATACTTGGAATGTCCAAGTGCATGGATCGCTTTCCTGATTTTCAAAAGTTCATTAAAAATATTCTTCAAGAGATATGCAAATATATTCAACGGATTCTTGTTCAGGGCATGCTTGACTATGACTGTGTACAATTTCAAGACATTCCAAGATACCTTTGGGGTCTTTTTTGAATAAAAAGTTAAGTCACTGCCTAAGTGCACAGACTTTCATCATTTTCAAAAATTCATTAAAAATATTCTTCAAGAGATATGCAAATATATTCAACATATTCTTGTTCAGGGCATGCTTGACTATGACTGTGTACAATTTCAAGACATTCCAAGATACTTTTGGGGTCTTTTTTGACAAAAAAGTTTAGTCACTGCCTAAGTGCATGGATCGCTTTCCTGATTTTCAGAAATTCTTTAAAAATATTCCTTAAACGATATGCAAATATTTTCAACGGATTTTTGTTCAGGGCGTCGTTGACTATGACTGAGTACAATTTCAAGACATTCCAACATACTTGGAATGTCCAAGTGCATGGATCGCTTTCCTGATTTTCAAAAGTTCATTAAAAATATTCTTCAAGAGATATGCAAATATATTCAACAGATTCTTGTTCAGGGCATGCTTGACTATGACTGTGTACAATTTCAAGACATTCCAAGATACCTTTGGGGTCTTTTTTGAATAAAAAGTTAAGTCACTGCCTAAGTGCACAGACTTTCATCATTTTCAAAAATTCTTTAAAAATATTCCTTAAACGATATGCAAATATTTTCAACGGATTCTTGTTCAGGGCGTCGTTGACTATGACTGAGTACAATTTCAAGACATTCCAACATACTTGGAATTTCCAAGTGCATGGATCGCTTTCCTGATTTTGAAAAGTTCATTAAAAATATTCTTCAAGAGATATGCAAATATATTCAACGGATTCTTGTTCAGGGCATGCTTGACTATGACTGTGTACAATTTCAAGACATTCCAAGATACCTTTGGGGTCTTTTTTGAATAAAAAGTTAAGTCACTGCCTAAGTGCACAGACTTTCATCATTTTCAAAAATTCATTAAAAATATTCCTTAAACGATATGCAAATATTTTCAACGGATTCTTGTTCAGGGCGTCGTTGACTATGACTGAGTACAATTTCAAGACATTCCAACATACTTGGAATGTCCAAGTGCATGGATCGCTTTCCTGATTTTCAAAAGTTCATTAAAAATATTCTTCAAGAGATATGCAAATATATTCAACGGATTCTTGTTCAGGGCATGCTTGACTATGACTGTGTACAATTTCAAGACATTCCAAGATACCTTTGGGGTCTTTTTTGAATAAAAAGTTAAGTCACTGCCTAAGTGCACAGACTTTCATCATTTTCAAAAATTCATTAAAAATATTCCTTAAGAGATATGCAAATATTTTCAATGGATTCTTGTTCAGGGCGTCGTTGACTATGACCGAGTACAATTTCAAGACATTCCAACATACTTGGAATGTCCAAGTGCATGGATCGCTTTCCTGATTTTCAAAAATTCATTAAAAATATTCTTCAAGAGATATGCAAATATATTCAACGGATTCTTGTTCAGGGCATTCTTGACTATGACTGTGTACAATTTCAAGACATTCCAAGATACTTTTGGGGTCTTTTTTGACGAAAAAGTTAAGTCACTGCCTAAGTGCATGGATCGCTTTCCTGATTTTCAGAAATTCTTTAAAAATATTCCTTAAACGATATGCAAATATTTGCAACGGATTCTTGTTCAGGGCGTCGTTGACTATGACTGAGTACAATTTCAAGACATTCCAACATACTTGGAATGTCCAAGTGCATGGATCGCTTTCCTGATTTTCAAAAGTTCATTAAAAATATTCTTCAAGAGATATGCAAATATATTCAACGGATTCTTGTTCAGGGCATGCTTGACTATGACTGTGTACAATTTCAAGACATTCCAAGATACCTTTGGGGTCTTTTTTGAATAAAAAGTTAAGTCACTGCCTAAGTGCACAGACTTTCATCATTTTCAAAAATTCATTAAAAATATTCCTTAAGAGATATGCAAATATTTTCAATTGATTCTTGTTCAGGGCGTCGTTGACTATGACTGAGTACAATTTCAAGACATTCCAACATACTTGGAATGTCCAAGTGCATGGATCGCTTTTCGGATTTTCAAAAATTAATTAAAAATATTCTTCAAGAGATATGCAAATATATTCAACATATTCTTGTTCAAGGCATGCTTGACTATGACTGTGTACAATTTCAAGACATTCCAAGATACTTTTGGGGTCTTTTTTGACAAAAAAGTTTAGTCACTGCCTAAGTGCATGGATCGCTTTCCTGATTTTCAGAAATTCTTTAAAAATATTCCTTAAACGATATGCAAATATTTTCAACGGATTCTTGTTCAGGGCGTCGTTGACTATGACTGAGTACAATTTCAAGACATTCCAACATACTTGGAATGTCCAAGTGCATGGATCGCTTTCCTGATTTTCAAAAGTTCATTAAAAATATTCTTCAAGAGATATACAAATATATTCAACGGATTCTTGTTCAGGGCATGCTTGACTATGACTGTGTACAATTTCAAGACATTCCAAGATACCTTTGGGGTCTTTTTTGAATAAAAAGTTAAGTCACTGCCTAAGTGCACAGACTTTCATCATTTTCAAAAATTCATTAAAAATATTCCTTAAGAGATATGCAAATATTTTCAATGGATTCTTGTTCAGGGCGTCGTTGACTGTGACCGAGTACAATTTCAAGACATTCCAACATACTTGGAATGTCCAAGTGCATGGATCGCTTTCCGGATTTTCAAAAATTCATTAAAAATATTCTTCAAGAGATATGCAAATATATTCAACGGATTCTTGTTCAGGGCATGCTTGACTATGACTGTGTACAATTTCAAGACATTCCAAGATACTTTTGGGGTCTTTTTTGACGAAAAAGTTAAGTCACTGCCTAAGTGCACGGATCGCTTTCCTGATTTTCAGAAATTCTTTAAAAATATTCCTTAAGCGATATGCAAATATTTTCAACGGATTCTTGTTCAGAGCGTCGTTGACTATGACCGAGTACAATTTCAAGACATTCCAACATACTTTGAATGTCCAAGTACATGGATCGCTTTCCTGATTTTCAAAAGTTTATTAAAAATATTCTTCAAGAGATATGCAAATATATTCAACGGATTCTTGTTCAGGGCATGCTTGACTATGACTGTGTACAATTTCAAGACATTCCAAGATACTTTTGGGGTCTTTTTTGAATAAAAAGTTAAGTCACTGCCTTACTGCACAGACTTTCCTGATTTTCAAAAATTCATTAAAAATATTCCTTAAGCGATATGCAAATATTTTCAACGGATTCTTGTTCAGGGCGTCGTTGACTATGACTGAGTACAATTTCAAGACATTCCAACATACTTGGAATGTCCAAGTGCATGGATCGCTTTTCTGATTTTCAAAAGTTCATTAAAAATATTCTTCAAGAGATATGCAAATATATTCAACGGATTCTTGTTCAGGGCATGCTTGACTATGACTGTGTACAATTTCAAGACATTCCAAGATACTTTTGGGGTCTTTTTTGACAAAAAAGTTAAGTCACTGCCTAAGTGCATGGATCGCTTTCCTGATTTTCAAAAATTCATTAAAAATATTCCTTAAGCGATATGCAAATATTTTCAACGGATTCTTGTTCAGGGCGTCGTTGACTATGACCGAGTACAATTTCAAGACATTCCAACATACTTTGAATGTCCAAGTACATGGATCGCTTTCCTGATTTTCAAAAGTTCATTAAAAATATTCTTCAAGAGATATGCAAATATATTCAACGGATTCTTGTTCAGGGCATGCTTGACTATGACTGTGTACAATTTCAAGACATTCCAAGATACTTTTGGGGTCTTTTTTGAATAAAAAGTTAAGTCACTGCCTAAGTGCACAGAAATTCCTCATTTTCAAAAATTCATTAAAAATATTCCTTAAGAGATATGCAAATATTTTCAATAGATTCTTGTTCAGGGCGTCGTTGACTATGACTGAGTACAATTTCAAGACATTCCAACTTACTTGGAATGTCCAAGTGCATGGATAGCTTTCCGGATTTTCAAAAATTCATTAAAAATATTCTTCAAGAGATATGCAAATATATTCAACGGATTCTTGTTCAGGGCATGCTTGACTATGACTGTGTACAATTTCAAGACATTCCAAGATACTTTTGGGGTCTTTTTTGACGAAAAAGTTAAGTCACTGCCTAAGTGCATGGATCGCTTTCCTGATTTTCAAAAATTCATTAAAAATATTCCTTAAGCGATATGCAAATATTTTCAACGGATTCTTGTTCAGGGCGTCGTTGACTATGACTGAGTACAATTTCAAGACATTCCAACATACGTTGAATGTCCAAGTGCATGGATCGCTTTCCTGATTTTCAAAAGTTCATTAAAAATATTCTTCAAGAGATATGCAAATATATTCAACGGATTCTTGTTCAGGGCATGCTTGACTATGACTGTGTACAATTTCAAGACATTCCAAGATCTTTTTGGGGTCTTTTTTGACGAAAAAGTTAAGTCACTGCCTAAGTGCATGGATCGCTTTCCTGATTTTCAAAAATTCATTAGAAATATTCCTTAAGCGATATGCAAATATTTTCAACGGATTCTTGTTCAGGGCGTCGTTGACTATGACTGAGTACAATTTCAAGACATTCCAACATATTTGGAATGTCCAAGTGCATGGATCGCTTTCCTGATTTTCAAAAGTTCATTAAAAATATTCTTCAAGAGATATGCAAATATATTCAACGAATTCTTGTTCAGGACATGCTTGACTATGACTGTGTACAATTTCAAGACATTCCAAGATACCTTTGGGGTCTTTTTTGAATAAAAAGTTAAGTCACTGCCTAAGTGCACAGACTTTCATCATTTTCAAAAATTCATTAAAAATATTCCTTAAGAGATATGCAAATATTTTCAATGGATTCTTGTTCAGGGCGTCGTTGACTATGACCGAGTACAATTTCAAGACATTCCAACATACTTGGAATGTCCAAGTGCATGGATCGCTTTCCGGATTTTCAAAAATTCATTAAAAATATTCTTCAAGAGATATGCAAATATATTCAACGGATTCTTGTTCAGGGCATGCTTGACAATGACTGTGTACAATTTCAAGACATTCCAAGATACTTTTGGGGTCTTTTTTGAATAAAAAGTTAAGTCACTGCCTAAGTGCAAAGACTTTCCTCATTTTCAAAAATTCATTAAAAATATTCCTTAAGAGATATGCAAATATTTTCAATTGATTCTTGTTCAGGGCGTCGTTGACTATGACTGAGTACAATTTCAAGACATTCCAACATACTTGGAATGTCCAAGTGCATGGATCGCTTTCCTGATTTTCAAAAGTGTTGACTATGACTGAGTACAATTTCAAGACATTCCAACATACTTGGAATGTCCAAGTGCATGGATCGCTTTCCTGATTTTCAAAAGTTCATTAAAAATATTCTTCAAGAGATATGCAAATATATTCAACGGATTCTTGTTCAGGGCATGCTTGACTATGACTGTGTACAATTTCAAGACATTCCAAGATACCTTTGGGGTCTTTTTTGAATAAAAAGTTAAGTCACTGCCTAAGTGCACAGACTTTCATCATTTTCAAAAATTCATTAAAAATATTCCTTAAGAGATATGCAAATATTTTCAATGGATTCTTGTTCAGGGCGTCGTTGACTATGACCGAGTACAATTTCAAGACATTCCAACATACTTGGAATGTCCAAGTGCATGGATCGCTTTCCGGATTTTCAAAAATTCATTAAAAATATTCTTCAAGAGATATGCAAATATATTCAACGGATTCTTGTTCAGGGCATGCTTGACTATGACTGTGTACAATTTCAAGACATTCCAAGATACTTTTGGGGTCTTTTTTGACAAAAAAGTTAAGTCACTGCCTAAGTGCATGGATCGCTTTCCTGATTTTCAGAAATTCTTTAAAAATATTCCTTAAGCGATATGCAAATATTTTCAACGGATTCTTGTTCAGGGCGTCGTTGACTATGACTGAGTACAATTTCAAGACATTCCAACATACCTGGAATGTCCAAGTGCATGGATCGCTTTCCTGATTTTCAAAAGTTCATTAAAAATATTCTTCAAGAGATATGCAAATATATTCAACGGATTCTTGTTCAGGGCATGCTTGACTATGACTGTGTACAATTTCAAGACATTCCAAGATACCTTTGGGGTCTTTTTTGAATAAAAAGTTAAGTCACTGCCTAAGTGCACAGACTTTCATCATTTTCAAAAATTCATTAAAAATATTCCTTAAGAGATATGCAAATATTTTCAATGGATTCTTGTTCAGGGCGTCGTTGACTATGACCGAGTACAATTTCAAGACATTCCAACATACTTGGAATGTCCAAGTGCATGGATCGCTTTTCGGATTCTCAAAAATTAATTAAAAATATTCTTCAAGAGATATGCAAATATATTCAACATATTCTTGTTCAGGGCATGCTTGACTATGACTGTGTACAATTTCAAGACATTCCAAGATACTTTTGGGGTCTTTTTTGACAAAAAAGTTTAGTCACTGCCTAAGTGCATGGATCGCTTTCCTGATTTTCAGAAATTCTTTAAAAATATTCCTTAAACGATATGCAAATATTTTCAACGGATTCTTGTTCAGGGCGTCGTTGACTATGACTGAGTACAATTTCAAGACATTCCAACATACTTGGAATGTCCAAGTGCATGGATCGCTTTCCTGATTTTCAAAAGTTCATTAAAAATATTCTTCAAGAGATATGCAAATATATTCAACGGATTCTTGTTCAGGGCATGCTTGACTATGACTGTGTACAATTTCAAGACATTCCAAGATACCTTTGGGGTCTTTTTTGAATAAAAAGTTAAGTCACTGCCTAAGTGCACAGACTTTCATCATTTTCAAAAATTCATTAAAAATATTCCTTAAGAGATATGCAAATATTTTCAATGGATTCTTGTTCAGGGCGTCGTTGACTATGACCGAGTACAATTTCAAGACATTCCAACATACTTGGAATGTCCAAGTGCATGGATCGCTTTCCGGATTTTCAAAAATTCATTAAAAATATTCTTCAAGAGATATGCAAATATATTCAACGGATTCTTGTTCAGGGCATGCTTGACTATGACTGTGTACAATTTCAAGACATTCCAAGATACTTTTGGGGTCTTTTTTGACGAAAAAGTTAAGTCACTGCCTAAGTGCATGGATCGCTTTCCTGATTTTCAAAAATTCATTAAAAATATTCCTTAAGCGATATGCAAATATTTTCAACGGATTCTTGTTCAGGGCGTCGTTGACTATGACTGAGTACAATTTCAAGACATTCCAACATACTTGGAATGTCCAAGTGCATGGATCGCTTTCCTGATTTTCAAAAGTTCATTAAAAATATTCTTCAAGAGATATGCAAATATATTCAACGGATTCTTGTTCAGGGCATGCTTGACTATGACTGTGTACAATTTCAAGACATTCCAAGATACTTTTGGGGTCTTTTTTGACGAAAAAGTTAAGTCACTGCCTAAGTGCATGGATCGCTTTCCTGATTTTCAAAAATTCATTAAAAATATTCCTTAAGCGATATGCAAATATTTTCAACGGATTCTTGTTCAGGGCGTCGTTGACTATGACCGAGTACAATTTCAAGACATTCCAACATACTTTGAATGTCCAAGTACATGGATCGCTTTCCTGATTTTCAAAAGTTCATTAAAAATATTCTTCAACAGATATGCAAATATATTCAACGGATTCTTGTTCAGGGCATGCTTGACTATGACTGTGTACAATTTCAAGACATTCCAAGATACTTTTGGGGTCTTTTTTGACGAAAAAGTTAAGTCACTGCCTAAGTGCATGGATCGCTTTCCTGATTTTCAAAAATTCATTAAAAATATTCCTTAAGCGATATGCAAATATTTTCAACGGATTCTTGTTCAGGGCGTCGTTGACTATGACTGAGTACAATTTCAAGACATTCCAACATACTTGGAATGTCCAAGTGCATGGATCGCTTTCCTGATTTTCAAAAGTTCATTAAAAATATTCTTCAAGAGATATGCAAATATATTCAACGGATTCTTGTTCAGGGCATGCTTGACTATGACTGTGTACAATTTCAAGACATTCCAAGATACTTTTGGGGTCTTTTTTGAATAAAAAGTTAAGTCACTGCCTAAGTGCACAGAGATTCCTCATTTTCAAAAATTCATTAAAAATATTCCTTAAGAGATATGCAAATATTTTCAATTGATTCTTGTTCAGGGCGTCGTTGACTATGACTGAGTACAATTTCAAGACATTCCAACATACTTGGAATGTCCAAGTGCATGGATCGCTTTTCGGATTTTCAAAAATTCATTAAAAATATTCTTCAAGAGATATGCAAATATATTCAACGGTTTCTTGTTCAGGGCATGCTTGACTATGACTGTGTACAATTTCAAGACATTCCAAGATACTTTTGGGGTCTTTTTTGACAAAAAAGTTAAGTCACTGCCTAAGTGCATGGATTGCTTTCCTGATTTTCAAAAATTCATTAAAAATATTCCTTAAGCGATATGCAAATATTTTCAACGGATTCTTGTTCAGGGCGTCGTTGACTATGACTGAGTACAATTTCAAGACATTCCAACATACTTGGAATATCCAAGTGCATGGATCGCTTTCCGGATTTTCAAAAATTCATTAAAAATATTCTTCAAGAGATATGCAAATATATTCAACGGATTCTTGTTCAGGGCATGCTTGACTATGACTGTGTACAATTTCAAGACATTCCAAGATACTTTTGGGGTCTTTTTTGAATAAAAAGTTAAGTCACTGCCTAAGTGCACAGACTTTCCTCATTTCCAAAAATTCATTAAAAATATTCCTTAAGAGATATGCAAATATTTTCAATGGATTCTTGTTCAGGGCGTCGTTGACTATGACTGAGTACAATTTCAAGACTTTCCAACATACTTGGAATGTCCAAGTGCATGGATCGCTTTTCGGATTTTCAAAAATTCATTAAAAATATTCTTCAAGAGATATGCAAATATATTCAACGGATTCTTGTTCAGGGCATGCTTGACTATGACTGTGTACAATTTCAAGACATTCCAAGATACTTTTGGGGTCTTTTTTGACAAAAAAGTTAAGTCACTGCCTAAGTGCATGGATCGCTTTCCTGATTTTCAGAAATTCTTTAAAAATATTCCTTAAACGATATGCAAATATTTTCAACGGATTCTTGTTCAGGGCGTCGTTGACTATGACTGAGTACAATTTCAAGACATTCCAACATACTTGGAATGTCCAAGTGCATGGATCGCTTTCCTGATTTTCAAAAGTTCATTAAAAATATTCTTCAAGAGATATGCAAATATATTCAACGGATTCTTGTTCAGGGCATGCTTGACTATGACTGTGTACAATTTCAAGACATTCCAAGATACTTTTGGGGTCTTTTTTGAATAAAAAGTTAAGTCACTGCCGAAGTGCACAGACTTTCCTCATTTTCAAAAATTCATTAAAAATATTCCTTAAGAGATATGCAAATATTTTCAATTGATTCTTGTTCAGGGCATCGTTGACTATGACTGAGTACAATTTCAAGACATTCCAACATACTTGGAATGTCCAAGTGCATGGATCGCTTTTCGGATTTTCAAAAATTCATTAAAAATATTCTTCAAGAGATATGCAAATATATTCAACGGATTCTTGTTCAGGGCATGCTTGACTATGACTGTGTACAATTTCAAGACATTCCAAGATACTTTTGGGGTCTTTTTTGACAAAAAAAGTTAAGTCACTGCCTAAGTGCATGGATCGCTTTCCTGATTTTCAAAAATTCATTAAAAATATTCCTTAAGCGATATGCGAATATTTTCAACGGATTCTTGTTCAGGGCGTCGTTGACTATGACTGAGTACAATTTCAAGACATTCCAACATACTTGGAATGTCCAAGTGCATGGATCGCTTTCCTGATTTTCAAAAGTTCATTAAAAATATTCTTCAAGAGATATGCAAATATATTCAACGGATTCTTGTTCAGGGCATGCTTGACTGTGACTGTGTACAATTTCAAGACATTCCAAGATACCTTTGGGGTCTTTTTTGAATAAAAAGTTAAGTCACTGCCTAAGTGCACAGACTTTCCTCATTTTCAAAAATTCATTAAAAATATTCCTTAAGAGATATGCAAATATTTTCAATTGATTCTTGTTCAGGGCGTCGTTGACTATGACTGAGTACAATTTCAAGACATTCCAACATACTTGGAATGTCCAAGTGCATGGATCGCTTTTCGGATTTTCAAAAATTCATTAAAAATATTCTTCAAGAGATATGCAAATATATTCAACTGATTCTTGTTCAGGGCATGCTTGACTATGACTGTGTACAATTTCAAGACATTCCAAGATACTTTTGGGGTCTTTTTTGACAAAAAAGTTAAGTCACTGCCTAAGTGCATGGATCGCTTTCCTGATTTTCAAAAATTCATTAAAAATATTCCTTAAGCGATATGCAAATATATTCAACGGATTCTTGTTCAGGGCATGCTTGACTATGACTGTGTACAATTTCAAGACATTCCAAGATACCTTTGGGGTCTTTTTTGAATAAAAAGTTAAGTCACTGCCTAAGTGCACAGACTTTCATCATTTTCAAAAATTCATTTAAAATATTCCTTAAGAGATATGCAAATATTTTCAATGGATTCTTGTTCAGGGCGTCGTTGACTATGACCGAGTACAATTTCAAGACATTCCAACATACTTGGAAAGTCCAAGTGCATGGATCGCTTTCCGGATTTTCAAAAATTCATTAAAAATATTCTTCAAGAGATATGCAAATATATTCAACGGATTCTTGTTCAGGGCATGCTTGACTATGACTGTGTACAATTTCAAGACATTCCAAGATACTTTTGGGGTCTTTTTTGACGAAAAAGTTAAGTCACTGCCTAAGTGCATGGATCGCTTTCCTGATTTTCAAAAATTCATTAAAAATATTCCTTAAGCGATATGCAAATATTTTCAACGGATTCTTGTTCAGGGCGTCGTTGACTATGACCGAGTACAATTTCAAGACATTCCAACATACTTTGAATGTCCAAGTGCATGGATCGCTTTCCTGATTTTCAAAAGTTCATTAAAAATATTCTTCAAGAGATATGCAAATATATTCAACGGATTCTTGTTCAGGGCATGCTTGACTATGACTGTGTACAATTTCAAGACATTCCAAGATACTTTTGGGGTCTTTTTTGAATAAAAAGTTAAGTCACTGCCGAAGTGCACAGACTTTCCTCATTTTCAAAAATTCATTAAAAATATTCCTTAAGAGATATGCAAATATTTTCAATTGATTCTTGTTCAGGGCATCGTTGACTATGACTGAGTACAATTTCAAGACATTCCAACATACTTGGAATGTCCAAGTGCATGGATCGCTTTTCGGATTTTCAAAAATTCATTAAAAATATTCTTCAAGAGATATGCAAATATATTCAACGGATTCTTGTTCAGGGCATGCTTGACTATGACTGTGTACAATTTCAAGACATTCCAAGATACTTTTGGGGTCTTTTTTGACAAAAAAGTTAAGTCACTGCCTAAGTGCATGGATCGCTTTCCTGATTTTCAAAAATTCATTAAAAATATTCCTTAAGCGATATGCAAATATTTTCAACGGATTCTTGTTCAGGGCGTCGTTGACTATGACTGAGTACAATTTCAAGACATTCCAACATACTTGGAATGTCCAAGTGCATGGATCGCTTTCCTGATTTTCAAAAGTTCATTAAAAATATTCTTCAAGAGATATGCAAATATATTCAACGGATTCTTGTTCAGGGCATGCTTGACTGTGACTGTGTACAATTTCAAGACATTCCAAGATACCTTTGGGGTCTTTTTTGAATAAAAAGTTAAGTCACTGCCTAAGTGCACAGACTTTCCTCATTTTCAAAAAATCATTAAAAATATTCCTTAAGAGATATGCAAATATTTTCAATTGATTCTTGTTCAGGGCGTCGTTGACTATGACTGAGTACAATTTCAAGACATTCCAACATACTTGGAATGTCCAAGTGCATGGATCGCTTTTCGGATTTTCAAAAATTCATTAAAAATATTCTTCAAGAGATATGCAAATATATTCAACTGATTCTTGTTCAGGGCATGCTTGACTATGACTGTGTACAATTTCAAGACATTCCAAGATACTTTTGGGGTCTTTTTTGACAAAAAAGTTAAGTCACTGCCTAAGTGCATGGATCGCTTTCCTGATTTTCAAAAATTCATTAAAAATATTCCTTAAGCGATATGCAAATATTTTCAACGGATTCTTGTTCAGGGCGTCGTTGACTATGACTGAGTACAATTTCAAGACATTCCAACATACTTGGAATGTCCAAGTGCATGGATCGCTTTCCTGATTTTCAAAAGTTCATTAAAAATATTCTTCAAGAGATATGCAAATATATTCAACGGATTCTTGTTCAGGGCATGCTTGACTATGACTGTGTACAATTTCAAGACATTCCAAGATACCTTTGGGGTCTTTTTTGAATAAAAAGTTAAGTCACTGCCTAAGTGCACAGACTTTCATCATTTTCAAAAATTCATTAAAAATATTCCTTAAGAGATATGCAAATATTTTCAATGGATTCTTGTTCAGGGCGTCGTTGACTATGACCGAGTACAATTTCAAGACATTCCAACATACTTGGAAAGTCCAAGTGCATGGATCGCTTTCCGGATTTTCAAAAATTCATTAAAAATATTCTTCAAGAGATATGCAAATATATTCAACGGATTCTTGTTCAGGGCATGCTTGACTATGACTGTGTACAATTTCAAGACATTCCAAGATACTTTTGGGGTCTTTTTTGACGAAAAAGTTAAGTCACTGCCTAAGTGCATGGATCGCTTTCCTGATTTTCAAAAATTCATTAAAAATATTCCTTAAGCGATATGCAAATATTTTCAACGGATTCTTGTTCAGGGCGTCGTTGACTATGACCGAGTACAATTTCAAGACATTCCAACATACTTTGAATGTCCAAGTACATGGATCGCTTTCCTGATTTTCAAAAGTTCATTAAAAATATTCTTCAAGAGATATGCAAATATATTCAACGGATTCTTGTTCAGGGCATGCTTGACTATGACTGTGTACAATTTCAAGACATTCCAAGATACTTTTGGGGTCTTTTTTGAATAAAAAGTTAAGTCACTGACTAAGTGCACAGACTTTCCTCATTTTCAAAAATTCATTAAAAATATTCCTTAAGAGATATGCAAATATTTTCAATTGATTCTTGTTCAGGGCGTTGTTGACTATGACCGAGTACAATTTCAAGACTTTCCAACATACTTGGAATGTCCAAGTGCATGGATCAATTTCCTGATTTTCAAAAGTTCATTAAAAATATTCTTCAAGAGATATGCAAATATATTCAACGGATTCTTGTTCAGGGCATGCTTGACTATGACTGTGTACAATTTCAAGACATTCCAAGATACTTTTGGGGTCTTTTTTGAATAAAAAGTTAAGTCACTGCCTAAGTGCATGGATCGCTTTCCTGATTTTCAAAAATTCATTAAAAATATTCCTTAAGCGATATGCAAATATTTTCAACGGATTCTTGTTCAGGGCGTCGTTGACTATGACTGAGTACAATTTCAAGACATTCCAACATACTTGGAATGTCCAAGTGCATGGATCGCTTTCCTGATTTTCAAAAGTTCATTAAAAAGATTCTTCAAGAGATATGCAAATATATTCAACGGATTCTTGTTCAGGGCATGCTTGACTATGACTGTGTACAATTTCAAGACATTCCAAGATACTTTTGGGGTCTTTTTTGAATAAAAAGTTAAGTCACTGCCTCAGTGCATGGATCGCTTTCCTGATTTTCAAAAGTTCATTAAAAAGATTCTTCAAGAGATATGCAAATATATTCAACGGATTCTTGTTCAGGGCATGCTTGACTATGACTGTGTACAATTTCAAGACATTCCAAGATACTTTTGGGGTCTTTTTTGAATAAAAAGTTAAGTCACTGCCTCAGTGCATGGATCGCTTTCCTGATTTTCAAAAATTCATTAAAAATATTCCTTAAGCGATATGCAAATATATTCAACGGATTCTTGTTCAGGGCATGCTTGACTATGACTGTGTACAATTTCAAGACATTCCAAGATACCTTTGGGGTCTTTTTTGAATAAAAAGTTAAGTCACTGCCTAAGTGCAAAGAAATTCCTCATTTTCAAAAATTCATTAAAAATATTCCTTAAGAGATATGCAAATATTTTCAATAGATTCTTGTTCAGGGCGTCGTTGACTATGACTGAGTACAATTTCAAGACATTCCAACTTACTTGGAATGTCCAAGTGCATGGATAGCTTTCCGGATTTTCAAAAATTCATTAAAAATATTCTTCAAGAGATATGCAAATATATTCAACAGGTTCTTGTTCAGGGCATGCTTGACT
Organism: Microchirus variegatus; assembly: GCF_963457635.1. Taxonomy (NCBI): domain Eukaryota; kingdom Metazoa; phylum Chordata; class Actinopteri; order Pleuronectiformes; family Soleidae; genus Microchirus; species Microchirus variegatus. The sequence goes on from NC_139808.1 coordinate 31,032,199, forward strand.
ATGACTGTGTACAATTTCAAGACATTCCAAGATACTTTTGGGGTCTTTTTTGACGAAAAAGTTAAGTCACTGCCTAAGTGCATGGATCGCTTTCCTGATTTTCAGAAATTCTTTAAAAATATTCCTTAAACGATATGCAAATATTTTCAACGGATTCTTGTTCAGGGCGTCGTTGACTATGACTGAGTACAATTTCAAGACATTCCAACATACTTGGAATGTCCAAGTGCATGGATCGCTTTCCGGATTTTCAAAAGTTCATTAAAAATATTCTTCAAGAGATATGCAAATATATTCAACGGATTCTTGTTCAGGGCATGCTTGACTATGACTGTGTACAATTTCAAGACATTCCAAGATACTTTTGGGGTCTTTTTTGACGAAAAAGTTAAGTCACTGCCTAAGTGCATGGATCGCTTTCCTGATTTTCAAAAATTCATTAAAAATATTCCTTAAGCGATATGCAAATATTTTCAACGGATTCTTGTTCAGGGCGTCGTTGACTATGACCGAGTACAATTTCAAGACATTCCAACATACTTTGAATGTCCAAGTACATGGATCGCTTTCCTGATTTTCAAAAGTTCATTAAAAATATTCTTCAAGAGATATGCAAATATATTCAACGGATTCTTGTTCAGGGCATGCTTGACTATGACTGTGTACAATTTCAAGACATTCCAAGATACTTTTGGGGTCTTTTTTGAATAAAAAGTTAAGTCACTGCCTAAGTGCACAGACTTTCCTCATTTTCAAAAATTCATTAAAAATATTCCTTAAGAGATATGCAAATATTTTCAATTGATTCTTGTTCAGATCGTCGTTGACTATGACTGTGTACAATTTCAAGACATTCCAAGATACTTTTGGGGTCTTTTTTGAATAAAAAGTTAAGTCACTGCCTAAGTGCACAGACTTTCATCATTTTCAAAAATTCATTAAAAATATTCCTTAGGAGATATGCAAATATTTTCAATGGATTCTTGTTCAGGGCGTCGTTGACTATGACCGAGTACAATTTCAAGACATTCCAACATACTTGGAATGTCCAAGTGCATGGATCAATTTCCTGATTTTCAAAAGTTCATTAAAAATATTCTTCAAGAGATATGCAAATATATTCAACGGATTCTTGTTCAGGGCATGCTTGACTATGACTGTGTACAATTTCAAGACATTCCAAGATACTTTTGGGGTCTTTTTTGAATAAAAAGTTAAGTCACTGCCTAAGTGCATGGATCGCTTTCCTGATTTTCAAAAATTCATTAAAAATATTCCTTAAGCGATATGCAAATATGTTCAACGGATTCTTGTTCAGGGAGTCGTTGACTATGACTGAGTACAATTTCAAGACATTCCAACATACTTGGAATGTCCAAGTGCATGGATCGCTTTCCTGATTTTCAAAAGTTCATTAAAAAGATTCTTCAAGAGATATGCAAATATATTCAACGGATTCTTGTTCATGGCATGCTTGACTATGACTGTGTACAATTTCAAGACATTCCAAGATACTTTTGGGGTCTTTTTTGAATAAAAAGTTAAGTCACTGCCTAAGTGCATGGATCGCTTTCCTGATTTTCAAAAATTCATTAAAAATATTCCTTAAGCGATATGCAAATATTTTCAATGGATTCTTGTTCAGGGCGTTGTTGACTATGACTGAGTACAATTTCAAGACATTCCAACATACTTTGAATGTCCAAGTACATGGATCGCTTTCCGGATTTTCAAAAGTTCATTAAAAATATTCTTCAAGAGATATGCAAATATATTCAACGGATTCTTGTTCAGGGCATGCTTGACTATGACTGTGTACAATTTCAAGACATTCCAAGATACTTTTGGGGTCTTTTTTGAATAAAAAGTTAAGTCACTGCCTAAGTGCACAGACTTTCCTCATTTTCAAAAATTCATTAAAAATATTCCTTAAGAGATATGCAAATATTTTCAATTGATTCTTGTTCAGAGCGTCGTTGACTATGACTGAGTACAATTTCAAGACATTCCAACATACTTGGAATGTCCAAGTGCATGGTGCTTTTCGGATTTTCAAAAATTCATTAAAAATATTCTTCAAGAGATATGCAAATATATTCAACGGATTCTTGTTCAGGGCATGCTTGACTATGACTGTGTACAATTTCAAGACATTCCAAGATACTTTTGGGGTCTTTTTTGACGAAAAAGTTAAGTCACTGCCTAAGTGCATGGATCGCTTTCCTGATTTTCAAAAATTCATTAAAAATATTCCTTAAGCGATATGCAAATATTTTCAACGGATTCTTGTTCAGGGCGTCGTTGACTATGACTGAGTACAATTTCAAGACATTCCAACATACTTGGAATGTCCAAGTGCATGGATCGCTTTCCTGATTTTCAAAAGTTCATTAAAAATATTCTTCAAGAGATATGGAAATATATTCAACGGATTCTTGTTCAGGGCATGCTTGACTATGACTGTGTACAATTTCAAGACATTCCAAGATACTTTTGGGGTCTTTTTTGACGAAAAAGTTAAGTCACTGCCTAAGTGCATGGATCGCTTTCCTGATTTTCAAAAATTCATTAAAAATATTCCTTAAGCGATATGCAAATATTTTCAACGGATTCTTGTTCAGGGCGTCGTTGACTATGACCGAGTACAATTTCAAGACATTCCAACATACTTTGAATGTCCAAGTACATGGATCGCTTTCCTGATTTTCAAAAGTTCATTAAAAATATTCTTCAACAGATATGCAAATATATTCAACGGATTCTTGTTCAGGGCATGCTTGACTATGACTGTGTACAATTTCAAGACATTCCAAGATACTTTTGGGGTCTTTTTTGACGAAAAAGTTAAGTCACTGCCTAAGTGCATGGATCGCTTTCCTGATTTTCAAAAATTCATTAAAAATATTCCTTAAGCGATATGCAAATATTTTCAACGGATTCTTGTTCAGGGCGTCGTTGACTATGACTGAGTACAATTTCAAGACATTCCAACATACTTGGAATGTCCAAGTGCATGGATCGCTTTCCTGATTTTCAAAAGTTCATTAAAAATATTCTTCAAGAGATATGCAAATATATTCAACGGATTCTTGTTCAGGGCATGCTTGACTATGACTGTGTACAATTTCAAGACATTCCAAGATACTTTTGGGGTCTTTTTTGAATAAAAAGTTAAGTCACTGCCTAAGTGCACAGACTTTCCTCATTTTCAAAAATTCATTAAAAATATTCCTCAAGAGATATGCAAATATATTCAACGGATTCTTGTTCAGGGCATGCTTGACTATGACTGTGTACAATTTCAAGACATTCCAAGATACTTTTGGGGTCTTTTTTGAAAAAAAAGTCAAGTCACTAAGTGCATCAGGGCAAATGGATCGTTTCCTCCGTCTCACCTTATTTCCTGCTGTGTGATCCATGGTGTCCAAACGTTTGTTTCCAGCGACTGGGCGACATGGATGAACTCCTGCAGCTTTAATGCTTTAAAAACAAACCAAAAACATCAAAAGTTAAGTCACTGCCTAAGTGCATGGATCGCTTTCCTAATTTTCAAAAATTCATTAAAAATATTCCTTAAGAGATATGCAAATATTTTCAATTGATTCTTGTTCAGGGCGTCGTTGACTATGACTGAGTACAATTTCAAGACATTCCAACATACTTGGAATGTCCAAGTGCATGGATCGCTTTTCGGATTTTCAAAAATTCATTAAAAATATTCTTCAAGAGATATGCAAATATATTCAACGGATTCTTGTTCAGGGCATGCTTGACTATGACTGTGTACAATTTCAAGACATTCCAAGATACTTTTGGGGTCTTTTTTGACAAAAAAGTTAAGTCACTGCCTAAGTGCATGGATCGCTTTCCTGATTTTCAAAAATTCATTAAAAATATTCCTTAAGCGATATGCAAATATTTTCAACGGATTCTTGTTCAGGGCGTCGTTGACTATGACTGAGTACAATTTCAAGACATTCCAACATACTTGGAATGTCCAAGTGCATGGATCGCTTTCCTGATTTTCAAAAGTTCATTAAAAATATTCTTCAAGAGATATGCAAATATATTCAACGGATTCTTGTTCAGGGCATGCTTGACTATGACTGTGTACAATTTCAAGACATTCCAAGATACCTTTGGGGTCTTTTTTGAATAAAAAGTTAAGTCACTGCCTAAGTGCACAGACTTTCATCATTTTCAAAAATTCATTTAAAATATTCCTTAAGAGATATGCAAATATTTTCAATGGATTCTTGTTCAGGGCGTCGTTGACTATGACCGAGTACAATTTCAAGACATTCCAACATACTTGGAATGTCCAAGTGCATGGATCGCTTTCCGGATTTTCAAAAATTCATTAAAAATATTCTTCAAGAGATATGCAAATATATTCAACGGATTCTTGTTCAGGGCATGCTTGACTATGACTGTGTACAATTTCAAGACATTCCAAGATACTTTTGGGGTCTTTTTTGACAAAAAAGTTAAGTCACTGCCTAAGTGCATGGATCGCTTTCCTGATTTTCAAAAATTCATTAAAAATATTCCTTAAGCGATATGCAAATATTTTCAACGGATTCTTGTTCAGGGCGTCGTTGACTATGACCGAGTACATTTTCAAGACATTCCAACATACTTTGAATGTCCAAGTACATGGATCGCTTTCCTGATTTTCAAAAGTTCATTAAAAATATTCTTCAAGAGATATGCAAATATATTCAACGGATTCTTGTTCAGGGCATGCTTGACTATGACTGTGTACAATTTCAAGACATTCCAAGATACTTTTGGGGTCTTTTTTGAATAAAAAGTTAAGTCACTGACTAAGTGCACAGACTTTCCTCATTTTCAAAAATTCATTAAAAATATTCCTTAAGAGATATGCAAATATTTTCAATTGATTCTTGTTCAGATCGTCATTGACTATGACTGAGTACAATTTCAAGACATTCCAACATACTTGGAATGTCCAAGTGCATGGATCACTTTTCGGATTTTCAAAAATTCATTAAAAATATTCTTCAAGAGATATGCAAATATATTCAACGGATTCTTGTTCAGGGCATGCTTGACTATGACTGTGTACAATTTCAAGACATTCCAAGATACTTTTGGGGTCTTTTTTGACGAAAAAGTTAAGTCACTGCCTAAGTGCATGGATCGCTTTCCTGATTTTCAAAAATTCATTAAAAATATTCCTTCAGCGATATGCAAATATTTTCAACGGATTCTTGTTCAGGGCGTCGTTGACTATGACTGAGTACAATTTCAAGACATTCCAACATACTTGGAATGTCCAAGTGCATGGATCGCTTTCCTGATTTTCAAAAGTTCATTAAAAATATTCTTCAAGAGATATGCAAATATATTCAACGGATTCTTGTTCAGGGCATGCTTGACTATGACTGTGTACAATTTCAAGACATTCCAAAATACTTTTGGGGTCTTTTTTGACAAAAAAGTTAAGTCACTGCCTAAGTGCATGGATCGCTTTCCTGATTTTCAAAAATTCATTTAAAATATTCCTGAAGCGATATGCAAATATTTTCAACGGATTCTTGTTCAGGGCGTCGTTGACTATGACTGAGTACAATTTCAAGACATTCCAACATACTTGGAATGTCCAAGTGCATGGATCGCTTTCCTGATTTTCAAAAATTCATGCTTGACTATGACTGTGTACAATTTCAAGACATTCCAAGATACTTTTGGGGTCTTTTTTGACGAAAAAGTTAAGTCACTGCCTAAGTGCATGGATCGCTTTCCTGATTTTCAGAAATTCTTTAAAAATATTCCTTAAACGATATGCAAATATTTTCAACGGATTCTTGTTCAGGGCGTCGTTGACTATGACTGAGTACAATTTCAAGACATTCCAACATACTTGGAATGTCCAAGTGCATGGATCGCTTTCCTGATTTTCAAAAGTTCATTAAAAAGATTCTTCAAGAGATATGCAAATATATTCAACGGATTCTTGTTCAGGGCATGCTTGACTATGACTGTGTACAATTTCAAGACATTCCAAGATACTTTTGGGGTCTTTTTTGAATAAAAAGTTAAGTCACTGCCTAAGTGCATGGATCGCTTTCCTGATTTTCAAAAATTCATTAAAAATATTCCTTAAACGATATGCAAATATTTTCAACGGATTCTTGTTCAGGGCGTCGTTGACTATGACTGAGTACAATTTCAAGACATTCCAACATACTTGGAATGTCCAAGTGCATGGATCAATTTCCTGATTTTCAAAAGTTCATTAAAAATATTCTTCAAGAGATATGCAAATATATTCAACAGATTCTTGTTCAGGGCATGCTTGACTATGACTGTGTACAATTTCAAGACATTCCAAGATACTTTTGGGGTCTTTTTTGAATAAAAAGTTAAGTCACTGCCTAAGTGCATGGATCGCTTTCCTGATTTTCAGAAATTCTTTAAAAATATTCCTTAAACGATATGCAAATATTTTCAACGGATTCTTGTTCAGGGCGTCGTTGACTATGACTGAGTACAATTTCAAGACATTCCAACATACTTGGAATGTCCAAGTGCATGGATCGCTTTCCTGATTTTCAAAAGTTCATTAAAAATATTCTTCAAGAGATATGCAAATATATTCAACGGATTCTTGTTCAGGGCATGCTTGACTATGACTGTGTACAATTTCAAGACATTCCAAGATACTTTTGGGGTCTTTTTTGAATAAAAAGTTAAGTCACTGCCGAAGTGCACAGACTTTCCTCATTTTCAAAAATTCATTAAAAATATTCCTTAAGAGATATGCAAATATTTTCAATTGATTCTTGTTCAGGGCGTCGTTGACTATGACTGAGTACAATTTCAAGACATTCCAACATACTTGGAATGTCCAAGTGCATGGATCGCTTTTCGGATTTTCAAAAATTCATTAAAAATATTCTTCAAGAGATATGCAAATATATTCAACGGATTCTTGTTCAGGGCATGCTTGACTATGACTGTGTACAATTTCAAGACATTCCAAGATACTTTTGGGGTCTTTTTTGACAAAAAAGTTAAGTCACTGCCTAAGTGCATGGATCGCTTTCCTGATTTTCAGAAATTCTTTAAAAATATTCCTTAAACGATATGCAAATATTTTCAACGGATTCTTGTTCAGGGCGTCGTTGACTATGACTGAGTACAATTTCAAGACATTCCAACATACTTGGAATGTCCAAGTGCATGGATCGCTTTCCTGATTTTCAAAAGTTCATTAAAAATATTCTTCAAGAGATATGCAAATATATTCAACGGATTCTTGTTCAGGGCATGCTTGACTATGACTGTGTACAATTTCAAGACATTCCAAGATACTTTTGGGGTCTTTTTTGAATAAAAAGTTAAGTCACTGCCGAAGTGCACAGACTTTCCTCATTTTCAAAAATTCATTAAAAATATTCCTTAAGAGATATGCAAATATTTTCAATTGATTCTTGTTCAGGGCATCGTTGACTATGACTGAGTACAATTTCAAGACATTCCAACATACTTGGAATGTCCAAGTGCATGGATCGCTTTTCGGATTTTCAAAAATTCATTAAAAATATTCTTCAAGAGATATGCAAATATATTCAACGGATTCTTGTTCAGGGCATGCTTGACTATGACTGTGTACAATTTCAAGACATTCCAAGATACTTTTGGGGTCTTTTTTGACAAAAAAGTTAAGTCACTGCCTAAGTGCATGGATCGCTTTCCTGATTTTCAAAAATTCATTAAAAATATTCCTAAAGCGATATGCAAATATTTTCAACGGATTCTTGTTCAGGGCGTCGTTGACTATGACTGAGTACAATTTCAAGACATTCCAACATACTTGGAATGTCCAAGTGCATGGATCGCTTTCCTGATTTTCAAAAGTTCATTAAAAATATTCTTCAAGAGATATGCAAATATATTCAACGGATTCTTGTTCAGGGCATGCTTGACTGTGACTGTGTACAATTTCAAGACATTCCAAGATACCTTTGGGGTCTTTTTTGAATAAAAAGTTAAGTCACTGCCTAAGTGCACAGACTTTCCTCATTTTCAAAAATTCATTAAAAATATTCCTTAAGAGATATGCAAATATTTTCAATTGATTCTTGTTCAGGGCGTCGTTGACTATGACTGAGTACAATTTCAAGACATTCCAACATACTTGGAATGTCCAAGTGCATGGATCGCTTTTCGGATTTTCAAAAATTCATTAAAAATATTCTTCAAGAGATATGCAAAATATATTCAACGGATTCTTGTTCAGGGCATGCTTGACTATGACTGTGTACAATTTCAAGACATTCCAAGATACTTTTGGGGTCTTTTTTGAATAAAAAGTTAAGTCACTGCCTAAGTGCATGGATCGCTTTCCTGATTTTCAAAAATTCATTAAAAATATTCCTTAAGCGATATGCAAATATTTTCAACGGATTCTTGTTCAGGGCGTCGTTGACTATGACTGAGTACAATTTCAAGACATTCCAACATACTTGGAATGTCCAAGTGCATGGATCGCTTTCCTGATTTTCAAAAATTCATTAAAAATATTCTTCAAGAGATATGCAAATATATTCAACGGATTCTTGTTCAGGGCATGCTTGACTATGACTGTGTACAATTTCAAGACATTCCAAGATACCTTTGGGGTCTTTTTTGAATAAAAAGTTAAGTCACTGCCTAAGTGCACAGACTTTCATCATTTTCAAAAATTCATTAAAAATATTCCTTAAGAGATATGCAAATATTTTCAATGGATTCTTGTTCAGGGCGTCGTTGACTATGACCGAGTACAATTTCAAGACATTCCAACATACTTGGAAAGTCCAAGTGCATGGATCGCTTTCCGGATTTTCAAAAATTCATTAAAAATATTCTTCAAGAGATATGCAAATATATTCAACGGATTCTTGTTCAGGGCATGCTTGACTATGACTGTGTACAATTTCAAGACATTCCAAGATACTTTTGGGGTCTTTTTTGACGAAAAAGTTAAGTCACTGCCTAAGTGCATGGATCGCTTTCCTGATTTTCAAAAATTCATTAAAAATATTCTTCAAGAGATATGCAAATATATTCAACGGATTCTTGTTCAGGGCATGCTTGACTATGACTGTGTACAATTTCAAGACATTCCAAGATACTTTTGGGGTCTTTTTTGAATAAAAAGTTAAGTCACTGCCTAAGTGCACAGACTTTCCTCATTTTCAAAAATTCATTAAAAATATTCCTTAAGAGATATGCAAATATTTTCAATTGATTCTTGTTCAGGGCGTCGTTGACTATGACTGAGTACAATTTCAAGACATTCCAACATACTTGGAATGTCCAAGTGCATGGATCGCTTTTCGGATTTTCAAAAATTCATTAAAAATATTCTTCAAGAGATATGCAAATATATTCAACGGATTCTTGTTCAGGGCATGCTTGACTATGACTGTGTACAATTTCAAGACATTCCAAGATACTTTTGGGGTCTTTTTTGACAAAAAAGTTAAGTCACTGCCTAAGTGCATGGATCGCTTTCCTGATTTTCAAAAATTCATTAAAAATATTCCTTAAGCGATATGCAAATATTTTCAACGGATTCTTGTTCAGGGCGTCGTTGACTATGACTGAGTACAATTTCAAGACATTCCAACATACTTGGAATGTCCAAGTGCATGGATCGCTTTCCTGATTTTCAAAAGTTCATTAAAAATATTCTTCAAGAGATATGCAAATATATTCAACGGATTCTTGTTCAGGGCATGCTTGACTATGACTGTGTACAATTTCAAGACATTCCAGGATACTTTTGGGGTCTTTTTTGAATAAAAAGTTAAGTCACTGCCTAAGTGCACAGACTTTCCTCATTTTCAAAAATTCATTAAAAATATTCCTTAAGAGATATGCAAATATTTTCAATTGATTCTTGTTCAGGGCGTCGTTGACTATGACTGAGTACAATTTCAAGACATTCCAACATACTTGGAATGTCCAAGTGCATGGATCGCTTTCCTGATTTTCAAAAGTTCATTAAAAATATTCTTCAAGAGATATGCAAATATATTCAACGGATTCTTGTTCAGGGCATGCTTGACTATGACTGTGTACAATTTCAAGACATTCCAAGATACTTTTGGGGTCTTTTTTGAATAAAAAGTTAAGTCACTGCCTAAGTGCACAGACTTTCCTCATTTTCAAAAATTCATTAAAAATATTCCTTAAGAGATATGCAAATATTTTCAATTGATTCTTGTTCAGGGCGTCGTTGACTATGACTGAGTACAATTTCAAGACATTCCAACATACTTGGATGGATCGCTTTTCGGATTTTCAAAAATTCATTAAAAATATTCTTCAAGAGATATGCAAATATATTCAACGGATTCTTGTTCAGGGCATGCTTGACTATGACTGTGTACAATTTCAAGACATTCCAAGATACTTTTGGGGTCTTTTTTGACAAAAAAGTTAAGTCACTGCCTAAGTGCATGGATCGCTTTCCTGATTTTCAAAAATTCATTAAAAATATTCCTTAAGCGATATGCAAATATTTTCAACGGATTCTTGTTCAGGGCGTCGTTGACTATGACTGAGTACAATTTCAAGACATTCCAACATACTTGGAATGTCCAAGTGCATGGATCGCTTTCCTGATTTTCAAAAGTTCATTAAAAATATTCTTCAAGAGATATGCAAATATATTCAACGGATTCTTGTTCAGGGCATGCTTGACTATGACTGTGTACAATTTCAAGACATTCCAAGATACCTTTGGGGTCTTTTTTGGATAAAAAGTTAAGTCACTGCCTAAGTGCACAGACTTTCCTCATTTTCAAAAATTCATTAAAAATATTCATTAAGAGATATGCAAATATTTTCAATGGATTCTTGTTCAGGGCGTCGTTGACTATGACCGAGTACAATTTCAAGACATTCCAACATACTTGGAATGTCCAAGTGCATGGATCGCTTTTCGGATTTTCAAAAATTCATTAAAAATATTCTTCAAGAGATATGCAAATATATTCAACGGATTCTTGTTCAGGGCATGCTTGACTATGACTGTGTACAATTTCAAGACATTCCAAGATACTTTTGGGGTCTTTTTTGACAAAAAAGTTAAGTCACTGCCTAAGTGCATGGATCGCTTTCCTGATTTTCAGAAATTCTTTAAAAATATTCCTTAAACGACATGCAAATATTTTCAACGGATTCTTGTTCAGGGCATCGTTGACTTTGACTGAGTACAATTTCAAGACATTCCAACATACTTGGAATGTCCAAGTGCATGGATCGCTTTCCTGATTTTCAAAAGTTCATTAAAAATATTCTTCAAGAGATATGCAAATATATTCAACGGATTCTTGTTCAGGGCATGCTTGACTATGACTGTGGACAATTTCAAGACATTCCAAGATACTTTTGGGGTCTTTTTTGAATAAAAAGTTAAGTCACTGCCTAAGTGCACAGACTTTCCTCATTTTCAAAAATTCATTAAAAATATTCCTTAAGAGATATGCAAATATTTTCAATTGATTCTTGTTCAGGGCGTCGTTGACTATGACTGAGTACAATTTCAAGACATTCCAACATACTTGGAATGTCCAAGTGCATGGATCGCTTTTCGGATTTTCAAAAATTCATTAAAAATATTCTTCAAGAGATATGCAAATATATTCAACGGATTCTTGTTCAGGGCATGCTTGACTATGACTGTGTACAATTTCAAGACATTCCAAGATACTTTTGGGGTCTTTTTTGACAAAAAAGTTAAGTCACTGCCTAAGTGCATGGATCGCTTTCCTGATTTTCAAAAATTCATTAAAAATATTCCTTAAGCGATATGCAAATATTTTCAACGGATTCTTGTTCAGGGCGTCGTTGTCTATGACTGAGTACAATTTCAAGACATTCCAACATACTTGGAATGTCCAAGTGCATGGATCGCTTTCCTGATTTTCAAAAGTTCATTAAAAATATTCTTCAAGAGATATGCAAATATATTCAACGGATTCTTGTTCAGGGCATCCTTGACTATGACTGTGTACAATTTCAAGACATTCCAAGATACCTTTGGGGTCTTTTTTGAATAAAAAGTTAAGTCACTGCCTAAGTGCACAGACTTTCATCATTTTCAAAAATTCATTAAAAATATTCCTTAAGAGATATGCAAATATTTTCAATGGATTCTTGTTCAGGGCGTCGTTGACTATGACCGAGTACAATTTCAAGACATTCCAACATACTTGGAATGTCCAAGTGCATGGATCGCTTTCCTGATTTTCAAAAATTCATTAAAAATATTCTTCAAGAGATATGCAAATATATTCAACGGATTCTTGTTCAGGGCATGCTTGACTATGACTGTGTACAATTTCAAGACATTCCAAGATACTTTTGGGGTCTTTTTTGACGAAAAAGTTAAGTCACTGCCTAAGTGCATGGATCGCTTTCCTGATTTTCAGAAATTCTTTAAAAATATTCCTTAAACGATATGCAAATATTTTCAACGGATTCTTGTTCAGGGCGTCGTTGACTATGACTGAGTACAATTTCAAGACATTCCAACATACTTGGAATGTCCAAGTGCATGGATCACTTTCCTGATTTTCAAAAGTTCATTAAAAATATTCTTCAAGAGATATGCAAACATATTCAACGGATTCTTGTTCAGGGCATGCTTGACTATGACTGTGTACAATTTCAAGACATTCCAAGATACTTTTGGGGTCTTTTTTGAATAAAAAGTTAAGTCACTGCCTAAGTGCACAGACTTTCCTCATTTTCAAAAATTCATTAAAATATTCCTTAAGAGATATGCAAATATTTTCAATAGATTCTTGTTCAGGGCGTCGTTGACTATGACTGAGTACAATTTCAAGACATTCCAACATACTTGGAATGTCCAAGTGCATGGATCGCTTTTCGGATTTTCAAAAATTCATTAAAAATATTCTTCAAGAGATATGCAAATATATTCAACGGATTCTTGTTCAGGGCATGCTTGACTATGACTGTGTACAATTTCAAGACATTCCAAGATACTTTTGGGGTCTTTTTTGACAAAAAAGTTAAGTCACTGCCTAAGTGCATGGATCGCTTTCATGATTTTCAAAAATTCATTAAAAATATTCCTTAAGCGATATGCAAATATTTTTAACGGATTCTTGTTCAGGGCGTCGTTGACTATGACTGAGTACAATTTCAAGACATTCCAACATACTTGGAATGTCCAAGTGCATGGATCGCTTTCCTGATTTTCAAAAGTTCATTAAAAATATTCTTCAAGAGATATGCAAATATATTCAACGGATTCTTGTTCAGGGCATGCTTGACTATGACTGTGTACAATTTCAAGACATTCCAAGATACCTTTGGGGTCTTTTTTGGATAAAAAGTTAAGTCACTGCCTAAGTGCACAGACTTTCCTCATTTTCAAAAATTCATTAAAAATATTCCTTAAGAGATATGCAAATATTTTCAATGGATTCTTGTTCAGGGCGTCGTTGACTATGACCGAGTACAATTTCAAGACATTCCAACATACTTGGAATGTCCAAGTGCATGGATCGCTTTTCGGATTTTCAAAAATTCATTAAAAATATTCTTCAAGAGATATGCAAATATATTCAACGGATTCTTGTTCAGGGCATGCTTGACTATGACTGTGTACAATTTCAAGACATTCCAAGATACTTTTGGGGTCTTTTTTGACAAAAAAGTTAAGTCACTGCCTAAGTGCATGGATCGCTTTCCTGATTTTCAGAAATTCTTTAAAAATATTCCTTAAACGATATGCAAATATTTTCAACGGATTCTTGTTCAGGGCGTCGTTGACTATGACTGAGTACAATTTCAAGACATTCCAACATACTTGGAATGTCCAAGTGCATGGATCGCTTTCCTGATTTTCAAAAGTTCATTAAAAATATTCTTCAAGAGATATGCAAATATATTCAACGGATTCTTGTTCAGGGCATGCTTGACTATGACTGTGTACAATTTCAAGACATTCCAAGATACTTTTGGGGTCTTTTTTGAATAAAAAGTTAAGTCACTGCCTAAGTGCACAGACTTTCCTCATTTTCAAAAATTCATTAAAAATATTCCTTAAGAGATATGCAAATATTTTCAATTGATTCTTGTTCAGGGCGTCGTTGACTATGACTGAGTACAATTTCAAGACATTCCAACATACTTGGAATGTCCAAGTGCATGGATCGCTTTCCTGATTTTCAAAAGTTCATTAAAAATATTCTTCAAGAGATATGCAAATATATTCAACGGATTCTTGTTCAGGGCATGCTTGACTATGACTGTGTACAATTTCAAGACATTCCAAGATACTTTTGGGGTCTTTTTTGAATAAAAAGTTAAGTCACTGCCTAAGTGCACAGACTTTCCTCATTTTCAAAAATTCATTAAAAATATTCCTTAAGAGATATGCAAATATTTTCAATTGATTCTTGTTCAGGGCGTCGTTGACTATGACTGAGTACAATTTCAAGACATTCCAACATACTTGGAATGTCCAAGTGCATGGATCGCTTTTCGGATTTTCAAAAATTCATTAAAAATATTCTTCAAGAGATATGCAAATATATTCAACGGATTCTTGTTCAGGGCATGCTTGACTATGACTGTGTACAATTTCAAGACATTCCAAGATACTTTTGGGGTCTTTTTTGACAAAAAAGTTAAGTCACTGCCTAAGTGCATGGATCGCTTTCCTGATTTTCAAAAATTCATTAAAAATGTTCCTTAAGCGATATGCAAATATTTTCAACGGATTCTTGTTCAGGGCGTCGTTGACTATGACTGAGTACAATTTCAAGACATTCCAACATACTTGGAATGTCCAAGTGCATGGATCGCTTTCCTGATTTTCAAAAGTTCATTAAAAATATTCTTCAAGAGATATGCAAATATATTCAACGGATTCTTGTTCAGGGCATGCTTGACTATGACTGTGTACAATTTCAAGACATTCCAAGATACCTTTGGGGTCTTTTTTGAATAAAAAGTTAAGTCACTGCCTAAGTGCACAGACTTTCATCATTTTCAAAAATTCATTAAAAATATTCCTTAAGAGATATGCAAATATTTTCAATTGATTCTTGTTCAGGGCGTCGTTGACTATGACTGAGTACAATTTCAAGACATTCCAACATACTTGGAATGTCCAAGTGCATGGATCACTTTTCGGATTTTCAAAAATTCATTAAAAATATTCTTCAAGAGATATGCAAATATATTCAACGGATTCTTGTTCAGGGCATGCTTGACTATGACTGTGTACAATTTCAAGACATTCCAAGATACTTTTGGGGTCTTTTTTGACGAAAAAGTTAAGTCACTGCCTAAGTGCATGGATCGCTTTCCTGATTTTCAAAAATTCATTAAAAATATTCCTTAAGCGATATGCAAATATTTTCAACGGATTCTTGTTCAGGGCGTCGTTGACTATGACTGAGTACAATTTCAAGACATTCCAACATACTTGGAATGTCCAAGTGCATGGATCGCTTTCCTGATTTTCAAAAGTTCATTAAAAATATTCTTCAAGAGATATGCAAATATATTCAACGGATTCTTGTTCAGGGCATGCTTGACTGTGACTGTGTACAATTTCAAGACATTCCAAGATACCTTTGGGGTCTTTTTTGAATAAAAAGTTAAGTCACTGCCTAAGTGCACAGACTTTCCTCATTTTCAAAAATTCATTAAAAATATTCCTTAAGAGATATGCAAATATTTTCAATTGATTCTTGTTCAGGGCGTCGTTGACTATGACTGAGTACAATTTCAAGACATTCCAACATACTTGGAATGTCCAAGTGCATGGATCGCTTTTCGGATTTTCAAAAATTCATTAAAAATATTCTTCAAGAGATATGCAAATATATTCAACGGATTCTTGTTCAGGGCATGCTTGACTATGACTGTGTACAATTTCAAGACATTCCAAGATACTTTTGGGGTCTTTTTTGAATAAAAAGTTAAGTCACTGCATAAGTGCATGGATCGCTTTCCTGATTTTCAAAAATTCATTAAAAATATTCCTTAAGCGATATGCAAATATTTTCAACGGATTCTTGTTCAGGGCGTCGTTGACTATGACTGAGTACAATTTCAAGACATTCCAACATACTTGGAATGTCCAAGTGCATGGATCGCTTTCCTGATTTTCAAAAGTTCATTAAAAATATTCTTCAAGAGATATGCAAATATATTCAACGGATTCTTGTTCAGGGCATGCTTGACTATGACTGTGTACAATTTCAAGACATTCCAAGATACCTTTGGGGTCTTTTTTGAATAAAAAGTTAAGTCACTGCCTAAGTGCACAGACTTTCATCATTTTCAAAAATTCATTAAAAATATTCCTTAAGAGATATGCAAATATTTTCAATGGATTCTTGTTCAGGGCGTCGTTGACTATGACCGAGTACAATTTCAAGACATTCCAACATACTTGGAAAGTCCAAGTGCATGGATTGCTTACCGGATTTTCAAAAATTCATTAAAAATATTTTCCAAGAGATATGCAAATATATTCAACGGATTCTTGTTCAGGGCATGCTTGACTATGACTGTGTACAATTTCAAGACATTCCAAGATACTTTTGGGGTCTTTTTTGACGAAAAAGTTAAGTCACTGCCTAAGTGCATGGATCGCTTTCCTGATTTTCAAAAATTCATTAAAAATATTCCTTAAGCGATATGCAAATATTTTCAACGGATTCTTGTTCAGGGCGTCGTTGACTATGACCGAGTACAATTTCAAGACATTCCAACATACTTTGAATGTCCAAGTACATGGATCGCTTTCCTGATTTTCAAAAGTTCATTAAAAATATTCTTCAAGAGATATGCAAATATATTCAACGGATTCTTGTTCAGGGCATGCTTGACTATGACTGTGTACAATTTCAAGACATTCCAAGATACTTTTGGGGTCTTTTTTGAATAAAAAGTTAAGTCACTGCCTAAGTGCACAGACTTTCCTCATTTTCAAAAATTCATTAAAAATATTCCTTAAGAGATATGCAAATATTTTCAATTGATTCTTGTTCAGATCGTCGTTGACTATGACTGAGTACAATTTCAAGACATTCCAAGATACTTTTGGGGTCTTTTTTGAATAAAAAGTTAAGTCACTGCCTAAGTGCACAGACTTTCATCATTTTCAAAAATTCATTAAAAATATTCCTTAAGAGATATGCAAATATTTTCAATGGATTCTTGTTCAGGGCGTCGTTGACTATGACCGAGTACAATTTCAAGACATTCCAACATACTTGGAATGTCCAAGTGCATGGATCAATTTCCTGATTTTCAAAAGTTCATTAAAAATATTCTTCAAGAGATATGCAAATATATTCAACGGATTCTTGTTCAGGGCATGCTTGACTATGACTGTGTACAATTTCAAGACATTCCAAGATACTTTTGGGGTCTTTTTTGAATAAAAAGTTAAGTCACTGCCTAAGTGCATGGATCGCTTTCCTGATTTTCAAAAATTCATTAAAAATATTCCTTAAGCGATATGCAAATATTTTCAATGGATTCTTGTTCAGGGCGTTGTTGACTATGACTGAGTACAATTTCAAGACATTCCAACATACTTGGAATGTCCAAGTGCATGGATCGCTTTCCTGATTTTCAAAAATTCATTAAAAATATTCTTCAAGAGATATGCAAATATATTCAACGGATTCTTGTTCAGGGCATGCTTGACTATGACTGTGTACAATTTCAAGACATTCCAAGATACTTTTGGGGTCTTTTTTGACGAAAAAGTTAAGTCACTGCCTAAGTGCATGGATCGCTTTCCTGATTTTCAGAAATTCTTAAAAAAAATTCCTTAAGCAATATGCAAATATTTTCAACGGATTCTTGTTCAGGGCGTCGTTGACTATGACTGAGTACAATTTCAAGACATTCCAACATACTTGGAATGTCCAAGTGCATGGATCAATTTCCTGATTTTCAAAAGTTCATTAAAAATATTCTTCAAGAGATATGCAAATATATTCAACGGATTCTTGTTCAGGGCATGCTTGACTATGACTGTGTACAATTTCAAGACATTCCAAGATACTTTTGGGGTCTTTTTTGAATAAAAAGTTAAGTCACTGCCTAAGTGCATGGATCGCTTTCCTGATTTTCAAAAATTCATTAAAAATATTCCTTAAGCGATATGCAAATATTTTCAATGGATTCTTGTTCAGGGCGTTGTTGACTATGACTGAGTACAATTTCAAGACATTCCAACATACTTGGAATGTCCAAGTGCATGGATCGCTTTCCTGATTTTCAAAAATTCATTAAAAATATTCTTCAAGAGATATGCAAATATATTCAACGGATTCTTGTTCAGGGCATGCTTGACTATGACTGTGTACAATTTCAAGACATTCCAAGATACTTTTGGGGTCTTTTTTGACGAAAAAGTTAAGTCACTGCCTAAGTGCATGGATCGCTTTCCTGATTTTCAGAAATTCTTAAAAAAAATTCCTTAAGCAATATGCAAATATTTTCAACGGATTCTTGTTCAGGGCGTCGTTGACTATGACTGAGTACAATTTCAAGACATTCCAACATACTTGGAATGTCCAAGTGCATGGATCGCTTTCCTGATTTTCAAAAGTTCATTAAAAATATTCTTCAAGAGATATGCAAATATATTCAACGGATTCTTGTTCAGGGCATGCTTGACTATGACTGTGTACAATTTCAAGACATTCCAAGATACTTTTGGGGTCTTTTTTGAATAAAAAGTTAAGTCACTGCCTAAGTGCACAGACTTTCCTCATTTTCAAAAATTCATTAAAAATATTCCTTAAGAGATATGCAAATATTTTCAATTGATTCTTGTTCAGGGCGTCGTTGACTATGACTGAGTACAATTTCAAGACATTCCAACATACTTGGAATGTCCAAGTGCATGGATTGCTTTCCTGATTTTCAAAAATTCATTAAAAATATTCCTTAAGCGATATGCAAATATATTCAACGGATTCTTGTTCAGGGCATGCTTGACTATGACTGTGTACAATTTCAAGACATTCCAAGATACCTTTGGGGTCTTTTTTGAATAAAAAGTTAAGTCACTGCCTAAGTGCACAGAAATTCCTCATTTTCAAAAATTCATTAAAAATATTCCTTAAGAGATATGCAAATATTTTCAATAGATTCTTGTTCAGGGCGTCGTTGACTATGAATGAGTACAATTTCAAGACATTCAAACTTACTTGGAATGTCCAAGTGCATGGATCGCTTTCCTGATTTTCAAAAGTTCATTAAAAATATTCTTCAAGAGATATGCAAATATATTCAACGGATTCTTGTTCAGGGCATGCTTGACTATGACTGTGTACAATTTCAAGACATTCCAAGATACCTTTGTGGTCTTTTTTGAATAAAAAGTTAAGTCACTGCCTAAGTGCACAGACTTTCATCATTTTCAAAAATTCATTAAAAATATTCCTTAAGAGATATGCAAATATTTTCAATGGATTCTTGTTCAGGGCGTCGTTGACTATGACCGAGTACAATTTCAAGACATTCCAACATACTTGGAAAGTCCAAGTGCATGGATCGCTTTCCGGATTTTCAAAAATTCATTAAAAATATTCTTCAAGAGATATGCAAATATATTCAACGGATTCTTGTTCAGGGCATGCTTGACTATGACTGTGTACAATTTCAAGACATTCCAAGATACTTTTGGGGTCTTTTTTGACGAAAAAGTTAAGTCACTGCCTAAGTGCATGGATCGCTTTCCTGATTTTCAAAAATTCATTAAAAATATTCCTTAAGCGATATGCAAATATTTTCAACGGATTCTTGTTCAGGGCGTCGTTGACTATGACCGAGTACAATTTCAAGACATTCCAACATACTTTGAATGTCCAAGTACATGGATCGCTTTCCTGATTTTCAAAAGTTCATTAAAAATATTCTTCAAGAGATATGCAAATATATTCAACGGATTCTTGTTCAGGGCATGCTTGACTATGACTGTGTACAATTTCAAGACATTCCAAGATACTTTTGGGGTCTTTTTTGAATAAAAAGTTAAGTCACTGCCTAAGTGCACAGACTTTCCTCATTTTCAAAAATTCATTAAAAATATTCCTTAAGAGATATGCAAATATTTTCAATTGATTCTTGTTCAGATCGTCGTTGACTATGACTGAGTACAATTTCAAGACATTCCAAGATACTTTTGGGGTCTTTTTTGAATAAAAAGTTAAGTCACTGCCTAAGTGCACAGACTTTCATCATTTTCAAAAATTCATTAAAAATATTCCTTAAGAGATATGCAAATATTTTCAATGGATTCTTGTTCAGGGCGTCGTTGACTATGACCGAGTACAATTTCAAGACATTCCAACATACTTGGAATGTCCAAGTGCATGGATCAATTTCCTGATTTTCAAAAGTTCATTGAAAATATTCTTCAAGAGATCTGCAAATATATTCAACGGATTCTTGTTCAGGGCATGCTTGACTATGACTGTGTACAATTTCAAGACATTCCAAGATACTTTTGGGGTCTTTTTTGAATAAAAAGTTAAGTCACTGCCTAAGTGCATGGATCGCTTTCCTGATTTTCAAAAATTCATTAAAAATATTCCTTAAGCGATATGCAAATATTTTCAATGGATTCTTGTTCAGGGCGTTGTTGACTATGACTGAGTACAATTTCAAGACATTCCAACATACTTGGAATGTCCAAGTGCATGGATCGCTTTCCTGATTTTCAAAAATTCATTAAAAATATTCTTCAAGAGATATGCAAATATATTCAACGGATTCTTGTTCAGGGCATGCTTGACTATGACTGTGTACAATTTCAAGACATTCCAAGATACTTTTGGGGTCTTTTTTGACGAAAAAGTTAAGTCACTGCCTAAGTGCATGGATCGCTTTCCTGATTTTCAGAAATTCTTAAAAAAAATTCCTTAAACGATATGCAAATATTTTCAACGGATTCTTGTTCAGGGCGTCGTTGACTATGACTGAGTACAATTTCAAGACATTCCAACATACTTGGAATGTCCAAGTGCATGGATCGCTTTCCTGATTTTCAAAAGTTCATTAAAAATATTCTTCAAGAGATATGCAAATATATTCAACGGATTCTTGTTCAGGGCATGCTTGACTATGACTGTGTACAATTTCAAGACATTCCAAGATACTTTTGGGGTCTTTTTTGAATAAAAAGTTAAGTCACTGCCTAAGTGCACAGACTTTCCTCATTTTCAAAAATTCATTAAAAATATTCTTCAAGAGATATGCAAATATATTCAACGGATTCTTGTTCAGGGCATGCTTGACTATGACTGTGTACAATTTCAAGACATTCCAAGATACTTTTGGGGTCTTTTTTGACGAAAAAGTTAAGTCACTGCCTAAGTGCATGGATCGCTTTCCTGATTTTCAAAAATTCATTAAAAATATTCCTTAAGCGATATGCAAATATTTTCAACGGATTCTTGTTCAGGGCGTCGTTGACTATGACCGAGTACAATTTCAAGACATTCCAACATACTTTGAAAGTCCAAGTGCATGGATCGCTTTCCGGATTTTCAAAAATTCATTAAAAATATTCTTCAAGAGATATGCAAATATATTCAACGGATTCTTGTTCAGGGCATGCTTGACTATGACTGTGTACAATTTCAAGACATTCCAAGATACTTTTGGGGTCTTTTTTGACGAAAAAGTTAAGTCACTGCCTAAGTGCATGGATCGCTTTCCTGATTTTCAAAAATTCATTAAAAATATTCCTTAAGCGATATGCAAATATTTTCAACGGATTCTTGTTCAGGGCGTCGTTGACTATGACCGAGTACAATTTCAAGACATTCCAACATACTTTGAATGTCCAAGTACATGGATCGCTTTCCTGATTTTCAAAAGTTCATTAAAAATATTCTTCAAGAGATATGCAAATATATTCAACGGATTCTTGTTCAGGGCATGCTTGACTATGACTGTGTACAATTTCAAGACATTCCAAGATACTTTTGGGGTCTTTTTTGAATAAAAAGTTAAGTCACTGCCTAAGTGCACAGACTTTCCTCATTTTCAAAAATTCATTAAAAATATTCCTTAAGAGATATGCAAATATTTTCAATTGATTCTTGTTCAGATCGTCGTTGACTATGACTGAGTACAATTTCAAGACATTCCAAGATACTTTTGGGGTCTTTTTTGAATAAAAAGTTAAGTCACTGCCTAAGTGCACAGACTTTCATCATTTTCAAAAATTCATTAAAAATATTCCTTAAGAGATATGCAAATATTTTCAATGGATTCTTGTTCAGGGCGTCGTTGACTATGACCGAGTACAATTTCAAGACATTCCAACATACTTGGAATGTCCAAGTGCATGGATCAATTTCCTGATTTTCAAAAGTTCATTGAAAATATTCTTCAAGAGATATGCAAATATATTCAACGGATTCTTGTTCAGGGCATGCTTGACTATGACTGTGTACAATTTCAAGACATTCCAAGATACTTTTGGGGTCTTTTTTGACGAAAAAGTTAAGTCACTGCCTAAGTGCATGGATCGCTTTCCTGATTTTCAGAAATTCTTAAAAAAAATTCCTTAAACGATATGCAAATATTTTCAACGGATTCTTGTTCAGGGCGTCGTTGACTATGACTGAGTACAATTTCAAGACATTCCAACATACTTGGAATGTCCAAGTGCATGGATCGCTTTCCTGATTTTCAAAAGTTCATTAAAAATATTCTTCAAGAGATATGCAAATATATTCAACGGATTCTTGTTCAGGGCATGCTTGACTATGACTGTGTACAATTTCAAGACATTCCAAGATACTTTTGGGGTCTTTTTTGAATAAAAAGTTAAGTCACTGCCTAAGTGCACAGACTTTCCTCATTTTCAAAAATTCATTAAAAATATTCCTTAAGAGATATGCAAATATTTTCAACGGATTCTTGTTCAGGGCGTCGTTGACTATGACTGAGTACAATTTCAAGACATTCCAACATACTTGGAATGTCCAAGTGCATGGATTGCTTTCCTGATTTTCAAAAATTCATTAAAAATATTCTTCAAGAGATATGCAAATATATTCAACAGGTTCTTGTTCAGGGCATGCTTGACTATGACTGTGTACAATTTCAAGACATTCCAAGATACTTTTGGGGTCTTTTTTGAATAAAAAGTTAAGTCACTGCCTAAGTGCATGGATCGCTTTCCTGATTTTCAAAAATTCATTAAAAATATTCCTTAAGCGATATGCAAATATTTTCAACGGATTCTTGTTCAGGGCGTCGTTGACTATGACTGAGTACAATTTCAAGACATTCCAACATACTTGGAATGTCCAAGTGCATGGATTGCTTTCCTGATTTTCAAAAATTCATTAAAAATATTCCTTAAGCGATATGCAAATATATTCAACGGATTCTTGTTCAGGGCATGCTTGACTATGACTGTGTACAATTTCAAGACATTCCAAGATACCTTTGGGGTCTTTTTTGAATAAAAAGTTAAGTCACTGCCTAAGTGCACAGAAATTCCTCATTTTCAAAAATTCATTAAAAATATTCCTTAAGAGATATGCAAATATTTTCAATAGATTCTTGTTCAGGGCGTCGTTGACTATGACTGAGTACAATTTCAAGACATTCCAACTTACTTGGAATGTCCAAGTGCATGGATAGCTTTCCGGATTTTCAAAAATTCATTAAAAATATTCTTCAAGAGATATGCAAATATATTCAACAGGTTCTTGTTCAGGGCATGCTTGACTATGACTGTGTACAATTTCAAGACATTCCAAGATACTTTTGGGGTCTTTTTTGACGAAAAAGTTAAGTCACTGCCTAAGTGCATGGATCGCTTTCCTGATTTTCAGAAATTCTTTAAAAATATTCCTTAAACGATATGCAAATATTTTCAACGGATTCTTGTTCAGGGCGTCGTTGACTATGACTGAGTACAATTTCAAGACATTCCAACATACTTGGAATGTCCAAGTGCATGGATCGCTTTCCGGATTTTCAAAAGTTCATTAAAAATATTCTTCAAGAGATATGCAAATATATTCAACGGATTCTTGTTCAGGGCATGCTTGACTATGACTGTGTACAATTTCAAGACATTCCAAGATACTTTTGGGGTCTTTTTTGAATAAAAAGTTAAGTCACTGCCTAAGTGCACAGACTTTCCTCATTTTCAAAAATTCATTAAAAATATTCCTTAAGAGATATGCAAATATTTTCAATTGATTCTTGTTCAGGGCGTCGTTGACTATGACTGAGTACAATTTCAAGACATTCCAACATACTTGGAATGTCCAAGTGCATGGATCGCTATTCGGATTTTCAAAAATTCATTAAAAATATTCTTCAAGAGATATGCAAATATATTCAACGGATTCTTGTTCAGGGCATGCTTGACTATGACTGTGTACAATTTCAAGACATTCCAAGATACTTTTGGGGTCTTTTTTGACAAAAAAGTTAAGTCACTGCCTAAGTGCATGGATCGCTTTCCTGATTTTCAAAAATTCATTAAAAATATTCCTTAAGCGATATGCAAATATTTTCAACGGATTCTTGTTCAGGGCGTCGTTGACTATGACTGAGTACAATTTCAAGACATTCCAACATACTTGGAATGTCCAAGTGCATGGATCGCTTTCCTGATTTTCAAAAGTTCATTAAAAATATTCTTCAAGAGATATGCAAATATATTCAACGGATTCTTGTTCAGGGCATGCTTGACTATGACTGTGTACAATTTCAAGACATTCCAAGATACTTTTGGGGTCTTTTTTGACGAAAAAGTTAAGTCACTGCCTAAGTGCATGGATCGCTTTCCTGATTTTCAGAAATTCTTTAAAAATATTCCTTAAACGATATGCAAATATTTTCAACGGATTCTTGTTCAGGGCGTCGTTGACTATGACTGAGTACAATTTCAAGACATTCCAACATACTTGGAATGTCCAAGTGCATGGATCGCTTTCCTGATTTTCAAAAGTTCATTAAAAATATTCTTCAAGAGATATGCAAATATATTCAACGGATTCTTGTTCAGGGCATGCTTGACTATGACTGTGTACAATTTCAAGACATTCCAAGATACTTTTGGGGTCTTTTTTGAATAAAAAGTTAAGTCACTGCCTAAGTGCATGGATCGCTTTCCTGATTTTCAAAAATTCATTAAAAATATTCCTTAAGCGATATGCAAATATTTTCAACGGATTCTTGTTCAGGGCGTCGT
Source organism: Microchirus variegatus (assembly GCF_963457635.1). Taxonomy (NCBI): domain Eukaryota; kingdom Metazoa; phylum Chordata; class Actinopteri; order Pleuronectiformes; family Soleidae; genus Microchirus; species Microchirus variegatus. The sequence continues at coordinate 31,057,472 of NC_139808.1, forward strand.
TGACTATGACTGAGTACAATTTCAAGACATTCCAACATACTTGGAATGTCCAAGTGCATGGATCGCTTTCCGGATTTTCAAAAATTCATTTAAAATATTCTTCAAGAGATATGCAAATATATTCAACGGATTCTTGTTCAGGGCATTCTTGACTATGACTGTGTACAATTTCAAGACATTCCAAGATACTTTTGGGGTCTTTTTTGACGAAAAAGTTAAGTCACTGCCTAAGTGCATGGATCGCTTTCCTGATTTTCAGAAATTCTTTAAAAATATTCCTTAAACGATATGCAAATATTTTCAACGGATTCTTGTTCAGGGCGTCGTTGACTATGACTGAGTACAATTTCAAGACATTCCAACATACTTGGAATGTCCAAGTGCATGGATCACTTTCCTGATTTTCAAAAGTTCATTAAAAATATTCTTCAAGAGATATGCAAATATATTCAACGGATTCTTGTTCAGGGCATGCTTGACTATGATTGTGTACAATTTCAAGACATTCCAAGATACCTTTGGGGTCTTTTTTGAATAAAAAGTTAAGTCACTGCCTAAGTGCACAGACTTTCATCATTTTCAAAAATTCATTAAAAATATTCCTTAAGAGATATGCAAATATTTTCAATGGATTCTTGTTCAGGGCGTCGTTGACTATGACCGAGAACAATTTCAAGACATTCCAACATACTTGGAATGTCCAAGTGCATGGATCGCTTTCCGGATTTTCAAAAATTCATTAAAAATATTCTTCAAGAGATATGCAAATATATTCAACGGATTCTTGTTCAGGGCATGCTTGACTATGATTGTGTACAATTTCAAGACATTCCAAGATACCTTTGGGGTCTTTTTTGAATAAAAAGTTAAGTCACTGCCTAAGTGCACAGACTTTCATCATTTTCAAAAATTCATTAAAAATATTCCTTAAGAGATATGCAAATATTTTCAATGGATTCTTGTTCAGGGCGTCGTTGACTATGACCGAGAACAATTTCAAGACATTCCAACATACTTGGAATGTCCAAGTGCATGGATCGCTTTCCGGATTTTCAAAAATTCATTAAAAATATTCTTCAAGAGATATGCAAATATATTCAACGGATTCTTGTTCAGGGCATTCTTGACTATGACTGTGTACAATTTCAAGACATTCCAAGATACTTTTGGGGTCTTTTTTGACAAAAAAGTTAAGTCACTGCCTAAGTGCATGGATCGCTTTCCTGATTTTCAGAAATTCTTTAAAAATATTCCTTAAACGATATGCAAATATTTTCAACAGATTCTTGTTCAGGGCGTCGTTGACTATAACTGAGTACAATTTCAAGACATTCCAACATACTTGGAATGTCCAAGTGCATGGATCGCTTTCCTGATTTTCAAAAGTTCATTAAAAATATTCTTCAAGAGATATGCAAATATATTCAACGGATTCTTGTTCAGGGCATGCTTGACTATGACTGTGTACAATTTCAAGACATTCCAAGATACTTTTGGGGTCTTTTTTGAATAAAAAGTTAAGTCACTGCCTAAGTGCACAGACTTTCCTCATTTTCAAAAATTCATTAAAAATATTCCTTAAGAGATATGCAAACATTTTCAATTGATTCTTGTTCAGGGCGTCGTTGACTATGACTGAGTACAATTTCAAGACATTCCAACATACTTGGAATGTCCAAGTGCATGGATCGCTTTTCGGATTTTCAAAAATTCATTAAAAATATTCTTCAAGAGATATGCAAATATATTCAACATATTCTTGTTCAGGGCATGCTTGACTATGACTGTGTACAATTTCAAGACATTCCAAGATACTTTTGGGGTCTTTTTTGACAAAAAAGTTTAGTCACTGCCTAAGTGCATGGATCGCTTTCCTGATTTTCAGAAATTCTTTAAAAATATTCCTTAAACGATATGCAAATATTTTCAACGGATTCTTGTTCAGGGCGTCGTTGACTATGACTGAGTACAATTTCAAGACATTCCAATATACTTGGAATGTCCAAGTGCATGGATCGCTTTCCTGATTTTCAAAAGTTCATTAAAAATATTCTTCAAGAGATATGCAAATATATTCAACGGATTCTTGTTCAGGGCATGCTTGACTATGACTGTGTACAATTTCAAGACATTCCAAGATACTTTTGGGGTCTTTTTTGACAAAAAAGTTTAGTCACTGCCTAAGTGCATGGATCGCTTTCCTGATTTTCAGAAATTCTTTAAAAATATTCCTTAAACGATATGCAAATATTTTCAACGGATTCTTGTTCAGGGCGTCGTTGACTATGACTGAGTACAATTTCAAGACATTCCAATATACTTGGAATGTCCAAGTGCATGGATCGCTTTCCTGATTTTCAAAAGTTCATTAAAAATATTCTTCAAGAGATATGCAAATATATTCAACGGATTCTTGTTCAGGGCATGCTTGACTATGACTGTGTACAATTTCAAGACATTCCAAGATACCTTTGGGGTCTTTTTTGAATAAAAAGTTAAGTCACTGCCTAAGTGCACGGACTTTCATCATTTTCAAAAATTCATTAAAAATATTCCTTAAGAGATATGCAAATATTTTCAACGGATTCTCGTTCAGGGCGTCGTTGACTATGACTGAGTACAATTTCAAGACATTCCAACATACTTGGAATGTCCAAGTGCATGGATCGCTTTCCTGATTTTCAAAAATTCATTAAAAATATTCTTCAAGAGATATGCAAATATATTCAACGGATTCTTGTTCAGGGCATGCTTGACTATGACTGTGTACAATTTCAAGACATTCCAAGATACTTTTGGGGTCTTTTTTGACGAAAAAGTTAAGTCACTGCCTAAGTGCATGGATCGCTTTCCTGATTTTCAAAAATTCATTAAAAATATTCCTTAAGCGATATGCAAATATTTTCAACGGATTCTTGTTCAGGGCGTCGTTGACTATGACCGAGTACAATTTCAAGACATTCCAACATACTTTGAATTTCCAAGTACATGGATCGCTTTCCTGATTTTCAAAAGTTCATTAAAAATATTCTTCAAGAGATATGCAAATATATTCAACGGATTCTTGTTCAGGGCATGCTTGACTTCGACTGTGTACAATTTCAAGACATTCCAAGATACTTTTGGGGTCTTTTTTGACAAAAAAGTTAAGTCACTGCCTAAGTGCATGGATTGCTTTCCTGATTTTCAAAAATTCATTAAAAATATTCCTTAAGAGATATGCAAATATTTTCAATTGATTCTTGTTCAGGGCGTCGTTGACTATGACTGAGTACAATTTCAAAACATTCCAACATACTTGGAATGTCCAAGTGCATGGATCGCTTTTCGGATTTTCAAAAATTAATTAAAAATATTCTTCAAGAGATATGCAAATATATTCAACGGTTTCTTGTTCAGGGCATGCTTGACTATGACTGTGTACAATTTTAAGACATTCCAAGATACTTTTGGGGTCTTTTTTGACAAAAAAGTTAAGTCACTGCCTAAGTGCATGGATCGCTTTCCTGATTTTCAAAAATTCATTAAAAATATTCCTTAAGCGATATGCAAATATTTTCAACGGATTCTTGTTCAGGGCGTCGTTGACTATGACCGAGTACAATTTCAAGACATTCCAACATACTTTGAATGTCCAAGTACATGGATCGCTTTCCTGATTTTCAAAAGTTCATTAAAAATATTCTTCAAGAGATATGCAAATATATTCAACGGATTCTTGTTCAGGGCATGCTTGACTATGACTGTGTACAATTTCAAGACATTCCAAGATATTTTTGGGGTCTTTTTTGAATAAAAAGTTAAGTCACTGCCTAAGTGCACAGACTTTCCTCATTTTCAAAAATTCATTAAAAATATTCCTTAAGAGATATGCAAATATTTTCAATTGATTCTTGTTCAGGGCGTCGTTGACTATGACTGAGTACAATTTCAAGACATTCCAACATACTTGGAATGTCCAAGTGCATGGATCGCTTTTCGGATTTTCAAAAATTCATTAAAAATATTCTTCAAGAGATATGCAAATATATTCAACGGATTCTTGTTCAGGGCATGCTTGACTATGACTGTGTACAATTTCAAGACATTCCAAGATACTTTTGGGGTCTTTTTTGAATAAAAAGTTAAGTCACTGCCTAAGTGCATGGATCGCTTTCCTGATTTTCAAAAATTCATTAAAAATATTCCTTAAGCGATATGCAAATATTTTCAACGGATTCTTGTTCAGGGCGTCGTTGACTATGACTGAGTACAATTTCAAAACATTCCAACATACTTGGAATGTCCAAGTGCATGGATCGCTTTCCTGATTTTCAAAAGTTCATTAAAAATATTCTTCAAGAGATATGCAAATATATTCAACGGATTCTTGTTCAGGGCATGCTTGACTATGACTGTGTACAATTTCAAGACATTCCAAGATACTTTTGGGGTCTTTTTTGAATAAAAAGTTAAGTCACTGCCTAAGTGCACAGACTTTCCTCATTTTCAAAAATTCATTAAAAATATTCCTTAAGAGATATGCAAATATTTTCAATTGATTCTTGTTCAGGGCGTCGTTGACTATGACTGAGTACAATTTCAAGACATTCCAACATACTTGGAATGTCCAAGTGCATGGATTGCTTTCCTGATTTTCAAAAATTCATTAAAAATATTCTTCAAGAGATATGCAAATATATTCAACGGATTCTTGTTCAGGGCATGCTTGACTATGACTGTGTACAATTTCAAGACATTCCAAGATACTTTTGGGGTCTTTTTTGACGAAAAAGTTAAGTCACTGCCTAAGTGCATGGATCGCTTTCCTGATTTTCAGAAATTCTTTAAAAATATTCCTTAAACGATATGCAAATATTTTCAACGGATTCTTGTTCAGGGCGTCGTTGACTATGACTGAGTACAATTTCAAGACATTCCAACATACTTGGAATGTCCAAGTGCATGGATCGCTTTCCTGATTTTCAAAAGTTCATTAAAAATATTCTTCAAGAGATATGCAAATATATTCAACGGATTCTTGTTCAGGGCATGCTTGACTATGACTGTGTACAATTTCAAGACATTCCAAGATACTTTTGGGGTCTTTTTTGACAAAAAAGTTAAGTCACTGCCTAAGGGCATGGATCGCTTTCCTGATTTTCAAAAATTCATTAAAAATATTCCTTAAGCGATATGCAAATATTTTCAACGGATTCTTGTTCAGGGCGTCGTTGACTATGACTGAGTACAATTTCAAGACATTCCAACATACTTGGAATGTCCAAGTGCATGGATCGCTTTCCTCATTTTCAAAAATTCATTAAAAATATTCCTTAAGAGATATGCAGATATTTTCAATGGATTCTTGTTCAAGGCGTCGTTGACTATGACCGAGTACAATTTCAAGACATTCCAAGATACTTTTGGGGTCTTTTTTGAATAAAAAGTTAAGTCACTGCCTAAGTGCACAGACTTTCCTCATTTTCAAAAATTCATTAAAATTTTCCTTAAGAGATATGCAAATATTTCTAATTGATTCTTGTTCAGGGCGTCGTTGACTATGACTGAGTACAATTTCAAGACATTCCAACATACTTGGAATGTCCAAGTGCATGGATTGCTTTCCTGATTTTCAAAAATTCATTAAAAATATTCTTCAAGAGATATGCAAATATATTCAACGGATTCTTGTTCAGGGCATGCTTGACTATGACTGTGTACAATTTCAAGACATTCCAAGATACTTTTGGGGTCTTTTTTGACGAAAAAGTTAAGTCACTGCCTAAGTGCATGGATCGCTTTCCTGATTTTCAGAAATTCTTTAAAAATATTCCTTAAACGATATGCAAATATTTTCAACGGATTCTTGTTCAGGGCGTCGTTGACTATGACTGAGTACAATTTCAAGACATTCCAACATACTTGGAATGTCCAAGTGCATGGATCGCTTTCCTGATTTTCAAAAGTTCATTAAAAATATTCTTCAAGAGATATGCAAATATATTCAACGGATTCTTGTTCAGGGCATGCTTGACTATGACTGTGTACAATTTCAAGACATTCCAAGATACTTTTGGGGTCTTTTTTGACAAAAAAGTTAAGTCACTGCCTAAGGGCATGGATCGCTTTCCTGATTTTCAAAAATTCATTAAAAATATTCCTTAAGCGATATGCAAATATTTTCAACGGATTCTTGTTCAGGGCGTCGTTGACTATGACTGAGTACAATTTCAAGACATTCCAACATACTTGGAATGTCCAAGTGCATGGATCGCTTTCCTGATTTTCAAAAGTTCATTAAAAATATTCTTCAAGAGATATGCAAATATATTCAACGGATTCTTGTTCAGGGCATGCTTGACTATGACTGTGTACAATTTCAAGACATATCAAGATACTTTTGGGGTCTTTTTTGAATAAAAAGTTAAGTCACTGCCTAAGTGCACAGACTTTCCTCATTTTCAAAAATTCATTAAAAATATTCCTTAAGAGATATGCAGATATTTTCAATGGATTCTTGTTCAAGGCGTCGTTGACTATGACCGAGTACAATTTCAAGACATTCCAAGATACTTTTGGGGTCTTTTTTGAATAAAAAGTTAAGTCACTGCCTAAGTGCACAGACTTTCCTCATTTTCAAAAATTCATTAAAATTTTCCTTAAGAGATATGCAAATATTTCTAATTGATTCTTGTTCAGGGCGTCGTTGACTATGACTGAGTACAATTTCAAGACATTCCAACATACTTGGAATGTCCAAGTGCATGGATCGCTTTTCGGATTTTCAAAAATTCATTAAAAATATTCTTCAAGAGATATGCAAATATATTCAACGGATTCTTGTTCAGGGCATGCTTGACTATGACTGTGTACAATTTCAAGACATTCCAAGATACCTTTGGGGTCTTTTTTGAATAAAAAGTTAAGTCACTGCCTAAGTGCACAGACTTTCATCATTTTCAAAAATTCATTAAAAATATTCCTTAAGAGATATGCAAATATTTTCAATGGATTCTTGTTCAGGGCGTCGTTGACTATGACCGAGAACAATTTCAAGACATTCCAACGAACTTGGAATGTCCAAGTGCATGGATCGCTTTCCGGATTTTCAAAAATTCATTAAAAATATTCTTCAAGAGATATGCAAATATATTCAACGGATTCTTGTTCAGGGCATTCTTGACTATGACTGTGTACAATTTCAAGACATTCCAAGATACTTTTGGGGTCTTTTTTGACGAAAAAGTTAAGTCACTGCCTAAGTGCATGGATCGCTTTCCTGATTTTCAGAAATTCTTTAAAAATATTCCTTAAACGATATGCAAATATTTTCAACGGATTCTTGTTCAGGGCGTCGTTGACTATGACTGAGTACAATTTCAAGACATTCCAACATACTTGGAATGTCCAAGTGCATGGATCGCTTTCCTGATTTTCAAAAGTTCATTAAAAATATTCTTCAAGAGATATGCAAATATATTCAACGGATTCTTGTTCAGGGCATGCTTGACTATGACTGTGTACAATTTCAAGACATTCCAAGATACTTTTGGGGTCTTTTTTGAATAAAAAGTTAAGTCACTGCCTAAGTGCACAGACTTTCCTCATTTTCAAAAATTCATTAAAATTTTCCTTAAGAGATATGCAAATATTTTCAATTGATTCTTGTTCAGGGCGTCGTTGACTATGACTGAGTACAATTTCAAGACATTCCAACATACTTGGAATGTCCAAGTGCATGGATCGCTTTTCGGATTTTCAAAAATTCATTAAAAATATTCTTCAAGAGATATGCAAATATATTCAACGGATTCTTGTTCAGGGCATGCTTGACTATGACTGTGTACAATTTCAAGACATTCCAAGATACTTTTGGGGTCTTTTTTGACAAAAAAGTTAAGTCACTGCCTAAGGGCATGGATCGCTTTCCTGATTTTCAAAAATTCATTAAAAATATTCCTTAAGCGATATGCAAATATTTTCAACGGATTCTTGTTCAGGGCGTCGTTGACTATGACTGAGTACAATTTCAAGACATTCCAACATACTTGGAATGTCCAAGTGCATGGATCGCTTTTCGGATTTTCAAAAATTCATTAAAAATATTCTTCAAGAGATATGCAAATATATTCAACGGATTCTTGTTCAGGGCATGCTTGACTATGACTGTGTACAATTTCAAGACATTCCAAGATACTTTTGGGGTCTTTTTTGACAAAAAGTTAAGTCACTGCCTAAGTGCATGGATCGCTTTCCTGATTTTCAGAAATTCTTTAAAAATATTCCTTAAACGATATGCAAATATTTTCAACGGATTCTTGTTCAGGGCGTCGTTGACTATGACTGAGTACAATTTCAAGACATTCCAACATACTTGGAATGTCCAAGTGCATGGATCGCTTTCCTGATTTTCAAAAGTTCATTAAAAATATTCTTCAAGAGATATGCAAATATATTCAACGGATTCTTGTTCAGGGCATGCTTGACTATGACTGTGTACAATTTCAAGACATTCCAAGATACTTTTGGGGTCTTTTTTGAATAAAAAGTTAAGTCACTGCCTAAGTGCACAGACTTTCCTCATTTTCAAAAATTCATTAAAAATATTCCTTAAGAGATATGCAAATATTTTCAATTGATTCTTGTTCAGGGCGTCGTTGACTATGAATGAGTACAATTTCAAGACATTCCAACATACTTGGAATGTCCAAGTGCATGGATCGCTTTTCGGATTTTCAAAAATTCATTAAAAATATTCCTTAAGAGATATGCAAATATATTCAACATATTCTTGTTCAGGGCATGCTTGACTATGACTGTGTACAATTTCAAGACATTCCAAGATACTTTTGGGGTCTTTTTTGACAAAAAAGTTTAGTCACTGCCTAAGTGCATGGATCGCTTTCCTGATTTTCAGAAATTCTTTAAAAATATTCCTTAAACGATATGCAAATATTTTCAACGGATTCTTGTTCAGGGCGTCGTTGACTATGACTGAGTACAATTTCAAGACATTCCAACATACTTGGAATGTCCAAGTGCATGGATCGCTTTCCTGATTTTCAAAAGTTCATTAAAAATATTCTTCAAGAGATATGCAAATATATTCAACGGATTCTTGTTCAGGGCATGCTTGACTATGACTGTGTACAATTTCAAGACATTCCAAGATACCTTTGGGGTCTTTTTTGAATAAAAAGTTAAGTCACTGCCTAAGTGCATAGACTTTCATCATTTTCAAAAATTCATTAAAAATATTCCTTAAGAGATATGCAAATATTTTCAATGGATTCTTGTTCAGGGCGTCGTTGACTATGACCGAGTACAATTTCAAGACATTCCAACATACTTGGAATGTCCAAGTGCATGGATCGCTTTCCGGATTTTCAAAAATTCATTAAAAATATTCTTCAAGAGATATGCAAATATATTCAACGGATTCTTGTTCAGGGCATGCTTGACTATGACTGTGTACAATTTCAAGACATTCCAAGATACTTTTGGGGTCTTTTTTGAATAAAAAGTTAAGTCACTGCCTAAGTGCACAGACTTTCCTCATTTTCAAAAATTCATTAAAAATATTCCTTAAGCGATATGCAAATATTTTCAACGGATTCTCGTTCAGGGTGTCGTTGACTATGACTGAGTACAATTTCAAGACATTCCAACATACTTGGAATGTCCACGTGCATGGATGGCTTTCCGGATTTTCAAAAATTCATTAAAAATATTCTTCAAGAGATATGCAAATATATTCAACGGATTCTTGTTCAGGGCATGCTTGACTATGACTGTGTACAATTTCAAGACATTCCAAGATACTTTTGGGGTCTTTTTTGAATAAAAAGTTAAGTCACTGCCTAAGTGCACAGACTTCCCTCATTTCCAAAAATTCATTAAAAATATTCCTTAAGAGATATGCAAATATTTTCAATGGATTCTTGTTCAGGGCGTCGTTGACTATGACCGAGTACAATTTCAAGACATTCCAACATACTTGGAATGTCCAAGTGCATGGATCGCTTTCCGGATTTTCAAAAATTCATTAAAAATATTCTTCAAGAGATATGCAAATATATTCAACGGATTCTTGTTCAGGGCATGCTTGACTATGACTGTGTACAATTTCAAGACATTCCAAGATACTTTTGGGGTCTTTTTTGACGAAAAAGTTAAGTCACTGCCTAAGTGCATGGATCGCTTTCCTGATTTTCAAAAATTCATTAAAAATATTCCTTAAGCGATATGCAAATATTTTCAACGGATTCTTGTTCAGGGCGTCGTTGACTATGACCGAGTACAATTTCAAGACATTCCAACATACTTTGAATGTCCAAGTACATGGATCGCTTTCCTGATTTTCAAAAGTTCATTAAAAATATTCTTCAAGAGATATGCAAATATATTCAACGGATTCTTGTTCAGGGCATGCTTGACTATGACTGTGTACAATTTCAAGACATTCCAAGATACTTTTGGGGTCTTTTTTGACAAAAAAGTTAAGTCACTGCCGAACTGCATGGATTGCTTTCCTGATTTTCAAAAATTCATTAAAAATATTCCTTAAGAGATATGCGAATACTTTCAATTGATTCTTGTTCAGGGCGTCGTTGACTATGACTGAGTACAATTTCAAAACATTCCAACATACTTGGAATGTCCAAGTGCATGGATCGCTTTTCGGATTTTCAAAAATTAATTAAAAATATTCTTCAAGAGATATGCAAATATATTCAACGGTTTCTTGTTCAGGGCATGCTTGACTATGACTGTGTCCAATTTCAAGACATTCCAAGATACTTTTGGGGTCTTTTTTGACAAAAAAGTTAAGTCACTGCCTAAGTGCATGGATTGCTTTCCTGATTTTCAAAAATTCATTAAAAATATTCCTTAAGCGATATGCAAATATTTTCAACGGATTCTTGTTCAGGGCGTCGTTGACTATGACTGAGTACAATTTCAAGACATTCCAACATACTTGGAATGTCCAAGTGCATGGATCGCTTTCCGGATTTTCAAAAATTCATTTAAAATATTCTTCAAGAGATATGCAAATATATTCAACGGATTCTTGTTCAGGGCATGCTTGACTATGACTGTGTACAATTTCAAGACATTCCAAGATACTTTTGGGGTCTTTTTTGACGAAAAAGTTAAGTCACTGCCTAAGTGCATGGATCGCTTTCCTGATTTTCAAAAATTCATTAAAAATATTCCTTAAGCGATATGCAAATATTTTCAACAGATTCTCGTTCAGGGCGTCGTTGACTATGACTGAGTACAATTTCAAGACATTCCAACATACTTGGAATGTCCAAGTGCATGGATCGCTTTCCGGATTTTCAAAAATTCATTAAAAATATTCTTCAAGAGATATGCAAATATATTCAACGGATTCTTGTTCAGGGCATGCTTGACTATGACTGTGTACAATTTCAAGACATTCCAAGATACTTTTGGGGTCTTTTTTGACGAAAAAGTTAAGTCACTGCCTAAGTGCATGGATCGCTTTCCTGATTTTCAAAAATTCATTAAAAATATTCCTTAAGCGATATGCAAATATTTTCAACGGATTCTTGTTCAGGGCGTCGTTGACTATGACCGAGTACAATTTCAAGACATTCCAACTTACTTTGAATGTCCAAGTACATGGATCGCTTTCCTGATTTTCAAAAGTTCATTAAAAATATTCTTCAAGAGATATGCAAATATATTCAACGGATTCTTGTTCAGGGCATGCTTGACTATGACTGTGTACAATTTCAAGACATTCCAAGATACTTTTGGGGTCTTTTTTGAATAAAAAGTTAAGTCACTGCCTAAGTGCACAGACTTTCCTCATTTTCAAAAATTCATTAAAAATATTCCTTAAGAGATATGCAAATATTTTCAATTGATTCTTGTTCAGGGCGTCGTTGACTATGACTGAGTACAATTTCAAGACATTCCAACATACTTGGAATGTCCAAGTGCATGGATCGCTTTTCGGATTTTCAAAAATTCATTAAAAATATTCTTCAAGAGATATGCAAATATATTCAACGGTTTCTTGTTCAGGGCATGCTTGACTATGACTGTGTACAATTTCAAGACATTCCAAGATACTTTTGGGGTCTTTTTTGACAAAAAAGTTAAGTCACTGCCTAAGTGCATGGATTGCTTTCCTGATTTTCAAAAATTCATTAAAAATATTCCTTAAGCGATATGCAAATATTTTCAACGGATTCTTGTTCAGGGCGTCGTTGACTATGACTGAGTACAATTTCAAGACATTCCAACATACTTGGAATGTCCAAGTGCATGGATCGCTTTCCGGATTTTCAAAAATTCATTAAAAATATTCTTCAAGAGATATGCAAATATATTCAACGGATTCTTGTTTAGGGCATGCTTGACTATGACTGTGTACAATTTCAAGACATTCCAAGATACTTTTGGGGTCTTTTTTGACGAAAAAGTTAAGTCACTGCCTAAGTGCATGGATCGCTTTCCTGATTTTCAAAAATTCATTAAAAATATTCCTTAAGCGATATGCAAATATTTTCAACGGATTCTCGTTCAGGGTGTCGTTGACTATGACTGAGTACAATTTCAAGACATTCCAACATACTTGGAATGTCCAAGTGCATGGATGGCTTTCCGGATTTTCAAAAATTCATTAAAAATATTCTTCAAGAGATATGCAAATATATTCAACGGATTCTTGTTCAGGGCATGCTTGACTATGACTGTGTACAATTTCAAGACATTCCAAGATACTTTTGGGGTCTTTTTTGAATAAAAAGTTAAGTCACTGCCTAAGTGCACAGACTTTCCTCATTTCCAAAAATTCATTAAAAATATTCCTTAAGAGATATGCAAATATTTTCAATGGATTCTTGTTCAGGGCGTCGTTGACTATGACCGAGTACAATTTCAAGACATTCCAACATACTTGGAATGTCCAAGTGCATGGATCGCTTTCCGGATTTTCAAAAATTCATTAAAAATATTCTTCAAGAGATATGCAAATATATTCAACGGATTCTTGTTCAGGGCATGCTTGACTATGACTGTGTACAATTTCAAGACATTCCAAGATACTTTTGGGGTCTTTTTTGACGAAAAAGTTAAGTCACTGCCTAAGTGCATGGATCGCTTTCCTGATTTTCAAAAATTGATTAAAAATATTCCTTAAGCGATATGCAAATATTTTCAACGGATTCTTGTTCAGGGCGTCGTTGACTATGACCGAGTACAATTTCAAGACATTCCAACATACTTTGAATGTCCAAGTACATGGATCGCTTTCCTGATTTTCAAAAGTTCATTAAAAATATTCTTCAAGAGATATGCAAATATATTCAACGGATTCTTGTTCAGGGCATGCTTGACTATGACTGTGTACAATTTCAAGACATTCCAAGATACTTTTGGGGTCTTTTTTGACAAAAAAGTTAAGTCACTGCCGAAGTGCATGGATTGCTTTCCTGATTTTCAAAAATTCATTAAAAATATTCCTTAAGAGATATGCGAATACTTTCAATTGATTCTTGTTCAGGGCGTCGTTGACTATGACTGAGTACAATTTCAAAACATTCCAACATACTTGGAATGTCCAAGTGCATGGATCGCTTTTCGGATTTTCAAAAATTAATTAAAAATATTCTTCAAGAGATATGCAAATATATTCAACGGTTTCTTGTTCAGGGCATGCTTGACTATGACTGTGTCCAATTTCAAGACATTCCAAGATACTTTTGGGGTCTTTTTTGACAAAAAAGTTAAGTCACTGCCTAAGTGCATGGATTGCTTTCCTGATTTTCAAAAATTCATTAAAAATATTCCTTAAGCGATATGCAAATATTTTCAACGGATTCTTGTTCAGGGCGTCGTTGACTATGACTGAGTACAATTTCAAGACATTCCAACATACTTGGAATGTCCAAGTGCATGGATCGCTTTCTGGATTTTCAAAAATTCATTTAAAATATTCTTCAAGAGATATGCAAATATATTCAACGGATTCTTGTTCAGGGCATGCTTGACTATGACTGTGTACAATTTCAAGACATTCCAAGATACTTTTGGGGTCTTTTTTGACGAAAAAGTTAAGTCACTGCCTAAGTGCATGGATCGCTTTCCTGATTTTCAAAAATTCATTAAAAATATTCCTTAAGCGATATGCAAATATTTTCAACAGATTCTCGTTCAGGGCGTCGTTGACTATGACTGAGTACAATTTCAAGACATTCCAACATACTTGGAATGTCCAAGTGCATGGATCGCTTTCCGGATTTTCAAAAATTCATTAAAAATATTCTTCAAGAGATATGCAAATATATTCAACGGATTCTTGTTCAGGGCATGCTTGATTATGACTGTGTACAATTTCAAGACATTCCAAGATACTTTTGGGGTCTTTTTTGAATAAAAAGTTAAGTCACTGCCTAAGTGCACAGACTTTCCTCATTTCCAAAAATTCATTAAAAATATTCCTTAAGAGATATGCAAATATTTTCAATGGATTCTTGTTCAGGGCGTCGTTGACTATGACCGAGTACAATTTCAAGACATTCCAACATACTTGGAATGTCCAAGTGCATGGATCGCTTTCCGGATTTTCAAAAATTCATTAAAAATATTCTTCAAGAGATATGCAAATATATTCAACGGATTCTTGTTCAGGGCATGCTTGACTATGACTGTGTACAATTTCAAGACATTCCAAGATACTTTTGGGGTCTTTTTTGAATAAAAAGTTAAGTCACTGCCTAAGTGCACAGACTTTCCTCATTTTCAAAAATTCATTAAAAATATTCCTTAAGAGATATGCAAATATTTTCAATTGATTCTTGTTCAGGGCGTCGTTGACTATGACTGAGTACAATTTCAAGACATTCCAACATACTTGGAATGTCCAAGTGCATGGATCGCTTTTCGGATTTTCATAAATTCATTAAAAATATTCTTCAAGAGATATGCAAATATATTCAACGGTTTCTTGTTCAGGGCATGCTTGACTATGACTGTGTACAATTTCAAGACATTCCAAGATACTTTTGGGGTCTTTTTTGACAAAAAAGTTAAGTCACTGCCTAAGTGCATGGATTGCTTTCCTGATTTTCAAAAATTCATTAAAAATATTCCTTAAGCGATATGCAAATATTTTCAACGGATTCTTGTTCAGGGCGTCGTTGACTATGACTGAGTACAATTTCAAGACATTCCAACATACTTGGAATGTCCAAGTGCATGGATCGCTTTCCGGATTTTCAAAAATTCATTAAAAATATTCTTCAAGAGATATGCAAATATATTCAACGGATTCTTGTTCAGGGCATGCTTGACTATGACTGTGTACAATTTCAAGACATTCCAAGATACTTTTGGGGTCTTTTTTGACGAAAAAGTTAAGTCACTGCCTAAGTGCATGGATCGCTTTCCTGATTTTCAAAAATTCATTAAAAATATTCCTTAAGTGATATGCAAATATTTTCAACGGATTCTTGTTCAGGGCATGCTTGACTATGACTGTGTACAATTTCAAGACATTCCAAGATACTTTTGGGGTCTTTTTTGAATAAAAAGTTAAGTCACTGCCTAAGTGCACAGACTTTCCTCATTTCCAAAAATTCATTAAAAATATTCCTTAAGAGATATGCAGATATTTTCAATGGATTCTTGTTCAGGGCGTCGTTGACTATGACCGAGTACAATTTCAAGACATTCCAACATACTTGGAATGTCCAAGTGCATGGATCGCTTTCCGGATTTTCAAAAATTCATTAAAAATATTCTTCAAGAGATATGCAAATATATTCAACGGATTCTTGTTCAGGGCATGCTTGACTATGACTGTGTACAATTTCAAGACATTCCAAGATACTTTTGGGGTCTTTTTTGACGAAAAAGTTAAGTCACTGCCTAAGTGCATGGATCGCTTTCCTGATTTTCAAAAATTCATTAAAAATATTCCTTAAGCGATATGCAAATATTTTCAACGGATTCTTGTTCAGGGCGTCGTTGACTATGACCGAGTACAATTTCAAGACATTCCAACATACTTTGAATGTCCAAGTACATGGATCGCTTTCCTGATTTTCAAAAGTTCATTAAAAATATTCTTCAAGAGATATGCAAATATATTCAACGGATTCTTGTTCAGGGCATGCTTGACTATGACTGTGTACAATTTCAAGACATTCCAAGATACTTTTGGGGTCTTTTTTGACAAAAAAGTTAAGTCACTGCCGAAGTGCATGGATTGCTTTCCTGATTTTCAAAAATTCATTAAAAATATTCCTTAAGAGATATGCGAATACTTTCAATTGATTCTTGTTCAGGGCGTCGTTGACTATGACTGAGTACAATTTCAAAACATTCCAACATACTTGGAATGTCCAAGTGCATGGATCGCTTTTCGGATTTTCAAAAATTAATTAAAAATATTCTTCAAGAGATATGCAAATATATTCAACGGTTTCTTGTTCAGGGCATGCTTGACTATGACTGTGTCCAATTTCAAGACATTCCAAGATACTTTTGGGGTCTTTTTTGACAAAAAAGTTAAGTCACTGCCTAAGTGCATGGATTGCTTTCCTGATTTTCAAAAATTCATTAAAAATATTCCTTAAGCGATATGCAAATATTTTCAACGGATTCTTGTTCAGGGCGTCGTTGACTATGACTGAGTACAATTTCAAGACATTCCAACATACTTGGAATGTCCAAGTGCATGGATCGCTTTCCGGATTTTCAAAAATTCATTTAAAATATTCTTCAAGAGATATGCAAATATATTCAACGGATTCTTGTTCAGGGCATGCTTGACTATGACTGTGTACAATTTCAAGACATTCCAAGATACTTTTGGGGTCTTTTTTGAATAAAAAGTTAAGTCACTGCCTAAGTGCACAGACTTTCCTCATTTCCAAAAATTCATTAAAAATATTCCTTAAGAGATATGCAAATATTTTCAATGGATTCTTGTTCAGGGCGTCGTTGACTATGACCGAGTACAATTTCAAGACATTCCAACATACTTGGAATGTCCAAGTGCATGGATCGCTTTCCGGATTTTCAAAAATTCATTAAAAATATTCCTCAAAAGATATGCAAATATATTCAACAGATTCTTGTTCAGGGCATGCTTGACTATGACTGTGTACAATTTCAAGACATTCCAAGATACTTTTGGGGTCTTTTTTGAAAAAAAAGTCAAGTCACTAAGTGCATCAGGGCAAATGGATCGTTTCCTCCGTCTCACCTTATTTCCTGCTGTGTGATCCATGGTGTCCAAACGTTTGTTTCCAGCGACTGGGCGACATGGATGAACTCCTGAAGCTTTAATGCTTTAAAAACAAACCAAAAACATCAAAAGTTAAGTCACTGCCTAAGTGCATGGATCGCTTTCCTAATTTTCAAAAATTCATTAAAAATATTCCTTAAGAGATATGCAAATATTTTCAATTGATTCTTGTTCAGGGCGTCGTTGACTATGACTGAGTACAATTTCAAGACATTCCAACATACTTGGAATGTCAAGTGCATGGATCGCTTTCCGGATTTTCAAAAATTCATTAAAAATATTCTTCAAGAGATATGCAAATATATTCAACGGATTCTTGTTCAGGGCATGCTTGACTATGACTGTGTACAATTTCAAGACATTCCAAGATACTTTTGGGGTCTTTTTTGACGAAAAAGTTAAGTCACTGCCTAAGTGCATGGATCGCTTTCCTGATTTTCAAAAATTCATTAAAAATATTCCTTAAGCGATATGCAAATATTTTCAACAGATTCTCGTTCAGGGCGTCGTTGACTATGACTGAGTACAATTTCAAGACATTCCAACATACTTGGAATGTCCAAGTGCATGGATCGCTTTCCGGATTTTCAAAAGTTCATTAAAAATATTCTTCAAGAGATATGCAAATATATTCAACGGATTCTTGTTCAGGGCATGCTTGACTATGACTGTGTACAATTTCAAGACATTCCAAGATACTTTTGGGGTCTTTTTTGAATAAAAAGTTAAGTCACTGCCTAAGTGCACAGACTTTCCTCATTTCCAAAAATTCATTCAAAATATTCCTTAAGAGATATGCAAATATTTTCAATGGATTCTTGTTCAGGGCTTCGTTGACTATGACTGTGTACAATTTCAAGACATTCCAAGATACTTTTGGGGTCTTTTTTGAATAAAAAGTTAAGTCACTGCCTAAGTGCACAGACTTTCCTCATTTCCAAAAATTCATTAAAAATATTCCTTAAGAGATATGCAGATATTTTCAATGGATTCTTGTTCAGGGCGTCGTTGACTATGACCGAGTACAATTTCAAGACATTCCAACATACTTGGAATGTCCAAGTGCATGGATCGCTTTCCGGATTTTCAAAAATTCATTAAAAATATTCTTCAAGAGATATGCAAATATATTCAACGGATTCTTGTTCAGGGCATGCTTGACTATGACTGTGTACAATTTCAAGACATTCCAAGATACTTTTGGGGTCTTTTTTGACGAAAAAGTTAAGTCACTGCCTAAGTGCATGGATCGCTTTCCTGATTTTCAAAAATTCATTAAAAATATTCCTTAAGCGATATGCAAATATTTTCAACGGATTCTTGTTCAGGGCGTCGTTGACTATGACCGAGTACAATTTCAAGACATTCCAACATACTTTGAATGTCCAAGTACATGGATCGCTTTCCTGATTTTCAAAAGTTCATTAAAAATATTCTTCAAGAGATATGCAAATATATTCAACGGATTCTTGTTCAGGGCATGCTTGACTATGACTGTGTACAATTTCAAGACATTCCAAGATACTTTTGGGGTCTTTTTTGACAAAAAAGTTAAGTCACTGCCGAAGTGCATGGATTGCTTTCCTGATTTTCAAAAATTCATTAAAAATATTCCTTAAGAGATATGCGAATACTTTCAATTGATTCTTGTTCAGGGCGTCGTTGACTATGACTGAGTACAATTTCAAAACATTCCAACATACTTGGAATGTCCAAGTGCATGGATCGCTTTTCGGATTTTCAAAAATTAATTAAAAATATTCTTCAAGAGATATGCAAATATATTCAACGGTTTCTTGTTCAGGGCATGCTTGACTATGACTGTGTCCAATTTCAAGACATTCCAAGATACTTTTGGGGTCTTTTTTGACAAAAAAGTTAAGTCACTGCCTAAGTGCATGGATTGCTTTCCTGATTTTCAAAAATTCATTAAAAATATTCCTTAAGCGATATGCAAATATTTTCAACGGATTCTTGTTCAGGGCGTCGTTGACTATGACTGAGTACAATTTCAAGACATTCCAACATACTTGGAATGTCCAAGTGCATGGATCGCTTTCCGGATTTTCAAAAATTCATTTAAAATATTCTTCAAGAGATATGCAAATATATTCAACGGATTCTTGTTCAGGGCATGCTTGACTATGACTGTGTACAATTTCAAGACATTCCAAGATACTTTTGGGGTCTTTTTTGAATAAAAAGTTAAGTCACTGCCTAAGTGCACAGACTTTCCTCATTTCCAAAAATTCATTAAAAATATTCCTTAAGAGATATGCAAATATTTTCAATGGATTCTTGTTCAGGGCGTCGTTGACTATGACCGAGTACAATTTCAAGACATTCCAACATACTTGGAATGTCCAAGTGCATGGATCGCTTTCCGGATTTTCAAAAATTCATTAAAAATATTCTTCAAGAGATATGCAAATATATTCAACGGATTCTTGTTCAGGGCATGCTTGACTATGACTGTGTACAATTTCAAGACATTCCAAGATACTTTTGGGGTCTTTTTTGACGAAAAAGTTAAGTCACTGCCTAAGTGCATGGATCGCTTTCCTGATTTTCAAAAATTCATTAAAAATATTCCTTAAGCGATATGCAAATATTTTCAACGGATTCTTGTTCAGGGCGTCGTTGACTATGACTGAGTACAATTTCAAGACATTCCAACATACTTGGAATGTCCAAGTGCATGGATCGCTTTCCGGATTTTCAAAAATTCATTAAAAATATTCCTCAAAAGATATGCAAATATATTCAACAGATTCTTGTTCAGGGCATGCTTGACTATGACTGTGTACAATTTCAAGACATTCCAAGATACTTTTGGGGTCTTTTTTGAAAAAAAAGTCAAGTCACTAAGTGCATCAGGGCAAATGGATCGTTTCCTCCGTCTCACCTTATTTCCTGCTGTGTGATCCATGGTGTCCAAACGTTTGTTTCCAGCGACTGGGCGACATGGATGAACTCCTGAAGCTTTAATGCTTTAAAAACAAACCAAAAACATCAAAAGTTAAGTCACTGCCTAAGTGCATGGATCGCTTTCCTAATTTTCAAAAATTCATTAAAAATATTCCTTAAGAGATATGCAAATATTTTCAATTGATTCTTGTTCAGGGCGTCGTTGACTATGACTGAGTACAATTTCAAGACATTCCAACATACTTGGAATGTCAAGTGCATGGATCGCTTTCCGGATTTTCAAAAATTCATTAAAAATATTCTTCAAGAGATATGCAAATATATTCAACGGATTCTTGTTCAGG
Organism: Microchirus variegatus; assembly: GCF_963457635.1. Taxonomy (NCBI): domain Eukaryota; kingdom Metazoa; phylum Chordata; class Actinopteri; order Pleuronectiformes; family Soleidae; genus Microchirus; species Microchirus variegatus. The sequence continues at coordinate 31,078,016 of NC_139808.1, forward strand.
GCATGCTTGACTATGACTGTGTACAATTTCAAGACATTCCAAGATACTTTTGGGGTCTTTTTTGACGAAAAAGTTAAGTCACTGCCTAAGTGCATGGATCGCTTTCCTGATTTTCAAAAATTCATTAAAAATATTCCTTAAGCGATATGCAAATATTTTCAACAGATTCTCGTTCAGGGCGTCGTTGACTATGACTGAGTACAATTTCAAGACATTCCAACATACTTGGAATGTCCAAGTGCATGGATCGCTTTCCGGATTTTCAAAAGTTCATTAAAAATATTCTTCAAGAGATATGCAAATATATTCAACGGATTCTTGTTCAGGGCATGCTTGACTATGACTGTGTACAATTTCAAGACATTCCAAGATACTTTTGGGGTCTTTTTTGAATAAAAAGTTAAGTCACTGCCTAAGTGCACAGACTTTCCTCATTTCCAAAAATTCATTCAAAATATTCCTTAAGAGATATGCAAATATTTTCAATGGATTCTTGTTCAGGGCTTCGTTGACTATGACTGAGTACAATTTCAACACATTCCAACATACTTGGAATGTCCAAGTGCATGGATCGCTTTTCGGATTTTCAAAAATTCATTAAAAATATTCTTCAAGAGATATGCAAATATATTCAACGGTTTCTTGTTCAGGGCATGCTTGACTATGACTGTGTACAATTTCAAGACATTCCAAGATACTTTTGGGGTCTTTTTTGACGAAAAAGTTAAGTCACTGCCTAAGTGCATGGATCGCTTTCCTGATTTTCAAAAATTCATTAAAAATATTCCTTAAGCGATATGCAAATATTTTCAACGGATTCTTGTTCAGGGCGTCATTGACTATGACTGAGTACAATTTCAAGACATTCCAACATACTTGGAATGTCCAAGTGCATGGATCGCTTTCCGGATTTTCAAAAATTCATTAAAAATATTCTTCAAGAGATATGCAAATATATTCAACGGATTCTTGTTCAGGGCATGCTTGACTATGACTGTGTACAATTTCAAGACATTCCAATTTACTTTTGGGGTTTTTTTTGAAAAAAAAGTCAAGTCACTAAGTGCATCAGGGCAAATGGATCGTTTCCTTCGTCTCACCTGATATCCTGCTGTGTGATCCACGGTGTCCAAGCGTTTGTTTCCAGCGACTGGACGACATGGATGAACTCCTGCAGCTTTAATTCTTTAAAAACAACCCAAAAACATCAAAAGTTAAGTCACTGCCTAAGTGCATGGATCGCTTTCCTGATTTTCAAAAATTCATTAAAAATATTCCTCAAAAGAGATGCAAATATATTCAACAGATTCTTGTTCAGGGCATGCTTGACTATGACTGTGTACAATTTCAAGACATTCCAAGATACTTTTGGGGTCTTTTTTGAAAAAAAAGTCAAGTCACTAAGTGCATCAGGGCAAATGGATCGTTTCCTCCGTCTCACCTTATTTCCTGCTGTGTGATCCATGGTGTCCAAACGTTTGTTTCCAGCGACTGGGCGACATGGATGAACTCCTGCAGCTTTAATGCTTTAAAAACAAACCAAAAACATCAAAAGTTAAGTCACTGCCTAAGTGCATGGATCGCTTTCCTAATTTTCAAAAATTCATTCAAAATATTCCTTAAGAGATATGCAAATATTTTCAATTGATTCTTGTTCAGGGCGTCGTTGACTATGACTGAGTACAATTTCAAGACATTCCAACATACTTGGAATGTCCAAGTGCATGGATCGCTTTTCGGATTTTCAAAAATTCATTAAAAATATTCTTCAAGAGATATGCAAATATATTCAACGGATTCTTGTTCAGGGCATGCTTGACTATGACTGTGTACAATTTCAAGACATTCCAAGATACTTTTGGGGTCTTTTTTGACAAAAAAGTTAAGTCACTGCCTAAGTGCATGGATCGCTTTCCTGATTTTCAAAAATTCATTAAAAATATTCCTTAAGCGACATGCAAATATTTTCAACGGTTTCTTGTTCAGGGCGTCGTTGACTATGACTGAGTACAATTTCAAAACATTCCAACATACTTGGAATGTCCAAGTGCATGGATCGCTTTCCTGATTTTCAAAAGTTCATTAAAAATATTCTTCAAGAGATATGCAAATATATTCAACGGATTCTTGTTCAGGGCATGCTTGACTATGACTGTGTACAATTTCAAGACATTCCAAGATACTTTTGGGGTCTTTTTTGACGAAAAAGTTAAGTCACTGCCTAAGTGCATGGATCGCTTTCCTGATTTTCAAAAATTCATTAAAAATATTCCTTAAGCGATATGCAAATATTTTCAACGGATTCTTGTTCAGGGCGTCGTTGACTATGACTGAGTACAATTTCAAAACATTCCAACATACTTGGAATGTCCAAGTGCATGGATCGCTTTCCTGATTTTCAAAAGTTCATTAAAAATATTCTTCAAGAGATATGCAAATATATTCAACGGATTCTTGTTCAGGGCATGCTTGACTATGACTGTGTACAATTTCAAGACATTCCAAGATACTTTTGGGGTCTTTTTTGAATAAAAAGTTAAGTCACTGCCTAAGTGCACAGACTTTCCTCATTTTCAAAAATTCATTAAAAATATTCCTTAAGAGATATGCAAATATTTTCAATTGATTCTTGTTCAGGGCGTCGTTGACTATGACTGAGTACAATTTAAAGACATTCCAACATACTTGGAATGTCCAAGTGCATGGATCGCTTTTCGGATTTTCAAAAATTCATTAAAAATATTCTTCAAGAGATATGCAAATATATTCAACGGATTCTTGTTCAGGGCATGCTTGACTATGACTGTGTACAATTTCAAGACATTCCAAGATACTTTTGGGGTCTTTTTTGACAAAAAAGTTAAGTCACTGCCTAAGTGCATGGATCGCTTTCCTGATTTTCAAAAATTCATTTAAAATATTCCTTAAGCGATATGCAAATATTTTCAACGGATTCTTGTTCAGGGCGTCGTTGACTATGACTGAGTACAATTTCAAGACATTCCAACATACTTGGAATGTCCAAGTGCATGGATCGCTTTCCTGATTTTCAAAAGTTCATTAAAAATATTCTTCAAGAGATATGCAAATATATTCAACGGATTCTTGTTCAGGGCATGCTTGACTATGACTGTGTACAATTTCAAGACATTCCAAGATACCTTTGGGGTCTTTTTTGGATAAAAAGTTAAGTCACTGCCTAAGTGCACAGACTTTCATCATTTTCAAAAATTCATTAAAAATATTCCTTAAGAGATATGCAAATATTTTCAATGGATTCTTGTTCAGGGCGTCGTTGACTATGACCGAGTACAATTTCAAGACATTCCAACATACTTGGAATGTCCAAGTGCATGGATCGCTTTTAGGATTTTCAAAAATTCATTAAAAATATTCTTCAAGAGATATGCAAATATATTCAACGGATTCTTGTTCAGGGCATGCTTGACTATGACTGTGTACAATTTCAAGACATTCCAAGATACTTTTGGGGTCTTTTTTGACAAAAAAGTTAAGTCACTGCCTAAGTGCATGGATCGCTTTCCTGATTTTCAAAAATTCATTAAAAATATTCCTTAAGCGATATGCAAATATTTTCAACGGATTCTTGTTCAGGGCGTCGTTGACTATGACTGAGTACAATTTCAAGACATTCCAACATACTTGGAATGTCCAAGTGCATGAATCGCTTTCCTGATTTTCAAAAGTTCATTAAAAATATTCTTCAAGAGATATGCAAATATATTCAACGGATTCTTGTTCAGGGCATGCTTGACTATGACTGTGTACAATTTCAAGACATTCCAAGATACTTTTGGAGTCTTTTTTGAATAAAAAGTTAAGTCACTGCCTAAGTGCATGGATCGCTTTCCTGATTTTCAAAAATTCATTAAAAATATTCCTTAAGCGATATGCAAATATTTTCAACAGGTTCTTGTTCAGGGCGTCGTTGACTATGACTGAGTACAATTTCAAGACATTCCAACATACTTGGAATGTCCAAGTGCATGAATCGCTTTCCTGATTTTCAAAAGTTCATTAAAAATATTCTTCAAGAGATATGCAAATATATTCAACGGATTCTTGTTCAGGGCATGCTTGACTATGACTGTGTACAATTTCAAGACATTCCAAGATACTTTTGGGGTCTTTTTTGAATAAAAAGTTAAGTCACTGCCGAAGTGCACAGACTTTCCTCATTTTCAAAAATTCATTAAAAATATTCCTTAAGAGATATGCAAATATTTTCAATTGATTCTTGTTCAGGGCGTCGTTGACTATGACTGAGTACAATTTAAAGACATTCCAACATACTTGGAATGTCCAAGTGCATGGATCGCTTTTCGGATTTTCAAAAATTCATTAAAAATATTCTTCAAGAGATATGCAAATATATTCAACGGATTCTTGTTCAGGGCATGCTTGACTATGACTGTGTACAATTTCAAGACATTCCAAAATACTTTTGGGGTCTTTTTTGAATAAAAAGTTAAGTCACTGCCTAAGTGCACAGACTTTCCTCATTTCCAAAAATTCATTAAAAATATTCCTTAAGAGATATGCAAATATTTTCAATGGATTCTTGTTCAGGGCTTCGTTGACTATGACTGAGTACAATTTCAACACATTCCAACATACTTGGAATGTCCAAGTGCATGGATCGCTTTTCGGATTTTCAAAAATTCATTAAAAATATTCTTCAAGAGATATGCAAATATATTCAACGGTTTCTTGTTCAGGGCATGCTTGACTATGACTGTGTACAATTTCAAGACATTCCAAGATACTTTTGGGGTCTTTTTTGACGAAAAAGTTAAGTCACTGCCTAAGTGCATGGATCGCTTTCCTGATTTTCAAAAATTCATTAAAAATATTCCTTAAGCGATATGCAAATATTTTCAACGGATTCTTGTTCAGGGCGTCGTTGACTATGACTGAGTACAATTTCAAGACATTCCAACATACTTGGAATGTCCAAGTGCATGGATCGCTTTCCGGATTTTCAAAAATTCATTAAAAATATTCTTCAAGAGATATGCAAATATATTCAACGGATTCTTGTTCAGGGCATGCTTGACTATGACTGTGTACAATTTCAAGACATTCCAATTTACTTTTGGGGTTTTTTTTGAAAAAAAAGTCAAGTCACTAAGTGCATCAGGGCAAATGGATCGTTTCCTTCGTCTCACCTGATATCCTGCTGTGTGATCCACGGTGTCCAAACGTTTGTTTCCAGCGACTGGACGACATGGATGAACTCCTGCAGCTTTAATTCTTTAAAAACAACCCAAAAACATCAAAAGTTAAGTCACTGCCTAAGTGCATGGATCGCTTTCCTGATTTTCAAAAATTCATTAAAAATATTCCTCAAGAGATATGCAAATATATTCAACAGATTCTTGTTCAGGGCATGCTTGACTATGACTGTGTACAATTTCAAGACATTCCAAGATACTTTTGGGGTCTTTTTTGAAAAAAAAGTCAAGTCACTAAGTGCATCAGGGCAAATGGATCGTTTCCTCCGTCTCACCTTATTTCCTGCTGTGTGATCCATGGTGTCCAAACGTTTGTTTCCAGCGACTGGGCGACATGGATGAACTCCTGCAGCTTTAATGCTTTAAAAACAAACCAAAAACATCAAAAGTTAAGTCACTGCCTAAGTGCATGGAACGCTTTCCTAATTTTCAAAAATTCATTAAAAATATTCCTTAAGAGATATGCAAATATTTTCAATGGATTCTTGTTCAGGGCGTCGTTGACTATGACCGAGTACAATTTCAAGACATTCCAACATACTTGGAATGTCCAAGTGCATGGATCGCTTTCCGGATTTTCAAAAATTCATTAAAAATATTCTTCAAGAGATATGCAAATATATTCAACGATTCTTGTTCAGGGCATTCTTGACTATGACTGTGTACAATTTCAAGACATTCCAAGATACTTTTGGGGTCTTTTTTGACGAAAAAGTTAAGTCACTGCCTAAGTGCATGGATCGCTTTCCTGATTTTCAGAAATTCTTTAAAAATATTCCTTAAACGATATGCAAATATTTTCAACGGATTCTTGTTCAGGGCGTCGTTGACTATGACTGAGTACAATTTCAAGACATTCCAACATACTTGGAATGTCCAAGTGCATGGATCGCTTTCCTGATTTTCAAAAGTTCATTAAAAATATTCTTCAAGAGATATGCAAATATATTCAACGGATTCTTGTTCAGGGCATGCTTGACTATGACTGTGTACAATTTCAAGACATTCCAAGATACTTTTGGGGTCTTTTTTGAATAAAAAGTTAAGTCACTGCCTAAGTGCACAGACTTTCCTCATTTTCAAAAATTCATTAAAAATATTCCTTAAGAGATATGCAAATATTTTCAATTGATGCTTGTTCAGATCGTCGTTGACTATGACTGAGTACAATTTCAAGACATTCCAACATACTTGGAATGTCCAAGTGCATGGATCACTTTTCGGATTTTCAAAAATTAGTTAAAAATATTCTTCAAGAGATATGCAAATATATTCAACGGATTCTTGTTCAGGGCATGCTTGACTATGACTGTGTACAATTTCAAGACATTCCAAGATACTTTTGGGGTCTTTTTTGACGAAAAAGTTAAGTCACTGCCTAAGTGCATGGATCGCTTTCCTGATTTTCAAAAATTCATTAAAAATATTCCTTAAGCGATATGCAAATATTTTCAACGGATTCTTGTTCAGGGCGTCGTTGACTATGACTGAGTACAATTTCAAGACATTCCAACATACTTGGAATGTCCAAGTGCATGGATCGCTTTCCTGATTTTCAAAAGTTCATTAAAAATATTCTTCAAGAGATATGCAAATATATTCAACGGATTCTTGTTCAGGGCATGCTTGACTATGACTGTGTACAATTTCAAGACATTCCAAGATACTTTTGGGGTCTTTTTTGACAAAAAAGTTAAGTCACTGCCTAAGTGGATGGATCGCTTTCCTGATTTTCAAAAATTCATTTAAAATATTCATGAAGCGATATGCAAATATTTTCAACGGATTCTTGTTCAGGGCGTCGTTGACTATGACTGAGTACAATTTCAAGACATTCCAACATACTTGGAATGTCCAAGTGCATGGATCGCTTTCCTGATTTTCAAAAATTCATTAAAAATATTCCTTAAGCGATATGCAAATATATTCAACGGATTCTTGTTCAGAGCATGCTTGACTATGACTGTGTACAATTTCAAGACATTCCAAGATACTTTTGGGGTCTTTTTTGAATAAAAAGTTAAGTCACTGCCTAAGTGCATGGATCGCTTTCCTGATTTTCAAAAATTCATTAAAAATATTCCTTAAGCGATATGCAAATATTTTCAACGGATTCTTGTTCAGGGCGTCGTTGACTATGACTGAGTACAATTTCAAAACATTCCAACATACTTGGAATGTCCAAGTGCATGGATCGCTTTCCTGATTTTCAAAAGTTCATTAAAAATATTCTTCAAGAGATATGCAAATATATTCAACGGATTCTTGTTCAGGGCATGCTTGACTATGACTGTGTACAATTTCAAGACATTCCAAGATACTTTTGGGGTCTTTTTTGAATAAAAAGTTAAGTCACTGCCTAAGTGCATGGATCGCTTTCCTGATTTTCAAAAATTCATTAAAAATATTCCTTAAGCGATATGCAAATATTTTCAACGGATTCTTGTTCAGGGCGTCGTTGACTATGACTGAGTACAATTTCAAGACATTCCAACATACTTGGAATGTCCAAGTGCATGGATCGCTTTCCTGATTTTCAAAAATTCATTAAAAATATTCCTTAAGCGATATGCAAATATTTTCAACGGATTCTTGTTCAGGGCGTCGTTGACTATGACTGAGTACAATTTCAAGACATTCCAACATACTTGGAATGTCCAAGTGCATGGATCGCTTTCCTGATTTTCAAAAATTCATTAAAAATATTCCTTAAGCGATATGCAAATATTTTCAACGGATTCTTGTTCAGGGCGTCGTTGACTATGACTGAGTACAATTTCAAGACATTCCAACATACTTGGAATGTCCAAGTGCATGGATCGCTTTCCGGATTTTCAAAAATTCATTAAAAATATTCTTCAAGAGATATGCAAATATATTCAACGGATTCTTGTTCAGGGCATGCTTGACTATGACTGTGTACAATTTCAAGACATTCCAAGATACTTTTGGGGTCTTTTTTGACGAAAAAGTTAAGTCACTGCCTAAGTGCATGGATCGCTTTCCTGATTTTCAAAAATTCATTAAAAATATTCCTTAAGCGATATGCAAATATTTTCAACGGATTCTTGTTCAGGGCGTCGTTGACTATGACTGAGTACAATTTCAAAACATTCCAACATACTTGGAATGTCCAAGTGCATGGATCGCTTTCCTGATTTTCAAAAGTTCATTAAAAATATTCTTCAAGAGATATGCAAATATATTCAACGGATTCTTGTTCAGGGCATGCTTGACTATGACTGTGTACAATTTCAAGACATTCCAAGATACTTTTGGGGTCTTTTTTGACAAAAAAGTTAAGTCACTGCCTAAGTGCACAGACTTTCCTCATTTTCAAAAATTCATTAAAAATATTCCTTAAGAGATATGCAAATATTTTCAATTGATTCTTGTTCAGGGCGTCGTTGACTATGACTGAGTACAATTTAAAGACATTCCAACATACTTGGAATGTCCAAGTGCATGGATCGCTTTTCGGATTTTCAAAAATTCATTAAAAATATTCTTCAAGAGATATGCAAATATATTCAACGGATTCTTGTTCAGGGCATGCTTGACTATGACTGTGTACAATTTCAAGACATTCCAAGATACTTTTGGGGTCTTTTTTGACAAAAAAGTTTAGTCACTGCCTAAGTGCATGGATCGCTTTCCTGATTTTCAAAAATTCATTAAAAATATTCCTTAAGCGATATGCAAATATTTTCAACGGATTCTTGTTCAGGGCGTCGTTGACTATGACTGAGTACAATTTCAAGACATTCCAACATACTTGGAATGTCCAAGTGCATGGATCGCTTTCCTGATTTTCAAAAATTCATTAAAAATATTCCTTAAGCGATATGCAAATGTTTTCAACGGATTCTTGTTCAGGGCGTCGTTGACTATGACTGAGTACAATTTCAAGACATTCCAACATACTTGGAATGTCCAAGTGCATGGATCGCTTTCCTGATTTTCAAAAATTCATTAAAAATATTCCTTAAGCGATATGCAAATATTTTCAACGGATTCTTGTTCAGGGCGTCGTTGACTATGACTGTGTACAATTTCAAGACATTCCAACATACTTGGAATGTCCAAGTGCATGGATCGCTTTCCGGATTTTCAAAAATTCATTAAAAATATTCTTCAAGAGATATGCAAATATATTCAACGGATTCTTGTTCAGGGCATGCTTGACTATGACTGTGTACAATTTCAAGACATTCCAAGATACTTTTGGGGTCTTTTTTGACGAAAAAGTTAAGTCACTGCCTAAGTGCATGGATCGCTTTCCTGATTTTCAAAAATTCATTAAAAATATTCCTTAAGCGATATGCAAATATTTTCAACGGATTCTTGTTCAGGGCGTCGTTGACTATGACTGAGTACAATTTCAAGACATTCCAACATACTTGGAATGTCCAAGTGCATGGATCGCTTTCCTGATTTTCAAAAGTTCATTAAAAATATTCTTCAAGAGATATGCAAATATATTCAACGGATTCTTGTTCAGGGCATGCTTGACTATGACTGTGTACAATTTCAAGACATTCCAAGATACTTTTGGGGTCTTTTTTGAATAAAAAGTTAAGTCACTGCCGAAGTGCACAGACTTTCCTCATTTTCAAAAATTCATTAAAAATATTCCTTAAGAGATATGCAAATATTTTCAATTGATTCTTGTTCAGGGCGTCGTTGACTATGACTGAGTACAATTTCAAGACATTCCAACATACTTGGAATGTCCAAGTGCATGGATCGCTTTTCGGATTTTCAAAAATTCATTAAAAATATTCTTCAAGAGATATGCAAATATATTCAACGGATTCTTGTTCAGGGCATGCTTGACTATGACTGTGTACAATTTCAAGACATTCCAAGATACTTTTGGGGTCTTTTTTGAATAAAAAGTTAAGTCACTGCCTAAGTGCATGGATCGCTTTCCTGATTTTCAAAAATTAATTAAAAATATTCCTTAAGCGATATGCAAATATTTTCAACGGATTCTTGTTCAGGGCGTCGTTGACTATGACTGAGTACAATTTCAAGACATTCCAACATACTTGGAATGTCCAAGTGCATGGATCGCTTTCCTGATTTTCAAAAGTTCATTAAAAATATTCTTCAAGAGATATGCAAATATATTCAACGGATTCTTGTTCAGGGCATGCTTGACTATGACTGTGTACAATTTCAAGACATTCCAAGATACCTTTGGGGTCTTTTTTGAATAAAAAGTTAAGTCACTGCCTAAGTGCACAGACTTTCATCATTTTCAAAAATTCATTAAAAATATTCCTTAAGAGATATGCAAATATATTCAACGGATTCTTGTTCAGGGCATGCTTGACTATGACTGTGTACAATTTCAAGACATTCCAAGATACCTTTGGGGTCTTTTTTGAATAAAAAGTTAAGTCACTGCCTAAGTGCATGGATCGCTTTCCTGATTTTCAAAAATTAATTAAAAATATTCCTTAAGCGATATGCAAATATTTTCAACGGATTCTTGTTCAGGGCGTCGTTGACTATGACTGAGTACAATTTCAAGACATTCCAACATACTTGGATTGTCCAAGTGCATGGATCGCTTTCCTGATTTTCAAAAGTTCATTAAAAATATTCTTCAAGAGATATGCAAATATATTCAACGGATTCTTGTTCAGGGCATGCTTGACTATGACTGTGTACAATTTCAAGACATTCCAAGATACCTTTGGGGTCTTTTTTGAATAAAAAGTTAAGTCACTGCCTAAGTGCACAGACTTTCATCATTTTCAAAAATTCATTAAAAATATTCCTTAAGAGATATGCAAATATATTCAACGGATTCTTGTTCAGGGCATGCTTGACTATGACTGTGTACAATTTCAAGACATTCCAAGATACCTTTGGGGTCTTTTTTGAATAAAAAGTTAAGTCACTGCCTAAGTGCATGGATCGCTTTCCTGATTTTCAAAAATTCATTAAAAATATTCCTTAAGCGATATGCAAATATTTTCAACGGATTCTTGTTCAGGGCGTCGTTGACTATGACTGAGTACAATTTCAAGACATTCCAACATACTTGGAATGTCCAAGTGCATGGATCGCTTTTCGGATTTTCAAAAATTCATTAAAAATATTTTTTCAAGAGATATGCAAATATATTCAACGGATTCTTGTTCAGGGCATGCTTGACTATGACTGTGTACAATTTCAAGACATTCCAAGATACTTTTGGGGTCTTTTTTGAATAAAAAGTTAAGTCACTGCCTAAGTGCATGAATCGCTTTCCTGATTTTCAAAAATTCATTAAAAATATTCCTTAAGCGATATGCAAATATTTTCAACGGATTCTTGTTCAGGGCGTCGTTGACTATGACTGAGTACAATTTCAAAACATTCCAACATACTTGGAATGTCCAAGTGCATGGATCGCTTTCGGATTTTCAAAAGTTCATTAAAAATATTCTTCAAGAGATATGCAAATATATTCAACGGATTCTTGTTCAGGGCATGCTTGACTATGACTGTGTACAATTTCAAGACATTCCAAGATACTTTTGGGGTCTTTTTTGAATAAAAAGTTAAGTCACTGCCTAAGTGCACAGACTTTCCTCATTTTCAAAAATTCATTAAAAATATTCCTTAAGAGATATGCAAATATTTTCAATGGATTCTTGTTCAGGGCGTTGTTGACTATGACTGAGTACAATTTCAAGACATTCCAACATACTTGGAATGTCCAAGTGCATGGATCGCTTTCCGGATTTTCAAAAATTCATTAAAAATATTCTTTAAGAGATATGCAAATATATTCAACGGATTCTTGTTCAGGGCATGCTTGACTATGACTGTGTACAATTTCAAGACATTCCAAGATACTTTTGGGGTCTTTTTTGACGAAAAAGTTAAGTCACTGCCTAAGTGCATGGATCGCTTTCCTGATTTTCAGAAATTCTTTAAAAATATTCCTTAAACGATATGCAAATATTTTCAACGGATTCTTGTTCAGGGCGTCGTTGACTATGACTGAGTACAATTTCAAGACATTCCAACATACTTGGAATGTCCAAGTGCATGGATCGCTTTCCTGATTTTCAAAAGTTCATTAAAAATATTCTTCAAGAGATATGCAAATATATTCAACGGATTCTTGTTCAGGGCATGCTTGACTATGACTGTGTACAATTTCAAGACATTCCAAGATACTTTTGGGATCTTTTTTGAATAAAAAGTTAAGTCACTGCCTAAGTGCACAGACTTTCCTCATTTTCAAAAATTCATTAAAAATATTCCTTAAGAGATATGCAAATATTTTCAATTGATTCTTGTTCAGGGCGTCGTTGACTATGACTGAGTACAATTTCAAGACATTCCAACATACTTGGAATGTCCAAGTGCATGGATCGCTTTTCGGATTTTCAAAAATTCATTCAAAATATTCTTCAAGAGATATGCAAATATATTCAACGGATTCTTGTTCAGGGCATGCTTGACTATGACTGTGTACAATTTCAAGACATTCCAAGATACTTTTGAGGTCTTTTTTGACGAAAAAGTTAAGTCACTGCCTAAGTGCATGGATCGCTTTCCTGATTTTCAAAAATTCATTTAAAATATTCCTTAAGCGATATGCAAATATTTTCAACGGATTCTTGTTCAGGGCGTCGTTGACTATGACTGAGTACAATTTCAAGACATTCCAACATACTTGGAATGTCCAAGTGCATGGATCGCTTTCCTGATTTTCAAAAGTTCATTAAAAATATTCTTCAAGAGATATGCAAATATATTCAACGGATTCTTGTTCAGGGCATGCTTGACTATGACTGTGTACAATTTCAAGACATTCCAAGATACCTTTGGGGTCTTTTTTGAATAAAAAGTTAAGTCACTGCCTAAGTGCACAGACTTTCATCATTTTCAAAAATTCATTAAAAATATTCCTTAAGAGATATGCAAATATTTTCAATGGATTCTTGTTCAGGGCGTCGTTGACTATGACCGAGTACAATTTCAAGACATTCCAACATACTTGGAATGTCCAAGTGCATGGATCGCTTTCTGGATTTTCAAAAATTCATTAAAAATATTCTTCAAGAGATATGCAAATATATTCAACGGATTCTTGTTCAGGGCATGCTTGACTATGACTGTGTACAATTTCAAGACATTCCAAGATACTTTTGGGGTCTTTTTTGACGAAAAAGTTAAGTCACTGCCTAAGTGCATGGATCGCTTTCCTGATTTTCAGAAATTCTTTAAAAATATTCCTTAAACGATATGCAAATATTTTCAACGGATTCTTGTTCAGGGCGTCGTTGACAATGACTGAGTACAATTTCAAGACATTCCAACATACTTGGAATGTCCAAGTGCATGGATCGCTTTCCTGATTTTCAAAAGTTCATTAAAAATATTCTTCAAGAGATATGCAAATATATTCAACGGATTCTTGTTCAGGGCATGCTTGACTATGACTGTGTACAATTTCAAGACATTCCAAGATACTTTTGGGGTCTTTTTTGAATAAAAAGTTAAGTCACTGCCTAAGTGCACAGACTTTCCTCATTTTCAAAAATTCATTAAAAATATTCCTTAAGAGATATGCAAATATTTTCAATTGATTCTTGTTCAGGGCGTCGTTGACTATGACTGAGTACAATTTCAAGACATTCCAACATACTTGGAATGTCCAAGTGCATGGATCGCTTTTCGGATTTTCAAAAATTCATTAAAAATATTCTTCAAGAGATATGCAAATATATTCAACGGATTCTTGTTCAGGGCATGCTTGACTATGACTGTGTACAATTTCAAGACATTCCAAGATACTTTTGGGGTCTTTTTTGAATAAAAAGTTAAGTCACTGCCTAAGTGCATGAATCGCTTTCCTGATTTTCAAAAATTCATTAAAAATATTCCTTAAGTGATATGCAAATATTTTCAACGGATTCTTGTTCAGGGCGTCGTTGACTATGACTGAGTACAATTTCAAAACATTCCAACATACTTGGAATGTCCAAGTGCATGGATCGCTTTCCTGATTTTCAAAAGTTCATTAAAAATATTCTTCAAGAGATATGCAAATATATTCAACGGATTCTTGTTCAGGGCATGCTTGACTATGACTGTGTACAATTTCAAGACATTCCAAGATACTTTTGGGGTCTTTTTTGAATAAAAAGTTAAGTCACTGCCTAAGTGCACAGACTTTCCTCATTTTCAAAAATTCATTAAAAATATTCCTTAAGAGATATGCAAATATATTCAATGGATTCTTGTTCAGGGCGTTGTTGACTATGACTGAGTACAATTTCAAGACATTCCAACATACTTGGAATGTCCAAGTGCATGGATCGCTTTCCGGATTTTCAAAAATTCATTAAAAATATTCTTTAAGAGATATGCAAATATATTCAACGTATTCTTGTTCAGGGCATGCTTGACTATGACTGTGTACAATTTCAAGACATTCCAAGATACTTTTGGGGTCTTTTTTGACGAAAAAGTTAAGTCACTGCCTAAGTGCATGGATCGCTTTCCTGATTTTCAGAAATTCTTTAAAAATATTCCTTAAACGATATGCAAATATTTTCAACGGATTCTTGTTCAGGGCGTCGTTGACTATGACTGAGTACAATTTCAAAACATTCCAACATACTTGGAATGTCCAAGTGCATGGATCGCTTTCCTGATTTTCAAAAGTTCATTAAAAATATTCTTCAAGAGATATGCAAATATATTCAACGGATTCTTGTTCAGGGCATGCTTGACTATGACTGTGTACAATTTCAAGACATTCCAAGATACTTTTGGGGTCTTTTTTGAATAAAAAGTTAAGTCACTGCCTAAGTGCACAGACTTTCCTCATTTTCAAAAATTCATTAAAAATATTCCTTAAGAGATATGCAAATATTTTCAATGGATTCTTGTTCAGGGCGTTGTTGACTATGACTGAGTACAATTTCAAGACATTCCAACATACTTGGAATGTCCAAGTGCATGGATCGCTTTCCGGATTTTCAAAAATTCATTAAAAATATTCTTTAAGAGATATGCAAATATATTTAACGGATTCTTGTTCAGGGCATGCTTGACTATGACTGTGTACAATTTCAAGACATTCCAAGATACTTTTGGGGTCTTTTTTGACGAAAAAGTTAAGTCACTGCCTAAGTGCATGGATCGCTTTCCTGATTTTCAGAAATTCTTTAAAAATATTCCTTAAACGATATGCAAATATTTTCAACGGATTCTTGTTCAGGGCGTCGTTGACTATGACTGAGTACAATTTCAAGACATTCCAACATACTTGGAATGTCCAAGTGCATGGATCGCTTTCCTGATTTTCAAAAGTTCATTAAAAATATTCTTCAAGAGATATGCAAATATATTCAACGGATTCTTGTTCAGGGCATGCTTGACTATGACTATGTACAATTTCAAGACATTCCAAGATACTTTTGGGATCTTTTTTGAATAAAAAGTTAAGTCACTGCCTAAGTGCACAGACTTTCCTCATTTTCAAAAATTCATTAAAAATATTCCTTAAGAGATATGCAAATATTTTCAATTGATTCTTGTTCAGGGCGTCGTTGACTATGACTGAGTACAATTTCAAGACATTCCAACATACTTGGAATGTCCAAGTGCATGGATCGCTTTTCGGATTTTCAAAAATTCATTAAAAATATTCTTCAAGAGATATGCAAATATATTCAACGGATTCTTGTTCAGGGCATGCTTGACTATGACTGTGTACAATTTCAAGACATTCCAAGATACTTTTGGGGTCTTTTTTGACGAAAAAGTTAAGTCACTGCCTAAGTGCATGGATCGCTTTCCTGATTTTCAAAAATTCATTAAAAATATTCCTTAAGCGATATGCAAATATTTCCAACGGATTCTTGTTCAGGGCGTCGTTGACTATGACTGAGTACAATTTCAAGACATTCCAACATACTTGGAATGTCCAAGTGCATGGATCGCTTTCCTGATTTTCAAAAGTTCATTAAAAATATTCTTCAAGAGATATGCAAATATATTCAACGGATTCTTGTTCAGGGCATGCTTGACTATGACTGTGTACAATTTCAAGACATTCCAAGATACCTTTGGGGTCTTTTTTGAATAAAAAGTTAAGTCACTGCCTAATTGCACAGACTTTCATCATTTTCAAAAATTCATTAAAAATATTCCTTAAGAGATATGCAAATATTTTCAATGGATTCTTGTTCAGGGCGTCGTTGACTATGACCGAGTACAATTTCAAGACATTCCAACATACTTGGAATGTCCAAGTGCATGGATCGCTTTCTGGATTTTCAAAAATTCATTAAAAATATTCTTCAAGAGATATGCAAATATATTCAACGGATTCTTGTTCAGGGCATGCTTGACTATGACTGTGTACAATTTCAAGACATTCCAAGATACTTTTGGGGTCTTTTTTGACGAAAAAGTTAAGTCACTGCCTAAGTGCATGGATCGCTTTCCTGATTTTCAGAAATTCTTTAAAAATATTCCTTAAACGATATGCAAATATTTTCAACGGATTCTTGTTCAGGGCGTCGTTGACTATGACTGAGTACAATTTCAAGACATTCCAACATACTTGGAATGTCCAAGTGCATGGATCGCTTTCCTGATTTTCAAAAGTTCATTAAAAATATTCTTCAAGAGATATGCAAATATATTCAACGGATTCTTGTTCAGGGCATGCTTGACTATGACTGTGTACAATTTCAAGACATTCCAAGATACTTTTGGGGTCTTTTTTGAATAAAAAGTTAAGTCACTGCCTAAGTGCACAGACTTTCCTCATTTTCAAAAATTCATTAAAAATATTCCTTAAGAGATATGCAAATATTTTCAATTGATTCTTGTTCAGGGCGTCGTTGACTATGACTGAGTACAATTTCAAGACATTCCAACATACTTGGAATGTCCAAGTGCATGGATCGCTTTTCGGATTTTCAAAAATTCATTAAAAATATTCTTCAAGAGATATGCAAATATATTCAACGGATTCTTGTTCAGGGCATGCTTGACTATGACTGTGTACAATTTCAAGACATTCCAAGATACTTTTGGGGTCTTTTTTGAATAAAAAGTTAAGTCACTGCCTAAGTGCATGAATCGCTTTCCTGATTTTCAAAAATTCATTTAAAATATTCCTTAAGTGATATGCAAATATTTTCAACGGATTCTTGTTCAGGGCGTCGTTGACTATGACTGAGTACAATTTCAAAACATTCCAACATACTTGGAATGTCCAAGTGCATGGATCGCTTTCCTGATTTTCAAAAGTTCATTAAAAATATTCTTCAAGAGATATGCAAATATATTCAACGGATTCTTGTTCAGGGCATGCTTGACTATGACTGTGTACAATTTCAAGACATTCCAAGATACTTTTGGGGTCTTTTTTGAATAAAAAGTTAAGTCACTGCCTAAGTGCACAGACTTTCCTCATTTTCAAAAATTCATTAAAAATATTCCTTAAGAGATATGCAAATATTTTCAATGGATTCTTGTTCAGGGCGTTGTTGACTATGACTGAGTACAATTTCAAGACATTCCAACATACTTGGAATGTCCAAGTGCATGGATCGCTTTCCGGATTTTCAAAAATTCATTAAAAATATTCTTTAAGAGATATGCAAATATATTCAACGGATTCTTGTTCAGGGCATGCTTGACTATGACTGTGTACAATTTCAAGACATTCCAAGATACTTTTGGGGTCTTTTTTGACGAAAAAGTTAAGTCACTGCCTAAGTGCATGGATCGCTTTCCTGATTTTCAAAAATTCATTAAAAATATTCCTTAAGCGATATGCAAATATTTTCAACGGATTCTTGTTCAGGGCGTCGTTGACTATGACTGAGTACAATTTCAAGACATTCCAACATACTTGGAATGTCCAAGTGCATGGATCGCTTTCCTGATTTTCAAAAGTTCATTAAAAATATTCTTCAAGAGATATGCAAATATATTCAACGGATTCTTGTTCAGGGCATGCTTGACTATGACTGTGTACAATTTCAAGACATTCCAAGATACCTTTGGGGTCTTTTTTGAAGAAAAAGTTAAGTCACTGCCTAAGTGCACAGACTTTCATCATTTTCAAAAATTCATTAAAAATATTCCTTAAGAGATATGCAAATATTTTCAATGGATTCTTGTTCAGGGCGTCGTTGACTATGACCGAGTACAATTTCAAGACATTCCAACATACTTGGAATGTCCAAGTGCATGGATCGCTTTCTGGATTTTCAAAAATTCATTAAAAATATTCTTCAAGAGATATGCAAATATATTCAACGGATTCTTGTTCAGGGCATGCTTGACTATGACTGTGTACAATTTCAAGACATTCCAAGATACTTTTGGGGTCTTTTTTGACGAAAAAGTTAAGTCACTGCCTAAGTGCATGGATCGCTTTCCTGATTTTCAGAAATTCTTTAAAAATATTCCTTAAACGATATGCAAATATTTTCAACGGATTCTTGTTCAGGGCGTCGTTGACTATGACTGAGTACAATTTCAAGACATTCCAACATACTTGGAATGTCCAAGTGCATGGATCGCTTTCCTGATTTTCAAAAGTTCATTAAAAATATTCTTCAAGAGATATGCAAATATATTCAACGGATTCTTGTTCAGGGCATGCTTGACTATGACTGTGTACAATTTCAAGACATTCCAAGATACTTTTGGGGTCTTTTTTGACAAAAAAGTTAAGTCACTGCCTAAGTGCATGGATCGCTTTCCTGATTTTCAAAAATTCATTAAAAATATTCCTTAAGCGATATGCAAATATTTTCAACGGATTCTTGTTCAGGGCGTCGTTGACTATGACTGAGTACAATTTCAAGACATTCCAACATACTTGGAATGTCCAAGTGCATGGATCGCTTTCCTGATTTTCAAAAGTTCATTAAAAATATTCTTCAAGAGATATGCAAATATATTCAACGGATTCTTGTTCAGGGCATGCTTGACTATGACTGTGTACAATTTCAAGACATTCCAAGATACTTTTGGGGTCTTTTTTGAATAAAAAGTTAAGTCACTGCCTAAGTGCACAGACTTTCCTCATTTTCAAAAATTCATTAAAAATATTCCTTAAGAGATATGCAAATATTTTCAAATGATTCTTGTTCAGGGCGTCGTTGACTATGACTGAGTACAATTTCAAGACATTCCAACATACTTGGAATGTCCAAGTGCATGGATCGCTTTTCGGATTTTCAAAAATTCATTAAAAATATTCTTCAAGAGATATGCAAATATATTCAACGGATTCTTGTTCAGGGCATGCTTGACTATGACTGTGTACAATTTCAAGACATTCCAAGATACTTTTGGGGTCTTTTTTGACGAAAAAGTTAAGTCACTGCCTAAGTGCATGGATCGCTTTCCTGATTTTCAAAAATTCATTAAAAATATTCCTTAAGCGATATGCAAATATTTTCAACGGATTCTTGTTCAGGGCGTCGTTGACTATGACTGAGTACAATTTCAAGACATTCCAACATACTTGGAATGTCCAAGTGCATGGATCGCTTTCCTGATTTTCAAAAGTTCATTAAAAATATTCTTCAAGAGATATGCAAATATATTCAACGGATTCTTGTTCAGGGCATGCTTGACTATGACTGTGTACAATTTCAAGACATTCCAAGATACCTTTGGGGTCTTTTTTGAATAAAAAGTTAAGTCACTGCCTAAGTGCACAGACTTTCATCATTTTCAAAAATTCATTAAAAATATTCCTTAAGAGATATGCAAATATTTTCAATGGATTCTTGTTCAGGGCGTCGTTGACTATGACCGAGTACAATTTCAAGACATTCCAACATACTTGGAATGTCCAAGTGCATGGATCGCTTTCCGGATTTTCAAAAATTCATTAAAAATATTCTTCAAGAGATATGCAAATATATTCAACGGATTCTTGTTCAGGGCATGCTTGACTATGACTGTGTACAATTTCAAGACATTCCAAGATACTTTTGGGGTCTTTTTTGACGAAAAAGTTAAGTCACTGCCTAAGTGCATGGATCGCTTTCCTGATTTTCAGAAATTCTTTAAAAATATTCCTTAAACGATATGCAAATATTTTCAACGGATTCTTGTTCAGGGCGTCGTTGACTATGACTGAGTACAATTTCAAGACATTCCAACATACTTGGAATGTCCAAGTGCATGGATCGCTTTCCTGATTTTCAAAAGTTCATTAAAAATATTCTTCAAGAGATATGCAAATATATTCAACGGATTCTTGTTCAGGGCATGCTTGACTATGACTGTGTACAATTTCAAGACATTCCAAGATACTTTTGGGGTCTTTTTTGAATAAAAAGTTAAGTCACTGCCTAAGTGCACAGACTTTCCTCATTTTCAAAAATTCATTAAAAATATTCCTTAAGAGATATGCAAATATTTTCAATTGATTCTTGTTCAGGGCGTCGTTGACTATGACTGAGTACAATTTCAAGACATTCCAACATACTTGGAATGTCCAAGTGCATGGATCGCTTTCCGGATTTTCAAAAATTCATTAAAAATATTCTTCAAGAGATATGCAAATATATTCAACAGATTCTTGTTCAGGGCATGCTTGACTATGACTGTGTACAATTTCAAGACATTCCAAGATACTTTTGGGGTCTTTTTTGAATAAAAACTTAAGTCACTGCCTAAGTGCACAGGCTTTCCTCATTTTCAAAAATTCATTTAAAATATTCCTTAAGAGATATGCAAATATTTTCAATGGATTCTTGTTCAGGGCGTTGTTGACTATGACTGAGTACAATTTCAAGACATTCCAACATACTTGGAATGTCCAAGTGCATGGATCGCTTTCCGGATTTTCAAAAATTCATTAAAAATATTCTTTAAGAGATATGCAAATATATTCCACGGATTCTTGTTCAGGGCATGCTTGACTATGACTGTGTACAATTTCAAGACATTCCAAGATACTTTTGGGGTCTTTTTTGACGAAAAAGTTAAGTCACTGCCTAAGTGCATGGATCGCTTTCCTGATTTTCAGAAATTCTTTAAAAATATTCCTTAAACGATATGCAAATATTTTCAACGGATTCTTGTTCAGGGCGTCGTTGACTATGACTGAGTACAATTTCAAGACATTCCAACATACTTGGAATGTCCAAGTGCATGGATCGCTTTCCTGATTTTCAAAAGTTCATTAAAAATATTCTTCAAGAGATATGCAAATATATTCAACGGATTCTTGTTCAGGGCATGCTTGACTATGACTGTGTACAATTTCAAGACATTCCAAGATACTTTTGGGGTCTTTTTTGAATAAAAAGTTAAGTCACTGCCTAAGTGCACAGACTTTCCTCATTTTCAAAAATTCATTAAAAATATTCCTTAAGAGATATGCAAATATTTTCAATTGATTCTTGTTCAGGGCGTCGTTGACTATGACTGAGTACAATTTCAAGACATTCCAACATACTTGGAATGTCCAAGTGCATGGATCGCTTTTCGGATTTTCAAAAATTCATTAAAAATATTCTTCAAGAGATATGCAAATATATTCAACGGATTCTTGTTCAGGGCATGCTTGACTATGACTGTGTACAATTTCAAGACATTCCAAGATACTTTTGGGGTCTTTTTTGACGAAAAAGTTAAGTCACTGCCTAAGTGCATGGATCGCTTTCCTGATTTTCAAAAATTCATTAAAAATATTCCTTAAGCGATATGCAAATATTTTCAACGGATTCTTGTTCAGGGCGTCGTTGACTATGACTGAGTACAATTTCAAGACATTCCAACATACTTGGAATGTCCAAGTGCATGGATCGCTTTCCTGATTTTCAAAAGTTCATTAAAAATATTCTTCAAGAGATATGCAAATATATTCAACGGATTCTTGTTCAGGGCATGCTTGACTATGACTGTGTACAATTTCAAGACATTCCAAGATACCTTTGGGGTCTTTTTTGAATAAAAAGTTAAGTCACTGCCTAAGTGCACAGACTTTCATCATTTTCAAAAATTCATTAAAAATATTCCTTAAGAGATATGCAAATATTTTCAATGGATTCTTGTTCAGGGCGTCGTTGACTATGACCAAGTACAATTTCAAGACATTCCAACATACTTGGAATGTCCAAGTGCATGGATCGCTTTCCGGATTTTCAAAAATTCATTAAAAATATTCTTCAAGAGATATGCAAATATATTCAACGGATTCTTGTTCAGGGCATGCTTGACTATGACTGTGTACAATTTCAAGACATTCCAAGATACTTTTGGGGTCTTTTTTGACGAAAAAGTTAAGTCACTGCCTAAGTGCATGGATCGCTTTCCTGATTTTCAGAAATTCTTAAAAAATATTCCTTAAACGATATGCAAATATTTTCAACGGATTCTTGTTCAGGGCGTCGTTGACTATGACTGAGTACAATTTCAAGACATTCCAACATACTTGGAATGTCCAAGTGCATGGATCGCTTTCCTGATTTTCAAAAGTTCATTAAAAATATTCTTCAAGAGATATGCAAATATATTCAACGGATTCTTGTTCAGGGCATGCTTGACTATGACTGTGTACAATTTCAAGACATTCCAAGATACTTTTGGGGTCTTTTTTGAATAAAAAGTTAAGTCACTGCCTAAGTGCACAGACTTTCCTCATTTTCAAAAATTCATTAAAAATATTCCTTAAGAGATATACAAATATTTTCAATTGATTCTTGTTCAGGGCGTCGTTGACTATGACTGAGTACAATTTCAAGACATTCCAACATACTTGGAATGTCCAAGTGCATGGATCGCTTTTCGGATTTTCAAAAATTCATTAAAAATATTCTTCAAGAGATATGCAAATATATTCAACGGATTCTTGTTCAGGGCATGCTTGACTATGACTGTGTACAATTTCAAGACATTCCAAGATACTTTTGGGGTCTTTTTTGACAAAAAAGTTAAGTCACTGCCTAAGTGCATGGATCGCTTTCCTGATTTTCAGAAATTCTTTAAAAATATTCCTTAAACGATATGCAAATATTTTCAACGGATTCTTGTTCAGGGCGTCGTTGACTATGACTGAGTACAATTTCAAGACATTCCAACATACTTGGAATGTCCAAGTGCATGGATCGCTTTCCTGATTTTCAAAAGTTCATTAAAAATATTCTTCAAGAGATATGCAAATATATTCAACGGATTCTTGTTCAGGGCATGCTTGACTATGACTGTGTACAATTTCAAGACATTCCAAGATACTTTTGGGGTCTTTTTTGACGAAAAAGTTAAGTCACTGCCTAAGTGCATGGATCGCTTTCCTGATTTTCAAAAATTCATTAAAAATATTCCTTAAGCGATATGCAAATATTTTCAACGGATTCTTGTTCAGGGCGTCGTTGACTATGACCGAGTACAATTTCAAGACATTCCAACATACTTTGAATGTCCAAGTACATGGATCGCTTTCCTGATTTTCAAAAGTTCATTAAAAATATTCTTCAAGAGATATGCAAATATATTCAACGGATTCTTGTTCAGGGCATGCTTGACTATGACTGTGTACAATTTCAAGACATTCCAAGATACTTTTGGGGTCTTTTTTGAATAAAAAGTTAAGTCACTGCCTAAGTGCACAGACTTTCCTCATTTTCAAAAATTCATTAAAAATATTCCTTAAGAGATATGCAAATATTTTCAATTGATTCTTGTTCAGAGCGTCGTTGACTATGACTGAGTACAATTTCAAGACATTCCAACATACTTGGAATGTCCAAGTGCATGGATCGCTTTTCAGATTTTCAAAAATTCATTAAAAATATTCTTCAAGAGATATGCAAATATATTCAACGGATTCTTGTTCAGGGCATGCTTGACTATGACTGTGTACAATTTCAAGACATTCCAAGATACTTTTGGGGTCTTTTTTGACGAAAAAGTTAAGTCACTGCCTAAGTGCATGGATCGCTTTCCTGATTTTCAAAAATTCATTAAAAATATTCCTTAAGCGATATGCAAATATTTTCAACGGATTCTTGTTCAGGGCGTCGTTGACTATGACTGAGTACAATTTCAAGACATTCCAACATACTTGGAATGTCCAAGTGCATGGATCGCTTTCCTGATTTTCAAAAGTTCATTAAAAATATTCTTCAAGAGATATGCAAATATATTCAACGGATTCTTGTTCAGGGCATGCTTGACTATGACTGTGTACAATTTCAAGACATTCCAAGATACTTTTGGGGTCTTTTTTGACGAAAAAGTTAAGTCACTGCCTAAGTGCATGGATCGCTTTCCTGATTTTCAAAAATTCATTAAAAATATTCCTTAAGCGATATGCAAATATTTTCAACGGATTCTTGTTCAGGGCGTCGTTGACTATGACCGAGTACAATTTCAAGACATTCCAACATACTTTGAATGTCCAGGTACATGGATCGCTTTCCTGATTTTCAAAAGTTCATTAAAAATATTCTTCAAGAGATATGCAAATATATTCAACGGATTCTTGTTCAGGGCATGCTTGACTATGACTGTGTACAATTTCAAGACATTCCAAGATACTTTTGGGGTCTTTTTTGAATAAAAAGTTAAGTAACTGCCTAAGTGCACAGAAACTCCTCATTTTCAAAAATTCATTTAAAATATTCCTTAAGAGATATGCAAATATTTTCAATAGATTCTTGTTCAGGGCGTCGTTGACTATGACTGAGTACAATTTCAAGACATTCCAACTTACTTGGAATGTCCAAGTGCATGGATAGCTTTCCGGATTTTCAAAAATTCATTATAAATATTCTTCAAGAGATATGCAAATATATTCAACGGATTCTTGTTCAGGGCATGCTTGACTATGACTGTGTACAATTTCAAGACATTCCAAGATACTTTTGGGGTCTTTTTTGACGAAAAAGTTAAGTCACTGCCTAAGTGCATGGATCGCTTTCCTGATTTTCAAAAATTCATTAAAAATATTCCTTAAGCGATATGCAAA
Organism: Microchirus variegatus; assembly: GCF_963457635.1. Classification (NCBI taxonomy): domain Eukaryota; kingdom Metazoa; phylum Chordata; class Actinopteri; order Pleuronectiformes; family Soleidae; genus Microchirus; species Microchirus variegatus. The sequence continues at coordinate 31,103,255 of NC_139808.1, forward strand.
TATTTTCAACGGATTCTTGTTCAGGGCGTCGTTGACTATGACTGAGTACAATTTCAAGACATTCCAACATACTTTGAATGTCCAAGTGCATGGATCGCTTTCCTGATTTTCAAAAGTTCATTAAAAATATTCTTCAAGAGATATGCAAATATATTCAACGGATTCTTGTTCAGGGCATGCTTGACTATGACTGTGTACAATTTCAAGACATTCCAAGATACTTTTGGGGTCTTTTTTGACGAAAAAGTTAAGTCACTGCCTAAGTGCATGGATCGCTTTCCTGATTTTCAGAAATTCTTTAAAAATATTCCTTAAACGATATGCAAATATTTTCAACGGATTCTTGTTCAGGGCGTCGTTGACTATGACTGAGTACAATTTCAAGACATTCCAACATACTTGGAATGTCCAAGTGCATGGATCGCTTTCCGGATTTTCAAAAATTCATTAAAAATATTCTTCTAGAGATATGCAAATATATTCAACGGATTCTTATTCAGGGCATGCTTGACTATGACTGTGTACAATTTCAAGACATTCCAATTTACTTTTGGGGTTTTTTTTGAAAAAAAAGTCAAGTCACTAAGTGCATCAGGGCAAATGGATCGTTTCCTTCGTCTCACCTGATATCCTGCTGTGTGATCCACGGTGTCCAAACGTTTGTTTCCAGCGACTGGACGACATGGATGAACTCCTGCAGCTTTAATTCTTTAAAAACAACCCAAAAACATCAAAAGTTAAGTCACTGCCTAAGTGCATGGATCGCTTTCCTGATTTTCAAAAATTCATTAAAAATATTCCTCAAGAGATATGCAAATATATTCAACGGATTCTTGTTCAGGGCATGCTTGACTATGACTGTGTACAATTTCAAGACATTCCAAGATACTTTTGGGGTCTTTTTTGAAAAAAAAGTCAAGTCACTAAGTGCATCAGGGCAAATGGATCGTTTCCTCCGTCTCACCTTATTTCCTGCTGTGTGATCCATGGTGTCCAAACGTTTGTTTCCAGCGACTGGGCGACATGGATGAACTCCTGCAGCTTTAATGCTTTAAAAACAAACCAAAAACATCAAAAGTTAAGTCACTGCCTAAGTGCATGGATCGCTTTCCTAATTTTCAAAAATTCATTAAAAATATTCCTTAAGAGATATGCAAATATTTTCAATTGATTCTTGTTCAGGGCGTCGTTGACTATGACTGAGTACAATTTCAAGACATTCCAACATACTTGGAATGTCCAAGTGCATGGATCGCTTTCCTGATTTTCAAAAGTTCATTAAAAATATTCTTCAAGAGATATGCAAATATATTCAACGGATTCTTGTTCAGGGCATGCTTGACTATGACTGTGTACAATTTCAAGACATATCAAGATACTTTTGGGGTCTTTTTTGAATAAAAAGTTAAGTCACTGCCTAAGTGCACAGACTTTCCTCATTTTCAAAAATTCATTAAAAATAATCCTTAAGAGATATGCAAATATTTTCAATTGATTCTTGTTCAGGGCGTCGTTGACTATGACTGAGTACAATTTCAAGACATTCCAACATACTTGGAATGTCCAAGTGCATGGATCGCTTTTCGGATTTTCAAAAATTCATTAAAAATATTCTTCAAGAGATATGCAAATATATTCAACGGATTCTTGTTCAGGGCATGCTTGACTATGACTGTGTACAATTTCAAGACATTCCAAGATACTTTTGGGGTCTTTTTTGACGAAAAAGTTAAGTCACTGCCTAAGTGCATGGATCGCTTTCCTGATTTTCAAAAATTCATTTAAAATAATCCTTAAGAGATATGCAAATATTTTCAATTGATTCTTGTTCAGGGCGTCGTTGACTATGACTGAGTACAATTTCAAGACATTCCAACATACTTGGAATGTCCAAGTGCATGGATCGCTTTTCGGATTTTCAAAAATTCATTAAAAATATTCTTCAAGAGATATGCAAATATATTCAACGGATTCTTGTTCAGGGCATGCTTGACTATGACTGTGTACAATTTCAAGACATTCCAAGATACTTTTGGGGTCTTTTTTGACGAAAAAGTTAAGTCACTGCCTAAGTGCATGGATCGCTTTCCTGATTTTCAAAAATTCATTAAAAATATTCCTTAAGCGATATGCAAATATTTTCAACGGATTCTTGTTCAGGGCGTCGTTGACTATGACTGAGTACAATTTCAAGACATTCCAACATACTTGGAATGTCCAAGTGCATGGATCGCTTTCCGGATTTTCAAAAATTCATTAAAAATATTCTTCTAGAGATATGCAAATATATTCAACGGATTCTTGTTCAGGGCATGCTTGACTATGACTGTGTACAATTTCAAGACATTCCAAGATACTTTTGGGGTCTTTTTTGAAAAAAAAGTCAAGTCACTAAGTGCATCAGGGCAAATGGATCGTTTCCTCCGTCTCACCTTATTTCCTGCTGTGTGATCCATGGTGTCCAAACGTTTGTTTCCAGCGACTGGGCAACATGGATGAACTCCTGCAGCTTTAATGCTTTAAAAACAAACCAAAAACATCAAAAGTTAAGTCACTGCCTAAGTGCATGGATCGCTTTCCTAATTTTCAAAAATTCATTAAAAATATTCCTTAAGAGATATGCAAATATTTTCAATTGATTCTTGTTCAGGGCGTCGTTGACTATGACTGAGTACAATTTCAAGACATTCCAACATACTTGGAATGTCCAAGTGCATGGATCGCTTTTCGGATTTTCAAAAATTCATTAAAAATATTCTTCAAGAGATATGCAAATATATTCAACGGATTCTTGTTCAGGGCATGCTTGACTATGACTGTGTACAATTTCAAGACATTCCAAGATACTTTTGGGGTCTTTTTTGAATAAAAAGTTAAGTCACTGCCTAAGTGCATGGATCGCTTTCCTGATTTTCAAAAATTCATTAAAAATATTCCTTAAGCGATATGCAAATATTTTCAACGGATTCTTGTTCAGGGCGTCGTTGACTATGACTGAGTACAATTTCAAGACATTCCAACATACTTGGAATGTCCAAGTGCATGGATCGCTTTCCTGATTTTCAAAAGTTCATTAAAAATATTCTTCAAGAGATATGCAAATATATTCAACGGATTCTTATTCAGGGCATGCTTGACTATGACTGTGTACAATTTCAAGACATTCCAAGATACCTTTGGGGTCTTTTTTGGATAAAAAGTTAAGTCACTGCCTAAGTGCACAGACTTTCATCATTTTCAAAAATTCATTAAAAATATTCCTTAAGAGATATGCAAATATTTTCAATGGATTCTTGTTCAGGGCGTCGTTGACTATGACCGAGTACAATTTCAAGACATTCCAACATACTTGGAATGTCCAAGTGCATGGATCGCTTTCCGGATTTTCAAAAATTCATTAAAAATATTCTTCAAGAGATATGCAAATATATTCAACGGATTCTTGTTCAGGGCATGCTTGACTATGACTGTGTACAATTTCAAGACATTCCAAGATACTTTTGGGGTCTTTTTTGACAAAAAAGTTAAGTCACTGCCTAAGTGCATGGATCGCTTTCCTGATTTTCAAAAATTCATTAAAAATATTCCTTAAGCGATATGCAAATATTTTCAACGGATTCTTGTTCAGGGCGTCGTTGACTATGACTGAGTACAATTTCAAGACATTCCAACATACTTGGAATGTCCAAGTGCATGGATCGCTTTCCTGATTTTCAAAAGTTCATTAAAAATATTCTTCAAGAGATATGCAAATATATTCAACGGATTCTTGTTCAGGGCATGCTTGACTATGACTGTGTTCAATTTCAAGACATTCCAAGATACCTTTGGGGTCTTTTTTGAATAAAAAGTTAAGTCACTGCCTAAGTGCACAGACTTTCATCATTTTCAAAAATTCATTAAAAATATTCCTTAAGAGATATGCAAATATTTTCAATGGATTCTTGTTCAGGGCGTCGTTGACTATGACCGAGTACAATTTCAAGACATTCCAACATACTTGGAATGTCCAAGCGCATGGATCGCTTTCCGGATTTTCAAAAATTCATTAAAAATATTCTTCAAGAGATATGCAAATATATTCAACGGATTCTTGTTCAGGGCATGCTTGACTATGACTGTGTACAATTTCAAGACATTCCAAGATACTTTTGGGGTCTTTTTTGACGAAAAAGTTAAGTCACTGCCTAAGTGCATGGATCGCTTTCCTGATTTTCAGAAATTCTTTAAAAATATTCCTTAAACGATATGCAAATATTTTCAACGGATTCTTGTTCAGGGCGTCGTTGACTATGACTGAGTACAATTTCAAGACATTCCAACATACTTGGAATGTCCAAGTGCATGGATCGCTTTCCTGATTTTCAAAAGTTCATTAAAAATATTCTTCAAGAGATATGCAAATATATTCAACGGATTCTTGTTCAGGGCATGCTTGACTATGACTGTGTACAATTTCAAGACATTCCAAGATACTTTTGGGGTCTTTTTTGAATAAAAAGTTAAGTCACTGCCTAAGTGCACAGACTTTCCTCATTTTCAAAAATTCATTAAAAATATTCCTTAAGAGATATGCAAATATTTTCAATTGATTCTTGTTCAGGGCGTCGTTGACTATGACTGAGTACAATTTCAAGACATTCCAACATACTTGGAATGTCCAAGTGCATGGATCGCTTTTCGGATTTTCAAAAATTCATTAAAAATATTCTTCAAGAGATATGCAAATATATTCAACGGATTCTTGTTCAGGGCATGCTTGACTATGACTGTGTACAATTTCAAGACATTCCAAGATACTTTTGGGGTCTTTTTTGACGAAAAAGTTAAGTCACTGCCTAAGTGCATGGATCGCTTTCCTGATTTTCAGAAATTCTTTAAAAATATTCCTTAAACGATATGCAAATATTTTCAACGGATTCTTGTTCAGGGCGTCGTTGACTATGACTGAGTACAATTTCAAGACATTCCAACATACTTGGAATGTCCAAGTGCATGGATCGCTTTCCTGATTTTCAAAAGTTCATTAAAAATATTCTTCAAGAGATATGCAAATATATTCAACGGATTCTTGTTCAGGGCATGCTTGACTATGACTGTGTACAATTTCAAGACATTCCAAGATACTTTTGGGGTCTTTTTTGAATAAAAAGTTAAGTCACTGCCTAAGTGCACAGACTTTCCTCATTTTCAAAAATTCATTAAAAATATTCCTTAAGAGATATGCAAATATATTCAATGGATTCTTGTTCAGGGCGTCGTTGACTATGACCGAGTACAATTTCAAGACATTCCAACATACTTGGAATGTCCAAGTGCATGGATCGCTTTTCGGATTTTCAAAAATTCATTAAAAATATTCTTCAAGAGATATGCAAATATATTCAACGGATTCTTGTTCAGGGCATGCTTGACTATGACTGTGTACAATTTCAAGACATTCCAAGATACTTTTGGGGTCTTTTTTGAATAAAAAGTTAAGTCACTGCCTAAGTGCATGGATCGCTTTCCTGATTTTCAAAAATTCATTTAAAATATTCCTTAAGCGATATGCAAATATTTTCAACGGATTCTTGTTCAGGGCGTCGTTGACTATGACTGAGTACAATTTCAAGACATTCCAACATACTTGGAATGTCCAAGTGCATGGATCGCTTTCCTGATTTTCAAAAGTTCATTAAAAATATTCTTCAAGAGATATGCAAATATATTCAACGGATTCTTATTCAGGGCATGCTTGACTATGACTGTGTACAATTTCAAGACATTCCAAGATACCTTTGGGGTCTTTTTTGGATAAAAAGTTAAGTCACTGCCTAAGTGCACAGACTTTCATCATTTTCAAAAATTCATTAAAAATATTCCTTAAGAGATATGCAAATATTTTCAATGGATTCTTGTTCAGGGCGTCGTTGACTATGACCGAGTACAATTTCAAGACATTCCAACATACTTGGAATGTCCAAGTGCATGGATCGCTTTCCGGATTTTCAAAAATTCATTAAAAATATTCTTCAAGAGATATGCAAATATATTCAACGGATTCTTGTTCAGGGCATGCTTGACTATGACTGTGTACAATTTCAAGACATTCCAAGATACTTTTGGGGTCTTTTTTGACAAAAAAGTTAAGTCACTGCCTAAGTGCATGGATCGCTTTCCTGATTTTCAAAAATTCATTAAAAATATTCCTTAAGCGATATGCAAATATTTTCAACGGATTCTTGTTCAGGGCGTCGTTGACTATGACTGAGTACAATTTCAAGACATTCCAACATACTTGGAATGTCCAAGTGCATGGATCGCTTTCCTGATTTTCAAAAGTTCATTAAAAATATTCTTCAAGAGATATGCAAATATATTCAACGGATTCTTGTTCAGGGCATGCTTGACTATGACTGTGTTCAATTTCAAGACATTCCAAGATACCTTTGGGGTCTTTTTTGAATAAAAAGTTAAGTCAATGCCTAAGTGCACAGACTTTCATCATTTTCAAAAATTCATTAAAAATATTCCTTAAGAGATATGCAAATATTTTCAATGGATTCTTGTTCAGGGCGTCGTTGACTATGACCGAGTACAATTTCAAGACATTCCAACATACTTGGAATGTCCAAGCGCATGGATCGCTTTCCGGATTTTCAAAAATTCATTAAAAATATTCTTCAAGAGATATGCAAATATATTCAACGGATTCTTGTTCAGGGCATGCTTGACTATGACTGTGTACAATTTCAAGACATTCCAAGATACTTTTGGGGTCTTTTTTGACGAAAAAGTTAAGTCACTGCCTAAGTGCATGGATCGCTTTCCTGATTTTCAGAAATTCTTTAAAAATATTCCTTAAACGATATGCAAATATTTTCAACGGATTCTTGTTCAGGGCGTCGTTGACTATGACTGAGTACAATTTCAAGACATTCCAACATACTTGGAATGTCCAAGTGCATGGATCGCTTTCCTGATTTTCAAAAGTTCATTAAAAATATTCTTCAAGAGATATGCAAATATATTCAACGGATTCTTGTTCAGGGCATGCTTGACTATGACTGTGTACAATTTCAAGACATTCCAAGATACTTTTGGGGTCTTTTTTGAATAAAAAGTTAAGTCACTGCCTAAGTGCACAGACTTTCCTCATTTTCAAAAATTCATTAAAAATATTCCTTAAGAGATATGCAAATATTTTCAATTGATTCTTGTTCAGGGCGTCGTTGACTATGACTGAGTACAATTTCAAGACATTCCAACATACTTGGAATGTCCAAGTGCATGGATCGCTTTTCGGATTTTCAAAAATTCATTAAAAATATTCTTCAAGAGATATGCAAATATATTCAACGGATTCTTGTTCAGGGCATGCTTGACTATGACTGTGTACAATTTCAAGACATTCCAAGATACTTTTGGGGTCTTTTTTGACGAAAAAGTTAAGTCACTGCCTAAGTGCATGGATCGCTTTCCTGATTTTCAGAAATTCTTTAAAAATATTCCTTAAACGATATGCAAATATTTTCAACGGATTCTTGTTCAGGGCGTCGTTGACTATGACTGAGTACAATTTCAAGACATTCCAACATACTTGGAATGTCCAAGTGCATGGATCGCTTTCCTGATTTTCAAAAGTTCATTAAAAATATTCTTCAAGAGATATGCAAATATATTCAACGGATTCTTGTTCAGGGCATGCTTGACTATGACTGTGTACAATTTCAAGACATTCCAAGATACTTTTGGGGTCTTTTTTGAATAAAAAGTTAAGTCACTGCCTAAGTGCACAGACTTTCCTCATTTTCAAAAATTCATTAAAAATATTCCTTAAGAGATATGCAAATATATTCAATGGATTCTTGTTCAGGGCGTCGTTGACTATGACCGAGTACAATTCCAAGACATTCCAACATACTTGGAATGTCCAAGTGCATGGATCGCTTTTCGGATTTTCAAAAATTCATTAAAAATATTCTTCAAGAGATATGCAAATATATTCAACGGATTCTTGTTCAGGGCATGCTTGACTATGACTGTGTACAATTTCAAGACATTCCAAGATACTTTTGGGGTCTTTTTTGAATAAAAAGTTAAGTCACTGCCTAAGTGCATGGATCGCTTTCCTGATTTTCAAAAATTCATTAAAAATATTCCTTAAGCGATATGCAAATATTTTCAACGGATTCTTGTTCAGGGCGTCGTTGACTATGACTGAGTACAATTTCAAGACATTCCAAAATACTTGGAATGTCCAAGTGCATGGATCGCTTTCCTGATTTTCAAAAGTTCATTAAAAATATTCTTCAAGAGATATGCAAATATATTCAACGGATTCTTATTCAGGGCATGCTTGACTATGACTGTGTACAATTTCAAGACATTCCAAGATACCTTTGGGGTCCTTTTTGGATAAAAAGTTAAGTCACTGCCTAAGTGCACAGACTTTCATCATTTTCAAAAATTCATTAAAAATATTCCTTAAGAGATATGCAAATATTTTCAATGGATTCTTGTTCAGGGCGTCGTTGACTATGACCGAGTACAATTTCAAGACATTCCAACATACTTGGAATGTCCAAGTGCATGGATCGCTTTCCGGATTTTCAAAAATTCATTAAAAATATTCTTCAAGAGATATGCAAATATATTCAACGGATTCTTGTTCAGGGCATGCTTGACTATGACTGTGTACAATTTCAAGACATTCCAAGATACTTTTGGGGTCTTTTTTGACAAAAAAGTTAAGTCACTGCCTAAGTGCATGGATCGCTTTCCTGATTTTCAAAAATTCATTAAAAATATTCCTTAAGCGATATGCAAATATTTTCAACGGATTCTTGTTCAGGGCGTCGTTGACTATGACTGAGTACAATTTCAAGACATTCCAACATACTTGGAATGTCCAAGTGCATGGATCGCTTTCCTGATTTTCAAAAGTTCATTAAAAATATTCTTCAAGAGATATGCAAATATATTCAACGGATTCTTGTTCAGGGCATGCTTGACTATGACTGTGTTCAATTTCAAGACATTCCAAGATACCTTTGGGGTCTTTTTTGAATAAAAAGTTAAGTCACTGCCTAAGTGCACAGACTTTCATCATTTTCAAAAATTCATTAAAAATATTCCTTAAGAGATATGCAAATATTTTCAATGGATTCTTGTTCAGGGCGTCGTTGACTATGACCGAGTACAATTTCAAGACATTCCAACATACTTGGAATGTCCAAGCGCATGGATCGCTTTCCGGATTTTCAAAAATTCATTAAAAATATTCTTCAAGAGATATGCAAATATATTCAACGGATTCTTGTTCAGGGCATGCTTGACTATGACTGTGTACAATTTCAAGACATTCCAAGATACTTTTGGGGTCTTTTTTGACGAAAAAGTTAAGTCACTGCCTAAGTGCATGGATCGCTTTCCTGATTTTCAGAAATTCTTTAAAAATATTCCTTAAACGATATGCAAATATTTTCAACGGATTCTTGTTCAGGGCGTCGTTGACTATGACTGAGTACAATTTCAAGACATTCCAACATACTTGGAATGTCCAAGTGCATGGATCGCTTTCCTGATTTTCAAAAGTTCATTAAAAATATTCTTCAAGAGATATGCAAATATATTCAACGGATTCTTGTTCAGGGCATGCTTGACTATGACTGTGTACAATTTCAAGACATTCCAAGATACTTTTGGGGTCTTTTTTGAATAAAAAGTTAAGTCACTGCCTAAGTGCACAGACTTTCCTCATTTTCAAAAATTCATTAAAAATATTCCTTAAGAGATATGCAAATATATTCAATGGATTCTTGTTCAGGGCGTCGTTGACTATGACCGAGTACAATTTCAAGACATTCCAACATACTTGGAATGTCCAAGTGCATGGATCGCTTTCCGGATTTTCAAAAATTCATTAAAAATATTCTTCAAGAGATATGCAAATATATTCAACGGATTCTTGTTCAGGGCATTCTTGACTATGACTGTGTACAATTTCAAGACATTCCAAGATACTTTTGGGGTCTTTTTTGACGAAAAAGTTAAGTCACTGCCTAAGTGCACAGACTTTCCTCATTTTCAAAAATTCATTAAAAATATTCCTTAAGAGATATGCAAATATTTTCAATTGATTCTTGTTCAGGGCGTCGTTGACTATGACTGAGTACAATTTCAAGACATTCCAACATACTTGGAATGTCCAAGTGCATGGATCGCTTTTCGGATTCTCAAAAATTCATTAAAAATATTCTTCAAGAGATATGCAAATATATTCAACGGATTCTTGTTCAGGGCATGCTTGACTATGACTGTGTACAATTTCAAGACATTCCAAGATACTTTTGGGGTCTTTTTTGACAAAAAAGTTAAGTCACTGCCTAAGTGCATGGATCGCTTTCCTGATTTTCAGAAATTCTTTAAAAATATTCCTTAAACGATATGCAAATATTTTCAACGGATTCTTGTTCAGGGCGTCGTTGACTATGACTGAGTACAATTTCAAGACATTCCAACATACTTGGAATGTCCAAGTGCATGGATCGCTTTCCTGATTTTCAAAAGTTCATTAAAAATATTCTTCAAGAGATATGCAAATATATTCAACGGATTCTTGTTCAGGGCATGCTTGACTATGACTGTGTACAATTTCAAGACATTCCAAGATACTTTTGGGGTCTTTTTTGAATAAAAAGTTAAGTCACTGCCTAAGTGCACAGACTTTCCTCATTTTCAAAAATTCATTAAAAATATTCCTTAAGAGATATGCAAATATTTTCAATTGATTCTTGTTCAGGGCGTCGTTGACTATGACTGAGTACAATTTCAAGACATTCCAACATACTTTGAATGTCCAAGTGCATGGATCGCTTTTCGGATTTTCAAAAATTCATTAAAAATATTCTTCAAGAGATATGCAAATATATTCAACGGATTCTTGTTCAGGGCATGCTTGACTATGACTGTGTACAATTTCAAGACATTCCAAGATACTTTTGGGGTCTTTTTTGACAAAAAAGTTAAGTCACTGCCTAAGTGCATGGATCGCTTTCCTGATTTTCAGAAATTCTTTAAAAATATTCCTTAAACGATATGCAAATATTTTCAACGGATTCTTGTTCAGGGCGTCGTTGACTATGACTGAGTACAATTTCAAGACATTCCAACATACTTGGAATGTCCAAGTGCATGGATCGCTTTCCTGATTTTCAAAAGTTCATTAAAAATATTCTTCAAGAGATATGCAAATATATTCAATGGATTCTTGTTCAGGGCATGCTTGACTATGACTGTGTACAATTTCAAGACATTCCAAGATACTTTTGGGGTCTTTTTTGACGAAAAAGTTAAGTCACTGCCTAAGTGCACAGACTTTCCTCATTTTCAAAAATTCATTAAAAATATTCCTTAAGAGATATGCAAATATTTTCAATGGATTCTTGTTCAGGGCGTCGTTGACTATGACCGAGTACAATTTCAAGACATTCCAACATACTTGGAATGTCCAAGTGCATGGATTGCTTTCCGGATTTTCAAAAATTCATTAAAAATATTCTTCAAGAGATATGCAAATATATTCAACGGATTCTTGTTCAGGGCATTCTTGACTATGACTGTGTACAATTTCAAGACATTCCAAGATACTTTTGGGGTCTTTTTTGACGAAAAAGTTAAGTCACTGCCTAAGTGCATGGATCGCTTTCCTGATTTTCAGAAATTCTTTAAAAATATTCCTTAAGAGATATGCAAATATTTTCAACGGATTCTTGTTCAGGGCGTCGTTGACTATGACTGAGTACAATTTCAAGACATTCCAACATACTTGGAATGTCCAAGTGCATGGATCGCTTTCCGGATTTTCAAAAATTCATTAAAAATATTCTTCAAGAGATATGCAAATATATTCAACGGATTCTTGTTCAGGGCATGCTTGACTATGACTGTGTACAATTTCAAGACATTCCAAGATACTTTTGGGGTCTTTTTTGAATAAAAAGTTAAGTCACTGCCTAAGTGCACAGACTTTCCTCATTTTCAAAAATTCATTAAAAATATTCCTTAAGAGATATGCAAATATTTTCAATTGATTCTTGTTCAGGGCGTCGTTGACTATGACTGAGTACAATTTCAAGACATTCCAACATACTTGGAATGTCCAAGTGCATGGATCGCTTTCCTGATTTTCAAAAGTTCATTAAAAATATTCTTCAAGAGATATGCAAATATATTCAACGGATTCTTGTTCAGGGCATGCTTGACTATGACTGTGTACAATTTCAAGACATTCCAAGATACCTTTGGGGTCTTTTTTGAATAAAAAGTTAAATCACTGCCTAAGTGCACAGACTTTCATCATTTTCAAAAATTCATTTAAAATATTCCTTAAGAGATATGCAAATATTTTCAATGGATTCTTGTTCAGGGCGTCGTTGACTATGACCGAGTACAATTTCAAGACATTCCAAAATACTTGGAATGTCCAAGTGCATGGATCACTTTCCGGATTTTCAAAAATTCATTAAAAATATTCTTCAAGAGATATGCAAATATATTCAACGGATTCTTGTTCAGGGCATGCTTGACTATGACTGTGTACAATTTCAAGACATTCCAAGATACTTTTGGGGTCTTTTTTGACGAAAAAGTTAAGTCACTGCCTAAGTGCATGGATCGCTTTCCTGATTTTCAGAGATTCTTTAAAAATATTCCTTAAACGATATGCAAATATTTTCAACGGATTCTTGTTCAGGGCGTCGTTGACTATGACTGAGTACAATTTCAAGACATTCCAACATACTTGGAATGTCCAAGTGCATGGATCGCTTTCCTGATTTTCAAAAGTTCATTAAAAATATTCTTCAAGAGATATGCAAATATATTCAACGGATTCTTGTTCAGGGCATGCTTGACTATGACTGTGTACAATTTCAAGACATTCCAAGATACCTTTGGGGTCTTTTTTGAATAAAAAGTTAAGTCACTGCCTAAGTGCACAGACTTTCATCATTTTCAAAAATTCATTAAAAATATTCCTTAAGAGATATGCAAATATTTTCAATTGATTCTTGTTCAGGGCGTCGTTGACTATGACTGAGTACAATTTCAAGACATTCCAACATACTTGGAATGTCCAAGTGCATGGATCGCTTTTCGGATTTTCAAAAATTCATTAAAAATATTCTTCAAGAGATATGCAAATATATTCAACGGATTCTTGTTCAGGGCATGCTTGACTATGACTGTGTACAATTTCAAGACATTCCAAGATACTTTTGGGGTCTTTTTTGACGAAAAAGTTAAGTCACTGCCTAAGTGCATGGATCGCTTTCCTGATTTTCAGAAATTCTTTAAAAATATTCCTTAAACGATATGCAAATATTTTCAACGGATTCTTGTTCAGGGCGTCGTTGACTATGACTGAGTACAATTTCAAGACATTCCAACATACTTGGAATGTCCAAGTGCATGGATCGCTTTCCGGATTTTCAAAAATTCATTAAAAATATTCTTCAAGAGATATGCAAATATATTCAACGGATTCTTGTTCAGGGCATGCTTGACTATGACTGTGTACAATTTCAAGACATTCCAAGATACTTTTGGGGTCTTTTTTGACGAAAAAGTTAAGTCACTGCCTAAGTGCATGGATCGCTTTCCTGATTTTCAGAGATTCTTTAAAAATATTCCTTAAACGATATGCAAATATTTTCAACGGATTCTTGTTCAGGGCGTCGTTGACTATGACTGAGTACAATTTCAAGACATTCCAACATACTTGGAATGTCCAAGTGCATGGATCGCTTTCCTGATTTTCAAAAGTTCATTAAAAATATTCTTCAAGAGATATGCAAATATATTCAACGGATTCTTGTTCAGGGCATGCTTGACTATGACTGTGTACAATTTCAAGACATTCCAAGATACCTTTGGGGTCTTTTTTGAATAAAAAGTTAAATCACTGCCTAAGTGCACAGACTTTCATCATTTTCAAAAATTCATTAAAAATATTCCTTAAGAGATATGCAAATATTTTCAATGGATTCTTGTTCAGGGCGTCGTTGACTATGACCGAGTACAATTTCAAGACATTCCAAAATACTTGGAATGTCCAAGTGCATGGATCACTTTCCGGATTTTCAAAAATTCATTAAAAATATTCTTCAAGAGATATGCAAATATATTCAACGGATTCTTGTTCAGGGCATGCTTGACTATGACTGTGTACAATTTCAAGACATTCCAAGATACTTTTGGGGTCTTTTTTGACGAAAAAGTTAAGTCACTGCCTAAGTGCATGGATCGCTTTCCTGATTTTCAGAGATTCTTTAAAAATATTCCTTAAACGATATGCAAATATTTTCAACGGATTCTTGTTCAGGGCGTCGTTGACTATGACTGAGTACAATTTCAAGACATTCCAACATACTTGGAATGTCCAAGTGCATGGATCGCTTTCCTGATTTTCAAAAGTTCATTAAAAATATTCTTCAAGAGATATGCAAATATATTCAACGGATTCTTGTTCAGGGCATGCTTGACTATGACTGTGTACAATTTCAAGACATTCCAAGATACCTTTGGGGTCTTTTTTGAATAAAAAGTTAAGTCACTGCCTAAGTGCACAGACTTTCATCATTTTCAAAAATTCATTAAAAATATTCCTTAAGAGATATGCAAATATTTTCAATGGATTCTTGTTCAGGGCGTCGTTGACTATGACCGAGTACAATTTCAAGACATTCCAACATACTTGGAATGTCCAAGTGCATGGATCGCTTTCCGGATTTTCAAAAATTAATTAAAAATATTCTTCAAGAGATATGCAAATATATTCAACGGATTCTTGTTCAGGGCATTCTTGACTATGACTGTGTACAATTTCAAGACATTCCAAGATACTTTTGGGGTCTTTTTTGACGAAAAAGTTAAGTCACTGCCTAAGTGCATGGATCGCTTTCCTGATTTTCAGAAATTCTTTAAAAATATTCCTTAAACTATACGCAAATATTTTCAACGGATTCTTGTTCAGGGCGTCGTTGACTATGACTGAGTACAATTTCAAGACATTCCAACATACTTGGAATGTCCAAGTGCATGGATCGCTTTCCTGATTTTCAAAAGTTCATTAAAAATATTCTTCAAGAGATATGCAAATATATTCAACGGATTCTTGTTCAGGGCATGCTTGACTATGACTGTGTACAATTTCAAGACATTCCAAGATACTTTTGGGGTCTTTTTTGACAAAAAAGTTAAGTCACTGCCTAAGTGCATGGATCGCTTTCCTGATTTTCAAAAATTCATTAGAAATATTCCTTAAGCGATATGCAAATATTTTCAACGGATTCTTGTTCAGGGCGTCGTTGACTATGACTGAGTACAATTTCAAGACATTCCAACATACTTGGAATGTCCAAGTGCATGGATCGCTTTCCTGATTTTCAAAAGTTCATTAAAAATATTCTTCAAGAGATATGCAAATATATTCAACGGATTCTTGTTCAGGGCATGCTTGACTATGACTGTGTACAATTTCAAGACATTCCAAGATACCTTTGGGGTCTTTTTTGAATAAAAAGTTAAGTCACTGCCTAAGTGCACAGACTTTCATCATTTTCAAAAATTCATTAAAAATATTCCGTAAGAGATATGCAAATATTTTCAATGGATTCTTGTTCAGGGCGTCGTTGACTATGACTGAGTACAATTTCAAGACATTCCAACATACTTGGAATGTCCAAGTGCATGGATCGCTTTCCGGATTTTCAAAAATTCATTAAAAATATTCTTCAAGAGATATGCAAATATATTCAACGGATTCTTGTTCAGGGCATTCTTGACTATGACTGTGTACAATTTCAAGACATTCCAAGATACTTTTGGGGTCTTTTTTGACGAAAAAGTTAAGTCACTGCCTAAGTGCATGGATCGCTTTCCTGATTTTCAGAAATTCTTTAAAAATATTCCTTAAACGATATGCAAATATTTTCAACGGATTCTTGTTCAGGGCGTCGTTGACTATGACTGAGTACAATTTCAAGACATTCCAACATACTTGGAATGTCCAAGTGCATGGATCGCTTTCCTGATTTTCAAAAGTTCATTAAAAATATTCTTCAAGAGATATGCAAATATATTCAACGGATTCTTGTTCAGGGCATGCTTGACTATGACTGTGTACAATTTCAAGACATTCCAAGATACCTTTGGGGTCTTTTTTGAATAAAAAGTTAAGTCACTGCCTAAGTGCACAGACTTTCATCATTTTCAAAAATTCATTAAAAATATTCCTTAAGAGATATGCAAATATTTTCAATGGATTCTTGTTCAGGGCGTCGTTGACTATGACTGAGTACAATTTCAAGACATTCCAACATACTTGGAATGTCCAAGTGCATGGATCGCTTTCCTGATTTTCAAAAGTTCATTAAAAATATTCTTCAAGAGATATGCAAATATATTCAACGGATTCTTGTTCAGGGCATGCTTGACTATGACTGTGTACAATTTCAAGACATTCCAAGATACTTTTGGGGTCTTTTTTGACAAAAAAGTTAAGTCACTGCCTAAGTGCATGGATTGCTTTCCTGATTTTCAAAAATTAATTAAAAATATTCCTTAAGCGATATGCAAATATTTTCAACGGATTCTTGTTCAGGGCGTCGTTGACTATGACTGAGTACAATTTCAAGACATTCCAACATACTTGGAATGTCCAAGTGCATGGATCGCTTTCCTGATTTTCAAAAGTTCATTAAAAATATTCTTCAAGAGATATGCAAATATATTCAACGGATTCTTGTTCAGGGCATGCTTGACTATGACTGTGTACAATTTCAAGACATTCCAAGATACCTTTGGGGTCTTTTTTGAATAAAAAGTTAAGTCACTGCCTAAGTGCACAGACTTTCATCATTTTCAAAAATTCATTAAAAATATTCCTTAAGAGATATGCAAATATTTTCAATGGATTCTTGTTCAGGGCGTCGTTGACTATGACCGAGTACAATTTCAAGACATTCCAACATACTTGGAATGTCCAAGTGCATGGATCGCTTTCCGGATTTTCAAAAATTCATTAAAAATATTCTTCAAGAGATATGCAAATATATTCAACGGATTCTTGTTCAGGGCATTCTTGACTATGACTGTGTACAATTTCAAGACATTCCAAGATACTTTTGGGGTCTTTTTTGACGAAAAAGTTAAGTCACTGCCTAAGTGCATGGATCGCTTTCCTGATTTTCAGAAATTCTTTAAAAATATTCCTTAAACTATACGCAAATATTTTCAACGGATTCTTGTTCAGGGCGTCGTTGACTATGACTGAGTACAATTTCAAGACATTCCAACATACTTGGAATGTCCAAGTGCATGGATCGCTTTCCTGATTTTCAAAAGTTCATTAAAAATATTCTTCAAGAGATATGCAAATATATTCAACGGATTCTTGTTCAGGGCATGCTTGACTATGACTGTGTACAATTTCAAGACATTCCAAGATACTTTTGGGGTCTTTTTTGACAAAAAAGTTAAGTCACTGCCTAAGTGCATGGATCGCTTTCCTGATTTTCAAAAATTCATTAGAAATATTCCTTAAGCGATATGCAAATATTTTCAACGGATTCTTGTTCAGGGCGTCGTTGACTATGACTGAGTACAATTTCAAGACATTCCAACATACTTGGAATGTCCAAGTGCATGGATCGCTTTCCTGATTTTCAAAAGTTCATTAAAAATATTCTTCAAGAGATATGCAAATATATTCAACGGATTCTTGTTCAGGGCATGCTTGACTATGACTGTGTACAATTTCAAGACATTCCAAGATACCTTTGGGGTCTTTTTTGAATAAAAAGTTAAGTCACTGCCTAAGTGCACAGACTTTCATAATTTTCAAAAATTCATTAAAAATATTCCGTAAGAGATATGCAAATATTTTCAATGGATTCTTGTTCAGGGCGTCGTTGACTATGACTGAGTACAATTTCAAGACATTCCAACATACTTGGAATGTCCAAGTGCATGGATCGCTTTCCGGATTTTCAAAAATTCATTAAAAATATTCTTCAAGAGATATGCAAATATATTCAACGGATTCTTGTTCAGGGCATTCTTGACTATGACTGTGTACAATTTCAAGACATTCCAAGATACTTTTGGGGTCTTTTTTGACGAAAAAGTTAAGTCACTGCCTAAGTGCATGGATCGCTTTCCTGATTTTCAGAAATTCTTTAAAAATATTCCTTAAACGATATGCAAATATTTTCAACGGATTCTTGTTCAGGGCGTCGTTGACTATGACTGAGTACAATTTCAAGACATTCCAACATACTTGGAATGTCCAAGTGCATGGATCGCTTTCCTGATTTTCAAAAGTTCATTAAAAATATTCTTCAAGAGATATGCAAATATATTCAACGGATTCTTGTTCAGGGCATGCTTGACTATGACTGTGTACAATTTCAAGACATTCCAAGATACCTTTGGGGTCTTTTTTGAATAAAAAGTTAAGTCACTGCCTAAGTGCACAGACTTTCATCATTTTCAAAAATTCATTAAAAATATTCCTTAAGAGATATGCAAATATTTTCAATGGATTCTTGTTCAGGGCGTCGTTGACTATGACTGAGTACAATTTCAAGACATTCCAACATACTTGGAATGTCCAAGTGCATGGATCGCTTTCCTGATTTTCAAAAGTTCATTAAAAATATTCTTCAAGAGATATGCAAATATATTCAACGGATTCTTGTTCAGGGCATGCTTGACTATGACTGTGTACAATTTCAAGACATTCCAAGATACCTTTGGGGTCTTTTTTGAATAAAAAGTTAAGTCACTGCCTAAGTGCACAGACTTTCCTCATTTTCAAAAATTCATTAAAAATATTCCTTAAGAGATATGCAAATATTTTCAATTGATTCTTGTTCAGGGCGTCGTTGACTATGACTGAGTACAATTTCAAGACATTCCAACATACTTGGAATGTCCAAGTGCATGGATCGCTTTTCGGATTTTCAAAAATTCATTAAAAATATTATTCAAGAGATATGCAAATATATTCAACATATTCTTGTTCAGGGCATGCTTGACTATGACTGTGTACAATTTCAAGACATTCCAAGATACTTTTGGGGTCTTTTTTGACAAAAAAGTTTAGTCACTGCCTAAGTGCATGGATCGCTTTCCTGATTTTCAGAAATTCTTTAAAAATATTCCTTAAACGATATGCAAATATTTTCAACGGATTCTTGTTCAGGGCGTCGTTGACTATGACTGAGTACAATTTCAAGACATGCCAACATACTTGCAATGTCCAAGTGCATGGATCGCTTTCCTGATTTTCAAAAGTTCATTAAAAATATTCTTCAAGAGATATGCAAATATATTCAACGGATTCTTGTTCAGGGCATGCTTGACTATGACTGTGTACAATTTCAAGACATTCCAAGATACCTTTGGGGTCTTTTTTGAATAAAAAGTTAAGTCACTGCCTAAGTGCACAGACTTTCATCATTTTCAAAAATTCATTAAAAATATTCCTTAAGAGATATGCAAATATATTCAACGGATTCTTGCTCAGGGCGTCGTTGACTATGACCGAGTACAATTTCAAGACATTCCAACATACTTGGAATGTCCAAGTGCATGGATCGCTTTCCGGATTTTCAAAAATTCATTAAAAATATTCTTCAAGAGATATGCAAATATATTCAACGGATTCTTATTCAGGGCATGCTTGACTATGACTGTGTACAATTTCAAGACATTCCAATTTACTTTTGGGGTTTTTTTTGAAAAAAAAGTCAAATCACTAAGTGCATCAGGGCAAATGGATCGTTTCCTTCGTCTCACCTGATATCCTGCTGTGTGATCCACGGTGTCCAAACGTTTGTTTCCAGCGACTGGGCGACATGGATGAACTCCTGCAGCTTTAATGCTTTAAATACAAACCAAAAACATCAAAAGTTAAGTCACTGCCTAAGTGCATGGATCGCTTTCCTGATTTTCAAAAATTCATTAAAAATATTCCTCAAGAGATATGCAAATATATTCAACGGATTCTTGTTCAGGGCATGCTTGACTATGACTGTGTACAATTTCAAGACATTCCAAGATACTTTTGGGGTCTTTTTTGACGAAAAAAGTTAAGTCACTGCCTCAGTGCATGGATCGCTTTCCTGATTTTCAAAAATTCATTAAAAATATTCCTTAAGCGATATGCAAATATTTTCAACGGATTCTTGTTCAGGGCATCGTTGACTATGACTGAGTACAATTTCAAGACATTCCAACATACTTGGAATGTCCAAGTGCATGGATCGCTTTCCGGATTTTCAAAAATTCATTAAAAATATTCTTCAAGAGATATGCAAATATATTCAACGGATTCTTATTCAGGGCATGCTTGACTATGACTGTGTACAATTTCAAGACATTCCAATTTACTTTTGGGGTTTTTTTTGAAAAAAAAGTCAAGTCACTAAGTGCATCAGGGCAAATGGATCGTTTCCTTCGTCTCACCTGATATCCTGCTGTGTGATCCACGGTGTCCAAACGTTTGTTTCCAGCGACTGGGCGACATGGATGAACTCCTGCAGCTTTAATGCTTTAAAAACAAACCAAAAACATCAAAAGTTAAGTCACTGCCTAAGTGCATGGATCGCTTTCCTAATTTTCAAAAATTCATTAAAAATATTCCTTAAGAGATATGCAAATATTTTCAATTGATTCTTGTTCAGGGCGTCGTTGACTATGACTGAGTACAATTTCAAGACATTCCAACATACTTGGAATGTCCAAGTGCATGGATCGCTTTTCGGATTTTCAAAAATTCATTAAAAATATTCTTCAAGAGATATGCAAATATATTCAACGGATTCTTGTTCAGGGCATGCTTGACTATGACTGTGTACAATTTCAAGACATTCCAGGATACTTTTGGGGTCTTTTTTGAATAAAAAGTTAAGTCACTGCCTAAGTGCATGGATCGCTTTCCTGATTTTCAAAAATTCATTAAAAATATTCCTTAAGCGATATGCAAATATTTTCAACGGATTCTTGTTCAGGGCGTCGTTGACTATGACTGAGTACAATTTCAAAACATTCCAACATACTTGGAATGTCCAAGTGCATGAATCGCTTTCCTGATTTTCAAAAGTTCATTAAAAATATTCTTCAAGAGATATGCAAATATATTCAACGGATTCTTGTTCAGGGCATGCTTGACTATGACTGTGTACAATTTCAAGACATTCCAAGATACTTTTGGGGTCTTTTTTGAATAAAAAGTTAAGTCACTGCCTAAGTGCACAGACTTTCCTCATTTTCAAAAATTCATTAAAAATATTCCTTAAGAGATATGCAAATATTTTCAATTGATTCTTGTTCAGGGCGTCGTTGACTATGACTGAGTTCAATTTAAAGACATTCCAACATACTTGGAATGTCCAAGTGCATGGATCGCTTTTCGGATTTTCAAAAATTCATTAAAAATATTCTTCAAGAGATATGCAAATATATTCAACGGATTCTTGTTCAGGGCATGCTTGACTATGACTGTGTACAATTTCAAGACATTCCAAGATACTTTTGGGGTCTTTTTTGACAAAAAAGTTAAGTCACTGCCTAAGTGCATGGATCGCTTTCCTGATTTTCAAAAATTCATTAAAAATATTCCTTAAGCGATATGCAAATATTTTCAACGGATTCTTGTTCAGGGCGTCGTTGACTATGACTGAGTACAATTTCAAGACATTCCAACATACTTGGAATGTCCAAGTGCATGGATCGCTTTCCTGATTTTCAAAAGTTCATTAAAAATATTCTTCAAGAGATATGCAAATATATTCAACGGATTCTTGTTCAGGGCATGCTTGACTATGACTGTGTACAATTTCAAGACATTCCAAGATACCTTTGGGGTCTTTTTTGGATAAAAAGTTAAGTCACTGCCTAAGTGCACAGACTTTCATCATTTTCAAAAATTCATTAAAAATATTCCTTAAGAGATATGCAAATATTTTCAATGGATTCTTGTTCAGGGCGTCGTTGACTATGACCGAGTACAATTTCAAGACATTCCAACATACTTGGAATGTCCAAGTGCATGGATCGCTTTTCGGATTTTCAAAAATTCATTAAAAATATTCTTCAAGAGATATGCAAATATATTCAACGGATTCTTGTTCAGGGCATGCTTGACTATGACTGTGTACAATTTCAAGACATTCCAAGATACTTTTGGGGTCTTTTTTGACGAAAAAGGTAAGTCACTGCCTAAGTGCATGGATCGCTTTCCTGATTTTCAGAAATTCTTTAAAAATATTCCTTAAACGATATGCAAATATTTTCAACGGATTCTTGTTCAGGGCGTCGTTGACTATGACTGAGTACAATTTCAAGACATTCCAACATACTTGGAATGTCCAAGTGCATGGATCGCTTTCCTGATTTTCAAAAGTTCATTAAAAATATTCTTCAAGAGATATGCAAATATATTCAACGGATTCTTGTTCAGGGCATGCTTGACTATGACTGTGTACAATTTCAAGACATTCCAGGATACTTTTGGGGTCTTTTTTGAATAAAAAGTTAAGTCACTGCCTAAGTGCACAGACTTTCCTCATTTTCAAAAATTAATTAAAAATATTCCTTAAGAGATATGCAAATATTTTCAACGGATTCTTGTTCAGGGCGTTGTTGACTATGACTGAGTACAATTTCAAAACATTCCAACATACTTGGAATGTCCAAGTGCATGGATCGCTTTCCTGATTTTCAAAAGTTCATTAAAAATATTCTTCAAGAGATATGCAAATATATTCAACGGATTGTTGTTCAGGGCATGCTTGACTATGACTGTGTACAATTTCAAGACATTCCAAGATACTTTTGGGGTCTTTTTTGACAAAAAAGTTAAGTCACTGCCTAAGTGCATGGATCGCTTTTCTGATTTTCAAAAATTCATTTAAAATATTCCTTAAGCGATATGCAAATATTTTCAACGGATTCTTGTTCAGGGCGTTGTTGACTATGACTGAGTACAATTTCAAAACATTCCAACATACTTGGAATGTCCAAGTGCATGGATCGCTTTCCTGATTTTCAAAAGTTCATTAAAAATATTCTTCAAGAGATATGCAAATATATTCAACGGATTCTTGTTCAGGGCATGCTTGACTATGACTGTGTACAATTTCAAGACATTCCAAGATACTTTTGGGGTCTTTTTTGAATAAAAAGTTAAGTCACTGCCTAAGTGCACAGACTTTCCTCATTTTCAAAAATTCATTAAAAATATTCCTTAAGAGATATGCAAATATTTTCAATGGATTCTTGTTCAGGGCGTTGTTGACTATGACTGAGTACAATTTCAAGACATTCCAACATACTTGGAATGTCCAAGTGCATGGATCGCTTTCCGGATTTTCAAAAATTCATTAAAAATATTCTTCAAGAGATATGCAAATATATTCAACGGATTCTTGTTCAGGGCATGCTTGACTATGACTGTGTACAATTTCAAGACATTCCAAGATACTTTTGGGGTCTTTTTTGACGAAAAAGTTAAGTCACTGCCTAAGTGCATGGATCGCTTTCCTGATTTTCAGAAATTCTTTAAAAATATTCCTTAAACGATATGCAAATATTTTCAACGGATTCTTGTTCAGGGCGTCGTTGACTATGACTGAGTACAATTTCAAGACATTCCAACATACTTGGAATGTCCAAGTGCATGGATCGCTTTCCTGATTTTCAAAAGTTCATTAAAAATATTCTTCAAGAGATATGCAAATATATTCAACGGATTCTTGTTCAGGGCATGCTTGACTATGACTGTGTACAATTTCAAGACATTCCAAGATACCTTTGGGGTCTTTTTTGAATAAAAAGTTAAGTCACTGCCTAAGTGCATGGATCGCTTTCCTGATTTTCAGAAATTCTTTAAAAATATTCCTTAAACGATATGCAAATATTTTCAACGGATTCTTGTTCAGGGCGTCGTTGACTATGACTGAGTACAATTTCAAGACATTCCAACATACTTGGAATGTCCAAGTGCATGGATCGCTTTCCTGATTTTCAAAAGTTCATTAAAAATATTCTTCAAGAGATATGCAAATATATTCAATGGATTCTTGTTCAGGGCATGCTTGACTATGACTGTGTACAATTTCAAGACATTCCAAGATACTTTTGGGGTCTTTTTTGAATAAAAAGTTAAGTCACTGCCTAAGTGCACAGACTTTCCTCATTTTCAAAAATTCATTAAAAATATTCCTTAAGAGATATGCAAATATTTTCAATGGATTCTTGTTCAGGGCGTCGTTGACTATGACCGAGTACAATTTCAAGACATTCCAACATACTTGGAATGTCCAAGTGCATGGATCGCTTTCCGGATTTTCAAAAATTCATTAAAAATATTCTTCAAGAGATATGCAAATATATTCAACGGATTCTTGTTCAGGGCATTCTTGACTATGACTGTGTACAATTTCAAGACATTCCAAGATACTTTTGGGGTCTTTTTTGACGAAAAAGTTAAGTCACTGCCTAAGTGCATGGATCGCTTTCCTGATTTTCAGAAATTCTTTAAAAATATTCCTTAAGAGATATGCAAATATTTTCAACGGATTCTTGTTCAGGGCGTCGTTGACTATGACTGAGTACAATTTCAAGACATTCCAACATACTTGGAATGTCCAAGTGCATGGATCGCTTTCCGGATTTTCAAAAATTCATTAAAAATATTCTTCAAGAGATATGCAAATATATTCAACGGATTCTTGTTCAGGGCATGCTTGACTATGACTGTGTACAATTTCAAGACATTCCAAGATACTTTTGGGGTCTTTTTTGAATAAAAAGTTAAGTCACTGCCTAAGTGCACAGACTTTCCTCATTTTCAAAAATTCATTAAAAATATTCCTTAAGAGATATGCAAATATTTTCAATTGATTCTTGTTCAGGGCGTCGTTGACTATGACTGAGTACAATTTCAAGACATTCCAACATACTTGGAATGTCCAAGTGCATGGATCGCTTTCCTGATTTTCAAAAGTTCATTAAAAATATTCTTCAAGAGATATGCAAATATATTCAACGGATTCTTGTTCAGGGCATGCTTGACTATGACTGTGTACAATTTCAAGACATTCCAAGATACCTTTGGGGTCTTTTTTGAATAAAAAGTTAAATCACTGCCTAAGTGCACAGACTTTCATCATTTTCAAAAATTCATTTAAAATATTCCTTAAGAGATATGCAAATATTTTCAATGGATTCTTGTTCAGGGCGTCGTTGACTATGACCGAGTACAATTTCAAGACATTCCAAAATACTTGGAATGTCCAAGTGCATGGATCACTTTCCGGATTTTCAAAAATTCATTAAAAATATTCTTCAAGAGATATGCAAATATATTCAACGGATTCTTGTTCAGGGCATGCTTGACTATGACTGTGTACAATTTCAAGACATTCCAAGATACTTTTGGGGTCTTTTTTGACGAAAAAGTTAAGTCACTGCCTAAGTGCATGGATCGCTTTCCTGATTTTCAGAGATTCTTTAAAAATATTCCTTAAACGATATGCAAATATTTTCAACGGATTCTTGTTCAGGGCGTCGTTGACTATGACTGAGTACAATTTCAAGACATTCCAACATACTTGGAATGTCCAAGTGCATGGATCGCTTTCCTGATTTTCAAAAGTTCATTAAAAATATTCTTCAAGAGATATGCAAATATATTCAACGGATTCTTGTTCAGGGCATGCTTGACTATGACTGTGTACAATTTCAAGACATTCCAAGATACCTTTGGGGTCTTTTTTGAATAAAAAGTTAAGTCACTGCCTAAGTGCACAGACTTTCATCATTTTCAAAAATTCATTAAAAATATTCCTTAAGAGATATGCAAATATTTTCAATTGATTCTTGTTCAGGGCGTCGTTGACTATGACTGAGTACAATTTCAAGACATTCCAACATACTTGGAATGTCCAAGTGCATGGATCGCTTTTCGGATTTTCAAAAATTCATTAAAAATATTCTTCAAGAGATATGCAAATATATTCAACGGATTCTTGTTCAGGGCATGCTTGACTATGACTGTGTACAATTTCAAGACATTCCAAGATACTTTTGGGGTCTTTTTTGACGAAAAAGTTAAGTCACTGCCTAAGTGCATGGATCGCTTTCCTGATTTTCAGAAATTCTTTAAAAATATTCCTTAAACGATATGCAAATATTTTCAACGGATTCTTGTTCAGGGCGTCGTTGACTATGACTGAGTACAATTTCAAGACATTCCAACATACTTGGAATGTCCAAGTGCATGGATCGCTTTCCGGATTTTCAAAAATTCATTAAAAATATTCTTCAAGAGATATGCAAATATATTCAACGGATTCTTGTTCAGGGCATGCTTGACTATGACTGTGTACAATTTCAAGACATTCCAAGATACTTTTGGGGTCTTTTTTGACGAAAAAGTTAAGTCACTGCCTAAGTGCATGGATCGCTTTCCTGATTTTCAGAGATTCTTTAAAAATATTCCTTAAACGATATGCAAATATTTTCAACGGATTCTTGTTCAGGGCGTCGTTGACTATGACTGAGTACAATTTCAAGACATTCCAACATACTTGGAATGTCCAAGTGCATGGATCGCTTTCCTGATTTTCAAAAGTTCATTAAAAATATTCTTCAAGAGATATGCAAATATATTCAACGGATTCTTGTTCAGGGCATGCTTGACTATGACTGTGTACAATTTCAAGACATTCCAAGATACCTTTGGGGTCTTTTTTGAATAAAAAGTTAAATCACTGCCTAAGTGCACAGACTTTCATCATTTTCAAAAATTCATTAAAAATATTCCTTAAGAGATATGCAAATATTTTCAATGGATTCTTGTTCAGGGCGTCGTTGACTATGACCGAGTACAATTTCAAGACATTCCAAAATACTTGGAATGTCCAAGTGCATGGATCACTTTCCGGATTTTCAAAAATTCATTAAAAATATTCTTCAAGAGATATGCAAATATATTCAACGGATTCTTGTTCAGGGCATGCTTGACTATGACTGTGTACAATTTCAAGACATTCCAAGATACTTTTGGGGTCTTTTTTGACGAAAAAGTTAAGTCACTGCCTAAGTGCATGGATCGCTTTCCTGATTTTCAGAGATTCTTTAAAAATATTCCTTAAACGATATGCAAATATTTTCAACGGATTCTTGTTCAGGGCGTCGTTGACTATGACTGAGTACAATTTCAAGACATTCCAACATACTTGGAATGTCCAAGTGCATGGATCGCTTTTCGGATTTTCAAAAATTCATTAAAAATATTCTTCAAGAGATATGCAAATATATTCAACGGATTCTTGTTCAGGGCATGCTTGACTATGACTGTGTACAATTTCAAGACATTCCAAGATACTTTTGGGGTCTTTTTTGAATAAAAAGTTAAGTCACTGCCTAAGTGCACAGACTTTCCTCATTTTCAAAAATTCATTAAAAATATTCCTTAAGAGATATGCAAATATTTTCAATTGATTCTTGTTCAGGGCGTCGTTGACTATGACTGAGTACAATTTCAAGACATTCCAACATACTTGGAATGTCCAAGTGCATGGATCGCTTTTCGGATTTTCAAAAATTCATTAAAAATATTCTTCAAGAGATATGCAAATATATTCAACGGATTCTTGTTCAGGGCATGCTTGACTATGACTGTGTACAATTTCAAGACATTCCAAGATACTTTTGGGGTCTTTTTTGACAAAAAAGTTAAGTCACTGCCTAAGTGCATGGATTGCTTTCCTGATTTTCAAAAATTAATTAAAAATATTCCTTAAGCGATATGCAAATATTTTCAACGGATTCTTGTTCAGGGCGTCGTTGACTATGACTGAGTACAATTTCAAGACATTCCAACATACTTGGAATGTCCAAGTGCATGGATCGCTTTCCTGATTTTCAAAAGTTCATTAAAAATATTCTTCAAGAGATATGCAAATATATTCAACGGATTCTTGTTCAGGGCATGCTTGACTATGACTGTGTACAATTTCAAGACATTCCAAGATACCTTTGGGGTCTTTTTTGAATAAAAAGTTAAGTCACTGCCTAAGTGCACAGACTTTCATCATTTTCAAAAATTCATTAAAAATATTCCTTAAGAGATATGCAAATATTTTCAATGGATTCTTGTTCAGGGCGTCGTTGACTATGACCGAGTACAATTTCAAGACATTCCAACATACTTGGAATGTCCAAGTGCATGGATCGCTTTCCGGATTTTCAAAAATTAATTAAAAATATTCTTCAAGAGATATGCAAATATATTCAACGGATTCTTGTTCAGGGCATTCTTGACTATGACTGTGTACAATTTCAAGACATTCCAAGATACTTTTGGGGTCTTTTTTGACGAAAAAGTTAAGTCACTGCCTAAGTGCATGGATCGCTTTCCTGATTTTCAGAAATTCTTTAAAAATATTCCTTAAACTATACGCAAATATTTTCAACGGATTCTTGTTCAGGGCGTCGTTGACTATGACTGAGTACAATTTCAAGACATTCCAACATACTTGGAATGTCCAAGTGCATGGATCGCTTTCCTGATTTTCAAAAGTTCATTAAAAATATTCTTCAAGAGATATGCAAATATATTCAACGGATTCTTGTTCAGGGCATGCTTGACTATGACTGTGTACAATTTCAAGACATTCCAAGATACTTTTGGGGTCTTTTTTGACAAAAAAGTTAAGTCACTGCCTAAGTGCATGGATCGCTTTCCTGATTTTCAGAAATTCTTTAAAAATATTCCTTAAACGATATGCAAATATTTTCAACGGATTCTTGTTCAGGGCGTCGTTGACTATGACTGAGTACAATTTCAAGACATTCCAACATACTTGGAATGTCCAAGTGCATGGATCGCTTTCCTGATTTTCAAAAGTTCATTAAAAATATTCTTCAAGAGATATGCAAATATATTCAACGGATTCTTGTTCAGGGCATGCTTGACTATGACTGTGTACAATTTCAAGACATTCCAAGATACCTTTGGGGTCTTTTTTGAATAAAAAGTTAAGTCACTGCCTAAGTGCACAGACTTTCATCATTTTCAAAAATTCATTAAAAATATTCCTTAAGAGATATGCAAATATTTTCAATGGATTCTTGTTCAGGGCGTCGTTGACTATGACTGAGTACAATTTCAAGACATTCCAACATACTTGGAATGTCCAAGTGCATGGATCGCTTTCCTGATTTTCAAAAGTTCATTAAAAATATTCTTCAAGAGATATGCAAATATATTCAACGGATTCTTGTTCAGGGCATGCTTGACTATGACTGTGTACAATTTCAAGACATTCCAAGATACTTTTGGGGTCTTTTTTGACAAAAAAGTTAAGTCACTGCCTAAGTGCATGGATTGCTTTCCTGATTTTCAAAAATTAATTAAAAATATTCCTTAAGCGATATGCAAATATTTTCAACGGATTCTTGTTCAGGGCGTCGTTGACTATGACTGAGTACAATTTCAAGACATTCCAACATACTTGGAATGTCCAAGTGCATGGATCGCTTTCCTGATTTTCAAAAGTTCATTAAAAATATTCTTCAAGAGATATGCAAATATATTCAACGGATTCTTGTTCAGGGCATGCTTGACTATGACTGTGTACAATTTCAAGACATTCCAAGATACCTTTGGGGTCTTTTTTGAATAAAAAGTTAAGTCACTGCCTAAGTGCACAGACTTTCATCATTTTCAAAAATTCATTAAAAATATTCCTTAAGAGATATGCAAATATTTTCAATGGATTCTTGTTCAGGGCGTCGTTGACTATGACCGAGTACAATTTCAAGACATTCCAACATACTTGGAATGTCCAAGTGCATGGATCGCTTTCCGGATTTTCAAAAATTCATTAAAAATATTCTTCAAGAGATATGCAAATATATTCAACGGATTCTTGTTCAGGGCATTCTTGACTATGACTGTGTACAATTTCAAGACATTCCAAGATACTTTTGGGGTCTTTTTTGACGAAAAAGTTAAGTCACTGCCTAAGTGCATGGATCGCTTTCCTGATTTTCAGAAATTCTTTAAAAATATTCCTTAAACTATACGCAAATATTTTCAACGGATTCTTGTTCAGGGCGTCGTTGACTATGACTGAGTACAATTTCAAGACATTCCAACATACTTGGAATGTCCAAGTGCATGGATCGCTTTCCTGATTTTCAAAAGTTCATTAAAAATATTCTTCAAGAGATATGCAAATATATTCAACGGATTCTTGTTCAGGGCATGCTTGACTATGACTGTGTACAATTTCAAGACATTCCAAGATACTTTTGGGGTCTTTTTTGACAAAAAAGTTAAGTCACTGCCTAAGTGCATGGATCGCTTTCCTGATTTTCAAAAATTCATTAGAAATATTCCTTAAGCGATATGCAAATATTTTCAACGGATTCTTGTTCAGGGCGTCGTTGACTATGACTGAGTACAATTTCAAGACATTCCAACATACTTGGAATGTCCAAGTGCATGGATCGCTTTCCTGATTTTCAAAAGTTCATTAAAAATATTCTTCAAGAGATATGCAAATATATTCAACGGATTCTTGTTCAGGGCATGCTTGACTATGACTGTGTACAATTTCAAGACATTCCAAGATACCTTTGGGGTCTTTTTTGAATAAAAAGTTAAGTCACTGCCTAAGTGCACAGACTTTCATAATTTTCAAAAATTCATTAAAAATATTCCGTAAGAGATATGCAAATATTTTCAATGGATTCTTGTTCAGGGCGTCGTTGACTATGACTGAGTACAATTTCAAGACATTCCAACATACTTGGAATGTCCAAGTGCATGGATCGCTTTCCGGATTTTCAAAAATTCATTAAAAATATTCTTCAAGAGATATGCAAATATATTCAACGGATTCTTGTTCAGGGCATTCTTGACTATGACTGTGTACAATTTCAAGACATTCCAAGATACTTTTGGGGTCTTTTTTGACGAAAAAGTTAAGTCACTGCCTAAGTGCATGGATCGCTTTCCTGATTTTCAGAAATTCTTTAAAAATATTCCTTAAACGATATGCAAATATTTTCAACGGATTCTTGTTCAGGGCGTCGTTGACTATGACTGAGTACAATTTCAAGACATTCCAACATACTTGGAATGTCCAAGTGCATGGATCGCTTTCCTGATTTTCAAAAGTTCATTAAAAATATTCTTCAAGAGATATGCAAATATATTCAACGGATTCTTGTTCAGGGCATGCTTGACTATGACTGTGTACAATTTCAAGACATTCCAAGATACCTTTGGGGTCTTTTTTGAATAAAAAGTTAAGTCACTGCCTAAGTGCACAGACTTTCATCATTTTCAAAAATTCATTAAAAATATTCCTTAAGAGATATGCAAATATTTTCAATGGATTCTTGTTCAGGGCGTCGTTGACTATGACTGAGTACAATTTCAAGACATTCCAACATACTTGGAATGTCCAAGTGCATGGATCGCTTTCCTGATTTTCAAAAGTTCATTAAAAATATTCTTCAAGAGATATGCAAATATATTCAACGGATTCTTGTTCAGGGCATGCTTGACTATGACTGTGTACAATTTCAAGACATTCCAAGATACCTTTGGGGTCTTTTTTGAATAAAAAGTTAAGTCACTGCCTAAGTGCACAGACTTTCCTCATTTTCAAAAATTCATTAAAAATATTCCTTAAGAGATATGCAAATATTTTCAATTGATTCTTGTTCAGGGCGTCGTTGACTATGACTGAGTACAATTTCAAGACATTCCAACATACTTGGAATGTCCAAGTGCATGGATCGCTTTTCGGATTTTCAAAAATTCATTAAAAATATTATTCAAGAGATATGCAAATATATTCAACATATTCTTGTTCAGGGCATGCTTGACTATGACTGTGTACAATTTCAAGACATTCCAAGATACTTTTGGGGTCTTTTTTGACAAAAAAGTTTAGTCACTGCCTAAGTGCATGGATCGCTTTCCTGATTTTCAGAAATTCTTTAAAAATATTCCTTAAACGATATGCAAATATTTTCAACGGATTCTTGTTCAGGGCGTCGTTGACTATGACTGAGTACAATTTCAAGACATGCCAACATACTTGCAATGTCCAAGTGCATGGATCGCTTTCCTGATTTTCAAAAGTTCATTAAAAATATTCTTCAAGAGATATGCAAATATATTCAACGGATTCTTGTTCAGGGCATGCTTGACTATGACTGTGTACAATTTCAAGACATTCCAAGATACCTTTGGGGTCTTTTTTGAATAAAAAGTTAAGTCACTGCCTAAGTGCACAGACTTTCATCATTTTCAAAAATTCATTAAAAATATTCCTTAAGAGATATGCAAATATATTCAACGGATTCTTGCTCAGGGCGTCGTTGACTATGACCGAGTACAATTTCAAGACATTCCAACATACTTGGAATGTCCAAGTGCATGGATCGCTTTCCGGATTTTCAAAAATTCATTAAAAATATTCTTCAAGAGATATGCAAATATATTCAACGGATTCTTATTCAGGGCATGCTTGACTATGACTGTGTACAATTTCA
This sequence comes from Microchirus variegatus, assembly GCF_963457635.1. NCBI lineage: Eukaryota > Metazoa > Chordata > Actinopteri > Pleuronectiformes > Soleidae > Microchirus > Microchirus variegatus. The sequence goes on from NC_139808.1 coordinate 31,135,892, forward strand.
AGACATTCCAATTTACTTTTGGGGTTTTTTTTGAAAAAAAAGTCAAATCACTAAGTGCATCAGGGCAAATGGATCGTTTCCTTCGTCTCACCTGATATCCTGCTGTGTGATCCACGGTGTCCAAACGTTTGTTTCCAGCGACTGGGCGACATGGATGAACTCCTGCAGCTTTAATGCTTTAAATACAAACCAAAAACATCAAAAGTTAAGTCACTGCCTAAGTGCATGGATCGCTTTCCTGATTTTCAAAAATTCATTAAAAATATTCCTCAAGAGATATGCAAATATATTCAACGGATTCTTGTTCAGGGCATGCTTGACTATGACTGTGTACAATTTCAAGACATTCCAAGATACTTTTGGGGTCTTTTTTGACGAAAAAAGTTAAGTCACTGCCTCAGTGCATGGATCGCTTTCCTGATTTTCAAAAATTCATTAAAAATATTCCTTAAGCGATATGCAAATATTTTCAACGGATTCTTGTTCAGGGCATCGTTGACTATGACTGAGTACAATTTCAAGACATTCCAACATACTTGGAATGTCCAAGTGCATGGATCGCTTTCCGGATTTTCAAAAATTCATTAAAAATATTCTTCAAGAGATATGCAAATATATTCAACGGATTCTTATTCAGGGCATGCTTGACTATGACTGTGTACAATTTCAAGACATTCCAATTTACTTTTGGGGTTTTTTTTGAAAAAAAAGTCAAGTCACTAAGTGCATCAGGGCAAATGGATCGTTTCCTTCGTCTCACCTGATATCCTGCTGTGTGATCCACGGTGTCCAAACGTTTGTTTCCAGCGACTGGGCGACATGGATGAACTCCTGCAGCTTTAATGCTTTAAAAACAAACCAAAAACATCAAAAGTTAAGTCACTGCCTAAGTGCATGGATCGCTTTCCTAATTTTCAAAAATTCATTAAAAATATTCCTTAAGAGATATGCAAATATTTTCAATTGATTCTTGTTCAGGGCGTCGTTGACTATGACTGAGTACAATTTCAAGACATTCCAACATACTTGGAATGTCCAAGTGCATGGATCGCTTTTCGGATTTTCAAAAATTCATTAAAAATATTCTTCAAGAGATATGCAAATATATTCAACGGATTCTTGTTCAGGGCATGCTTGACTATGACTGTGTACAATTTCAAGACATTCCAGGATACTTTTGGGGTCTTTTTTGAATAAAAAGTTAAGTCACTGCCTAAGTGCATGGATCGCTTTCCTGATTTTCAAAAATTCATTAAAAATATTCCTTAAGCGATATGCAAATATTTTCAACGGATTCTTGTTCAGGGCGTCGTTGACTATGACTGAGTACAATTTCAAAACATTCCAACATACTTGGAATGTCCAAGTGCATGAATCGCTTTCCTGATTTTCAAAAGTTCATTAAAAATATTCTTCAAGAGATATGCAAATATATTCAACGGATTCTTGTTCAGGGCATGCTTGACTATGACTGTGTACAATTTCAAGACATTCCAAGATACTTTTGGGGTCTTTTTTGAATAAAAAGTTAAGTCACTGCCTAAGTGCACAGACTTTCCTCATTTTCAAAAATTCATTAAAAATATTCCTTAAGAGATATGCAAATATTTTCAATTGATTCTTGTTCAGGGCGTCGTTGACTATGACTGAGTTCAATTTAAAGACATTCCAACATACTTGGAATGTCCAAGTGCATGGATCGCTTTTCGGATTTTCAAAAATTCATTAAAAATATTCTTCAAGAGATATGCAAATATATTCAACGGATTCTTGTTCAGGGCATGCTTGACTATGACTGTGTACAATTTCAAGACATTCCAAGATACTTTTGGGGTCTTTTTTGACAAAAAAGTTAAGTCACTGCCTAAGTGCATGGATCGCTTTCCTGATTTTCAAAAATTCATTAAAAATATTCCTTAAGCGATATGCAAATATTTTCAACGGATTCTTGTTCAGGGCGTCGTTGACTATGACTGAGTACAATTTCAAGACATTCCAACATACTTGGAATGTCCAAGTGCATGGATCGCTTTCCTGATTTTCAAAAGTTCATTAAAAATATTCTTCAAGAGATATGCAAATATATTCAACGGATTCTTGTTCAGGGCATGCTTGACTATGACTGTGTACAATTTCAAGACATTCCAAGATACCTTTGGGGTCTTTTTTGGATAAAAAGTTAAGTCACTGCCTAAGTGCACAGACTTTCATCATTTTCAAAAATTCATTAAAAATATTCCTTAAGAGATATGCAAATATTTTCAATGGATTCTTGTTCAGGGCGTCGTTGACTATGACCGAGTACAATTTCAAGACATTCCAACATACTTGGAATGTCCAAGTGCATGGATCGCTTTTCGGATTTTCAAAAATTCATTAAAAATATTCTTCAAGAGATATGCAAATATATTCAACGGATTCTTGTTCAGGGCATGCTTGACTATGACTGTGTACAATTTCAAGACATTCCAAGATACTTTTGGGGTCTTTTTTGACGAAAAAGGTAAGTCACTGCCTAAGTGCATGGATCGCTTTCCTGATTTTCAGAAATTCTTTAAAAATATTCCTTAAACGATATGCAAATATTTTCAACGGATTCTTGTTCAGGGCGTCGTTGACTATGACTGAGTACAATTTCAAGACATTCCAACATACTTGGAATGTCCAAGTGCATGGATCGCTTTCCTGATTTTCAAAAGTTCATTAAAAATATTCTTCAAGAGATATGCAAATATATTCAACGGATTCTTGTTCAGGGCATGCTTGACTATGACTGTGTACAATTTCAAGACATTCCAGGATACTTTTGGGGTCTTTTTTGAATAAAAAGTTAAGTCACTGCCTAAGTGCACAGACTTTCCTCATTTTCAAAAATTAATTAAAAATATTCCTTAAGAGATATGCAAATATTTTCAACGGATTCTTGTTCAGGGCGTTGTTGACTATGACTGAGTACAATTTCAAAACATTCCAACATACTTGGAATGTCCAAGTGCATGGATCGCTTTCCTGATTTTCAAAAGTTCATTAAAAATATTCTTCAAGAGATATGCAAATATATTCAACGGATTCTTGTTCAGGGCATGCTTGACTATGACTGTGTACAATTTCAAGACATTCCAAGATACTTTTGGGGTCTTTTTTGACAAAAAAGTTAAGTCACTGCCTAAGTGCATGGATCGCTTTTCTGATTTTCAAAAATTCATTTAAAATATTCCTTAAGCGATATGCAAATATTTTCAACGGATTCTTGTTCAGGGCGTTGTTGACTATGACTGAGTACAATTTCAAAACATTCCAACATACTTGGAATGTCCAAGTGCATGGATCGCTTTCCTGATTTTCAAAAGTTCATTAAAAATATTCTTCAAGAGATATGCAAATATATTCAACGGATTCTTGTTCAGGGCATGCTTGACTATGACTGTGTACAATTTCAAGACATTCCAAGATACTTTTGGGGTCTTTTTTGAATAAAAAGTTAAGTCACTGCCTAAGTGCACAGACTTTCCTCATTTTCAAAAATTCATTAAAAATATTCCTTAAGAGATATGCAAATATTTTCAATGGATTCTTGTTCAGGGCGTTGTTGACTATGACTGAGTACAATTTCAAGACATTCCAACATACTTGGAATGTCCAAGTGCATGGATCGCTTTCCGGATTTTCAAAAATTCATTAAAAATATTCTTCAAGAGATATGCAAATATATTCAACGGATTCTTGTTCAGGGCATGCTTGACTATGACTGTGTACAATTTCAAGACATTCCAAGATACTTTTGGGGTCTTTTTTGACGAAAAAGTTAAGTCACTGCCTAAGTGCATGGATCGCTTTCCTGATTTTCAGAAATTCTTTAAAAATATTCCTTAAACGATATGCAAATATTTTCAACGGATTCTTGTTCAGGGCGTCGTTGACTATGACTGAGTACAATTTCAAGACATTCCAACATACTTGGAATGTCCAAGTGCATGGATCGCTTTCCTGATTTTCAAAAGTTCATTAAAAATATTCTTCAAGAGATATGCAAATATATTCAACGGATTCTTGTTCAGGGCATGCTTGACTATGACTGTGTACAATTTCAAGACATTCCAAGATACCTTTGGGGTCTTTTTTGAATAAAAAGTTAAGTCACTGCCTAAGTGCATGGATCGCTTTCCTGATTTTCAGAAATTCTTTAAAAATATTCCTTAAACGATATGCAAATATTTTCAACGGATTCTTGTTCAGGGCGTCGTTGACTATGACTGAGTACAATTTCAAGACATTCCAACATACTTGGAATGTCCAAGTGCATGGATCGCTTTCCTGATTTTCAAAAGTTCATTAAAAATATTTTTCAAGAGATATGCAAATATATTCAACGGATTCTTGTTCAGGGCATGCTTGACTATGACTGTGTACAATTTCAAGACATTCCAAGATACTTTTGGGGTCTTTTTTGACAAAAAAGTTAAGTCACTGCCTAAGTGCATGGATCGCTTTCCTGATTTTCAAAAATTCATTAAAAATATTCCTTAAGCGATATGCAAATATTTTCAACGGATTCTTGTTCAGGGCGTCGTTGACTATGACTGAGTACAATTTCAAGACATTCCAACATACTTGGAATGTCCAAGTGCATGGATCGCTTTCCTGATTTTCAAAAGTTCATTAAAAATATTCTTCAAGAGATATGCAAATATATTCAACGGATTCTTGTTCAGGGCATGCTTGACTATGACTGTGTACAATTTCAAGACATTCCAAGATACCTTTGGGGTCTTTTTTGAATAAAAAGTTAAGTCACTGCCTAAGTGCACAGACTTTCATCATTTTCAAAAATTCATTTAAAATATTCCTTAAGAGATATGCAAATATTTTCAATGGATTCTTGTTCAGGGCGTCGTTGACTATGACCGAGTACAATTTCAAGACATTCCAACATACTTGGAATGTCCAAGTGCATGGATCGCTTTCCGGATTTTCAAAAATTCATTAAAAATATTCTTCAAGAGATATGCAAATATATTCAACGGATTCTTGTTCAGGGCATGCTTGACTATGACTGTGTACAATTTCAAGACATTCCAAGATACTTTTGGGGTCTTTTTTGACGAAAAAGTTAAGTCACTGCCTAAGTGCATGGATCGCTTTCCTGATTTTCAAAAATTCATTAAAAATATTCCTTAAGCGATATGCAAATATTTTCAACGGATTCTTGTTCAGGGCGTCGTTGACTATGACTGAGTACAATTTCAAAACATTCCAACATACTTGGAATGTCCAAGTGCATGGATCGCTTTCCTGATTTTCAAAAGTTCATTAAAAATATTCTTCAAGAGATATGCAAATATATTCAACGGATTCTTGTTCAGGGCATGCTTGACTATGACTGTGTACAATTTCAAGACATTCCAAGATACTTTTGGGGTCTTTTTTGAATAAAAAGTTAAGTCACTGCCTAAGTGCACAGACTTTCCTCATTTTCAAAAATTCATTAAAAATATTCCTTAAGAGATATGCAAATATTTTCAATGGATTCTTGTTCAGGGCGTTGTTGACTATGACTGAGTACAATTTCAAGACATTCCAACATACTTGGAATGTCCAAGTGCATGGATCGCTTTCCTGATTTTCAAAAGTTCATTAAAAATATTCTTCAAGAGATATGCAAATATATTCAACGGATTCTTGTTCAGGGCATGCTTGACTATGACTGTGTACAATTTCAAGACATTCCAAGATACTTTTGGGGTCTTTTTTGACGAAAAAGTTAAGTCACTGCCTAAGTGCATGGATCGCTTTCCTGATTTTCAGAAATTCTTTAAAAATATTCCTTAAACGATATGCAAATATTTTCAACGGATTCTTGTTCAGGGCGTCGTTGACTATGACTGAGTACAATTTCAAGACATTCCAACATACTTGGAATGTCCAAGTGCATGGATCGCTTTCCTGATTTTCAAAAGTTCATTAAAAATATTCTTCAAGAGATATGCAAATATATTCAACGGATTCTTGTTCAGGGCATGCTTGACTATGACTGTGTACAATTTCAAGACATTCCAAGATACTTTTGGGGTCTTTTTTGAATAAAAAGTTAAGTCACTGCCTAAGTGCACAGACTTTCCTCATTTTCAAAAATTCATTAAAAATATTCCTTAAGAGATATGCAAATATTTTCAATTGATTCTTGTGCAGGGCGTCGTTGACTATGACTGAGTACAATTTCAAGACATTCCAACATACTTGGAATGTCCAAGTGCATGGATCGCTTTTCGGATTTTCAAAAATTCATTAAAAATATTCTTCAAGAGATATGCAAATATATTCAACGGATTCTTGTTCAGGGCATGCTTGACTATGACTGTGTACAATTTCAAGACATTCCAAGATACTTTTGGGGTCTTTTTTGACAAAAAAGTTAAGTCACTGCCTAAGTGCATGGATCGCTTTCCTGATTTTCAAAAATTCATTAAAAATATTCCTTAAGCGATATGCAAATATTTTCAACGGATTCTTGTTCAGGGCGTCGTTGACTATGACTGAGTACAATTTCAAGACATTCCAACATACTTGGAATGTCCAAGTGCATGGATCGCTTTCCTGATTTTCAAAAGTTCATTAAAAATATTCTTCAAGAGATATGCAAATATATTCAACGGATTCTTGTTCAGGGCATGCTTGACTATGACTGTGTACAATTTCAAGACATTCCAAGATACTTTTGGGGTCTTTTTTGAATAAAAAGTTAAGTCACTGCCTAAGTGCACAGACTTTCCTCATTTTCAAAAATTAATTAAAAATATTCCTTAAGAGATATGCAAATATTTTCAATTGATTCTTGTTCAGGGCGTCGTTGACTATGACTGAGTACAATTTCAAGACATTCCAACATACTTGGAATGTCCAAGTGCATGGATCGCTTTTCGGATTTTCAAAAATTCATTAAAAATATTCTTCAAGAGATATGCAAATATATTCAACGGATTCTTGTTCAGGGCATGCTTGACTATGACTGTGTACAATTTCAAGACATTCCAAGATACTTTTGGGGTCTTTTTTGACAAAAAAGTTAAGTCACTGCCTAAGTGCATGGATCGCTTTTCTGATTTTCAAAAATTCATTTAAAATATTCCTTAAGCGATATGCAAATATTTTCAACGGATTCTTGTTCAGGGCGTTGTTGACTATGACTGAGTTCAATTTCAAAACATTCCAACATACTTGGAATGTCCAAGTGCATGGATCGCTTTCCTGATTTTCAAAAGTTCATTAAAAATATTCTTCAAGAGATATGCAAATATATTCAACGGATTCTTGTTCAGGGCATGCTTGACTATGACTGTGTACAATTTCAAGACATTCCAAGATACTTTTGGGGTCTTTTTTGAATAAAAAGTTAAGTCACTGCCTAAGTGCACAGACTTTCCTCATTTTCAAAAATTCATTAAAAATATTCCTTAAGAGATATGCAAATATTTTCAATGGATTCTTGTTCAGGGCGTTGTTGACTATGACTGAGTACAATTTCAAGACATTCCAACATACTTGGAATGTCCAAGTGCATGGATCGCTTTCCGGATTTTCAAAAATTCATTAAAAATATTCTTCAAGAGATATGCAAATATATTCAACGGATTCTTGTTCAGGGCATGCTTGACTATGACTGTGTACAATTTCAAGACATTCCAAGATACTTTTGGGGTCTTTTTTGACGAAAAAGTTAAGTCACTGCCTAAGTGCATGGATCGCTTTCCTCATTTTCAAAAATTCATTAAAAATATTCCTTAAGAGATATGCAAATATTTTCAATGGATTCTTGTTCAGGGCGTTGTTGACTATGACTGAGTACAATTTCAAGACATTCCAACATACTTGGAATGTCCAAGTGCATGGATCGCTTTCCGGATTTTCAAAAATTCATTAAAAATATTCTTCAAGAGATATGCAAATATATTCAACGGATTCTTGTTCAGGGCATGCTTGACTATGACTGTGTACAATTTCAAGACATTCCAAGATACTTTTGGGGTCTTTTTTGACGAAAAAGTTAAGTCACTGCCTAAGTGCATGGATCGCTTTCCTGATTTTCAGAAATTCTTTAAAAATATTCCTTAAACGATATGCAAATATTTTCAACGGATTCTTGTTCAGGGCGTCGTTGACTATGACTGAGTACAATTTCAAGACATTCCAACATACTTGGAATGTCCAAGTGCATGGATCGCTTTCCTGATTTTCAAAAGTTCATTAAAAATATTCTTCAAGAGATATGCAAATATATTCAACGGATTCTTGTTCAGGGCATGCTTGACTATGACTGTGTACAATTTCAAGACATTCCAAGATACTTTTGGGGTCTTTTTTGAATAAAAAGTTAAGTCACTGCCTAAGTGCACAGACTTTCCTCATTTTCAAAAATTCATTAAAAATATTCCTTAAGAGATATGCAAATATTTTCAATTGATTCTTGTTCAGGGCGTCGTTGACTATGACTGAGTACAATTTCAAGACATTCCAACATACTTGGAATGTCCAAGTGCATGGATCGCTTTTCGGATTTTCAAAAATTCATTAAAAATATTCTTCAAGAGATAGGCAAATATATTCAACGGATTCTTGTTCAGGGCATGCTTGACTATGACTGTGTACAATTTCAAGACATTCCAAGATACCTTTGGGGTCTTTTTTGAATAAAAAGTTAAGTCACTGCCTAAGTGCATGGATCGCTTTCCTGATTTTCAGAAATTCTTTAAAAATATTCCTTAAACGATATGCAAATATTTTCAACGGATTCTTGTTCAGGGCGTCGTTGACTATGACTGAGTACAATTTCAAGACATTCCAACATACTTGGAATGTCCAAGTGCATGGATCGCTTTCCTGATTTTCAAAAGTTCATTAAAAATATTTTTCAAGAGATATGCAAATATATTCAACGGATTCTTGTTCAGGGCATGCTTGACTATGACTGTGTACAATTTCAAGACATTCCAAGATACCTTTGGGGTCTTTTTTGAATAAAAAGTTAAGTCACTGCCTAAGTGCACAGACTTTCATCATTTTCAAAAATTCATTTAAAATATTCCTTAAGAGATATGCAAATATTTTCAATGGATTCTTGTTCAGGGCGTCGTTGACTATGACCGAGTACAATTTCAAGACATTCCAACATACTTGGAATGTCCAAGTGCATGGATCGCTTTCCGGATTTTCAAAAATTCATTAAAAATATTCTTCAAGAGATATGCAAATATATTCAACGGATTCTTGTTCAGGGCATGCTTGACTATGACTGTGTACAATTTCAAGACATTCCAAGATACTTTTGGGGTCTTTTTTGACGAAAAAGTTAAGTCACTGCCGAAGTGCATGGATCGCTTTCCTGATTTTCAAAAATTCATTAAAAATATTCCTTAAGCGATATGCAAATATTTTCAACGGATTCTTGTTCAGGGCGTCGTTGACTATGACTGAGTACAATTTCAAAACATTCCAACATACTTGGAATGTCCAAGTGCATGGATCGCTTTCCTGATTTTCAAAAGTTCATTAAAAATATTCTTCAAGAGATATGCAAATATATTCAACGGATTCTTGTTCAGGGCATGCTTGACTATGACTGTGTACAATTTCAAGACATTCCAAGATACTTTTGGGGTCTTTTTTGAATAAAAAGTTAAGTCACTGCCTAAGTGCACAGACTTTCCTCATTTTCAAAAATTCATTAAAAATATTCCTTAAGAGATATGCAAATATTTTCAATTGATTCTTGTTCAGGGCGTCGTTGACTATGACTGAGTACAATTTCAAGACATTCCAACATACTTGGAATGTCCAAGTGCATCGATTGCTTTTCGGATTTTCAAAAATTCATTAAAAATATTCTTCAAGAGATATGCAAATATATTCAACGGATTCTTGTTCAGGGCATGCTTGACTATGACTGTGTACAATTTCAAGACATTCCAATTTACTTTTGGGGTTTTTTTTGAAAAAAAAGTCAAGTCACTAAGTGCATCAGGGCAAATGGATCGTTTCCTTCGTCTCACCTGATATCCTGCTGTGTGATCCACGGTGTCCAAACGTTTGTTTCCAGCGACTGGACGACATGGATGAACTCCTGCAGCTTTAATTCTTTAAAAACAACCCAAAAACATCAAAAGTTAAGTCACTGCCTAAGTGCATGGATCGCTTTCCTGATTTTCAAAAATTCATTAAAAATATTCCTCAAGAGATATGCAAATATATTCAACGTATTCTTGTTCAGGGCATGCTTGACTATGACTGTGTACAATTTCAAGACATTCCAAGATACTTTTGGGGTCTTTTTTGACGAAAAAGTTAAGTCACTGCCTAAGTGCATGGATCGCTTTCCTGATTTTCAAAAATTCATTAAAAATATTCCTTAAGCGATATGCAAATATTTTCAACGGATTCTTGTTCAGGGCGTCGTTGACGATGACTGAGTACAATTTCAAGACATTCCAACATACTTGGAATGTCCAAGTGCATGGATCGCTTTCCGGATTTTCAAAAATTCATTAAAAATATTCTTCAAGAGATATGCAAATATATTCAACGGATTCTTGTTCAGGGCATGCTTGACTATGACTGTGTACAATTTCAAGACATTCCAATTTACTTTTGGGTTTTTTTTTGAAAAAAAAGTCAAGTCACTAAGTGCATCAGGGCAAATGGATCGTTTCCTTCGTCTCACCTGATATCCTGCTGTGTGATCCACGGTGTCCAAACGTTTGTTTCCAGCGACTGGGCGACATGGATGAACTCCTGCAGCTTTAATGCTTTGAAAACAAACCAAAAACATCAAAAGTTAAGTCACTGCCTAAGTGCATGGATCGCTTTCCTAATTTTCAAAAATTCATTAAAAATATTCCTTAAGAGATATGCAAATATTTTCAATTGATTCTTGTTCAGGGCGTCGTTGACTATGACTGAGTACAATTTCAAGACATTCCAACATACTTGAAATGTCCAAGTGCATGGATCGCTTTTCGGGTTTTCAAAAATTCATTAAAAATATTCTTCAAGAGATATGCAAATATATTCAACGGATTCTTGTTCAGGGCATGCTTGACTATGACTGTGTACAATTTCAAGACATTCCAAGATACTTTTGGGGTTTTTTTGAATAAAAAGTTAAGTCACTGCCTAAGTGCATGGATCGCTTTCCTGATTTTCAAAAATTCATTAAAAATATTCCTTAAGAGATATGCAAATATTTTCAATTGATTCTTGTTCAGGGCGTCGTTGACTATGACCGAGTACAATTTCAAGACATTCCAACATACTTTTGGGGTCTTTTTTGAATAAAAAGTTAAGTCACTGCCTAAGTGCACAGACTTTCATCATTTTCAAAAATTCATTCAAAATATTCCTTAAGCGATATGCAAATATTTTCAACGGATTCTTGTTCAGGGCGTCGTTGACTATGACTGAGTACAATTTCAAGACATTCCAACATACGTGGAATGTCCAAGTGCATGGATCGCTTTACGGATTTTCAAAAGTTCATTAAAAATATTCTTCAAGAGATATGCAAATATATTCAACGGATTCTTGTTCAGGGCATGCTTGACTATGACTGTGTACAATTTCAAGACATTCCAAGATACCTTTGGGGTCTTTTTTGGATAAAAAGTTAAGTCACTGCCTCAGTGCACAGACTTTCATCATTTTCAAAAATTCATTAAAAATATTCCTTAAGAGATATGCAAATATTTTCAATGGATTCTTGTTCAGGGCGTCGTTGACTATGACCGAGTACAATTTCAAGACATTCCAACATACTTGGAATGTCCAAGTGCATGGATCGCTTTCCGGATTTTCAAAAATTCATTAAAAATATTCTTCAAGAGATATGCAAATATATTCAACGGATTCTTGTTCAGGGCATTCTTGACTATGACTGTGTACAATTTCAAGACATTCCAAGATACTTTTGGGGTCTTTTTTGAATAAAAAGTTAAGTCACTGCCTAAGTGCACAGACTTTCCTCATTTTCAAAAATTCATTAAAAATATTCCTTAAGAGATATGCAAATATTTTCAATTGATTCTTGTTCAGGGCGTCGTTGACTATGACTGAGTACAATTTCAAGACATTCCAACATACTTGGAATGTCCAAGTGCATGGATCGCTTTCCTGATTTTCAAAAGTTCATTAAAAATATTCTTCAAGAGATATGCAAATATATTCAACGGATTCTTGTTCAGGGCATGCTTGACTATGACTGTGTACAATTTCAAGACATTCCAAGATACCTTTGGGGTCTTTTTTGGATAAAAAGTTAAGTCACTGCCTCAGTGCACAGACTTTCATCATTTTCAAAAATTCATTAAAAATATTCCTTAAGAGATATGCAAATATTTTCAATGGATTCTTGTTCAGGGCGTCGTTGACTATGACCGAGTACAATTTCAAGACATTCCAACATACTTGGAATGTCCAAGTGCATGGATCGCTTTCCGGATTTTCAAAAATTCATTAAAAATATTCTTCAAGAGATATGCAAATATATTCAACGGATTCTTGTTCAGGGCATTCTTGACTATGACTGTGTACAATTTCAAGACATTCCAAGATACTTTTGGGGTCTTTTTTGAATAAAAAGTTAAGTCACTGCCTAAGTGCACAGACTTTCCTCATTTTCAAAAATTCATTAAAAATATTCCTTAAGAGATATGCAAATATTTTCAATTGATTCTTGTTCAGGGCGTCGTTGACTATGACTGAGTACAATTTCAAGACATTCCAACATACTTGGAATGTCCAAGTGCATGGATCGCTTTCCTGATTTTCAAAAGTTCATTAAAAATATTCTTCAAGAGATATGCAAATATATTCAACGGATTCTTGTTCAGGGCATGCTTGACTATGACTGTGTACAATTTCAAGACATTCCAAGATACCTTTGGGGTCTTTTTTGGATAAAAAGTTAAGTCACTGCCTCAGTGCACAGACTTTCATCATTTTCAAAAATTCATTAAAAATATTCCTTAAGAGATATGCAAATATTTTCAATGGATTCTTGTTCAGGGCGTCGTTGACTATGACCGAGTACAATTTCAAGACATTCCAACATACTTGGAATGTCCAAGTGCATGGATCGCTTTCCGGATTTTCAAAAATTCATTAAAAATATTCTTCAAGAGATATGCAAATATATTCAACGGATTCTTGTTCAGGGCATTCTTGACTATGACTGTGTACAATTTCAAGACATTCCAAGATACTTTTGGGGTCTTTTTTGAATAAAAAGTTAAGTCACTGCCTAAGTGCACAGACTTTCCTCATTTTCAAAAATTCATTAAAAATATTCCTTAAGAGATATGCAAATATTTTCAATTGATTCTTGTTCAGGGCGTCGTTGACTATGACTGAGTACAATTTCAAGACATTCCAACATACTTGGAATGTCCAAGTGCATGGATCGCTTTTCGGATTTTCAAAAATTCATTAAAAATATTCTTCAAGAGATATGCAAATATATTCAACGGATTCTTGTTCAGGGCATGCTTGACTATGACTGTGTACAATTTCAAGACATTCCAAGATACTTTTGGGGTCTTTTTTGACAAAAAAGTTAAGTCACTGCCTAAGTGCATGGATCGCTTTCCTGATTTTCAAAAATTCATTAAAAATATTCCTTAAGCAATATGCAAATATTTTCAACGGATTCTTGTTCAGGGCGTCGTTGACTATGACTGAGTACAATTTCAAGACATTCCAACATACTTGGAATGTCCAAGTGCATGGATCGCTTTCCTGATTTTCAAAAGTTCATTAAAAATATTCTTCAAGAGATATGCAAATATATTCAACGGATTCTTGTTCAGGGCATGCTTGACTATGACTGTGTACAATTTCAAGACATTCCAAGATACCTTGAGGGTCTTTTTTGAATAAAAAGTTAAGTCACTGCCGAAGTGCACAGACTTTCATCATTTTCAAAAATTCATTAAAAATATTCCTTAAGAGATATGCAAATATTTTCAATGGATTCTTGTTCAGGGCGTCGTTGACTATGACCGAGTACAATTTCAAGACATTCCAACATACTTGGAATGTCCAAGTGCATGGATCGCTTTCCTGATTTTCAAAAGTTCATTAAAAATATTCTTCAAGAGATATGCAAATATATTCAACGGATTCTTGTTCAGGGCATGCTTGACTATGACTGTGTACAATTTCAAGACATTCCAAGATACTTTTGGGGTCTTTTTTGACGAAAAAGTTAAGTCACTGCCGAAGTGCACAGACTTTCCTCATTTTCAAAAATTCATTAAAAATATTCCTTAAGAGATATGCAAATATTTTCAATTGATTCTTGTTCAGGGCGTCGTTGACTATGACTGAGTACAATTTCAAGACATTCCAACATACTTGGAATGTCCAAGTGCATGGATCGCTTTTCGGATTTTCAAAAGTTCATTAAAAATATTCTTCAAGAGATATGCAAATATATTCAACGGATTCTTGTTCAGGGCATGCTTGACTATGACTGTGTACAATTTCAAGACATTCCAAGATACTTTTGGGGTCTTTTTTGAATAAAAAGTTAAGTCACTGCCTAAGTGCACAGACTTTCCTCATTTTCAAAAATTCATTAAAAATATTCCTTAAGAGATATGCAAATATTTTCAATGGATTCTTGTTCAGGGCGTTGTTGACTATGACTGAGTACAATTTCAAGACATTCCACCATACTTGGAATGTCCAAGTGCATGGATCGCTTTCCGGATTTTCAAAAATTCATTAAAAATATTCTTCAAGAGATATGCAAATATATTCAACGGATTCTTGTTCAGGGCATGCTTGACTATGACTGTGTACAATTTCAAGACATTCCAAGATACTTTTGGGGTCTTTTTTGACGAAAAAGTTGTCACTGCCTAAGTGCATGGATCGCTTTCCTGATTTTCAGAAATTCTTTAAAAATATTCCTTAAACGATATGCAAATATTTTCAACGGATTCTTGTTCAGGGCGTCGTTGACTATGACTGAGTACAATTTCAAGACATTCCAACATACTTGGAATGTCCAAGTGCATGGATCGCTTTCCTGATTTTTTAAAAAATTCATTAAAAATATTCCTTAAGCGATATGCAAATATTTTCAACGGATTCTTGTTCAGGGCGTCGTTGACTATGACTGAGTACAATTTCAAGACATTCCAACTTACTTGGAATGTCCAAGTGCATGGATAGCTTTCCGGAATTTTAAAAATTCATTAAAAATATTCTTCAAGAGATATGCAAATATATTCAACGGATTCTTGTTCAGGGCATGCTTGACTATGACTGTGTACAATTTCAAGACATTCCAAGATACTTTTGGGGTCTTTTTTGACGAAAAAGTTAAGTCACTGCCTAAGTGCATGGATCGCTTTCCTAATTTTCAAAAATTCATTAAAAATATTCCTTAAGAGATATGCAAATATTTTCAATTGATTCTTGTTCAGGGCGTCGTTGACTATGACTGAGTACAATTTCAAGACATTCCAACATACTTGGAATGTCCAAGTGCATGGATCGCTTTTCGGATTTTCAAAAATTCATTAAAAATATTCTTCAAGAGATATGCAAATATATTCAACGGATTCTTGTTCAGGGCATGCTTGACTATGACTGTGTACAATTTCAAGACATTCCAAGATACTTTTGGGGTCTTTTTTGACAAAAAAGTTAAGTCACTGCCTAAGTGCATGGATCGCTTTCCTGATTTTCAAAAATTCATTAAAAATATTCCTTAAGCGATATGCAAATATTTTCAACGGATTCTTGTTCAGGGCGTCGTTGACTATGACTGAGTACAATTTCAAGACATTCCAACATACTTGGAATGTCCAAGTGCATGGATCGCTTTCAAGATTTTCAAAAGTTCATTAAAAATATTCTTCAAGAGATATGCAAATATATTCAACGGATTCTTGTTCAGGGCATGCTTGACTATGACTGTGTACAATTTCAAGACATTCCAAGATACCTTTGGGGTCTTTTTTGAATAAAAAGTTAAGTCACTGCCTAAGTGCACAGACTTTCATCATTTTCAAAAATTCATTTAAAATATTCCTTAAGAGATATGCAAATATTTTCAATGGATTCTTGTTCAGGGCGTCGTTGACTATGACCGAGTACAATTTCAAGACATTCCAACATACTTGGAATGTCCAAGTGCATGGATCGCTTTCCGGATTTTCAAAAATTCATTAAAAATATTCTTCAAGAGATATGCAAATATATTCAACGGATTCTTGTTCAGGGCATGCTTGACTATGACTGTGTACAATTTCAAGACATTCCAAGATACTTTTGGGGTCTTTTTTGACGAAAAAGTTAAGTCACTGCCTAAGTGCATGGATCGCTTTCCTGATTTTCAAAAATTCATTAAAAATATTCCTTAAGCGATATGCAAATATTTTCAACGGATTCTTGTTCAGGGCGTCGTTGACTATGACTGAGTACAATTTCAAGACATTCCAACATACTTGGAATGTCCAAGTGCATGGATCGCTTTCCTGATTTTCAAAAGTTCATTAAAAATATTCTTCAAGAGATATGCAAATATATTCAACGGATTCTTGTTCAGGGCATGCTTGACTATGACTGTGTACAATTTCAAGACATTCCAAGATACTTTTGGGGTCTTTTTTGAATAAAAAGTTAAGTCACTGCCTAAGTGCACAGACTTTCATCATTTTCAAAAATTCATTAAAAATATTCCTTAAGAGATATGCAAATATTTTCAATTGATTCTTGTTCAGGGCGTCGTTGACTGTGACTGAGTACAATTTCAAGACATTCCAACATACTTGGAATGTCCAAGTGCATGGATCGCTTTTCGGATTTTCAAAAATTCATTAAAAATATTCTTCAAGAGATATGCAAATATATTCAACGGATTCTTGTTCAGGGCATGCTTGACTATGACTGTGTACAATTTCAAGACATTCCAAGATACTTTTGGGGTCTTTTTTGACAAAAAAGTTAAGTCACTGCCTAAGTGCATGGATCGCTTTCCTGATTTTCAAAAATTCATTAAAAATATTCCTTAAGCGATATGCAAATATTTTCAACGGATTCTTGTTCAGGGCGTCGTTGACTATGACTGAGTACAATTTCAAGACATTCCAACATACTTGGAATGTCCAAGTGCATGGATCGCTTTCCTGATTTTCAAAAGTTCATTAAAAATATTCTTCAAGAGATATGCAAATATATTCAACGGATTCTTGTTCAGGGCATGCTTGACTATGACTGTGTACAATTTCAAGACATTCCAAGATACTTTTGGGGTCTTTTTTGAATAAAAAGTTAAGTCACTGCCTAAGTGCACAGACTTTCCTCATTTTCAAAAATTCATTAAAAATATTCCTTAAGAGATATGCAAATATTTTCAATTGATTCTTGTTCAGGGCGTCGTTGACTATGACTGAGTACAATTTCAAGACATTCCAACATACTTGGAATGTCCAAGTGCATCGATTGCTTTTCGGATTTTCAAAAATTCATTAAAAATATTCTTCAAGAGATATGCAAATATATTCAACGGATTCTTGTTCAGGGCATGCTTGACTATGACTGTGTACAATTTCAAGACATTCCAATTTACTTTTGGGGTTTTTTTTGAAAAAAAAGTCAAGTCACTAAGTGCATCAGGGCAAATGGATCGTTTCCTTCGTCTCACCTGATATCCTGCTGTGTGATCCACGGTGTCCAAACGTTTGTTTCCAGCGACTGGACGACATGGATGAACTCCTGCAGCTTTAATTCTTTAAAAACAACCCAAAAACATCAAAAGTTAAGTCACTGCCTAAGTGCATGGATCGCTTTCCTGATTTTCAAAAATTCATTAAAAATATTCCTCAAGAGATATGCAAATATATTCAACGTATTCTTGTTCAGGGCATGCTTGACTATGACTGTGTACAATTTCAAGACATTCCAAGATACTTTTGGGGTCTTTTTTGACGAAAAAGTTAAGTCACTGCCTAAGTGCATGGATCGCTTTCCTAATTTTCAAAAATTCATTAAAAATATTCCTTAAGAGATATGCAAATATTTTCAATTGATTCTTGTTCAGGGCGTCGTTGACTATGACTGAGTACAATTTCAAGACATTCCAACATACTTGGAATGTCCAAGTGCATGGATCGCTTTTCGGGTTTTCAAAAATTCATTAAAAATATTCTTCAAGAGATATGCAAATATATTCAACGGATTCTTGTTCAGGGCATGCTTGACTATGACTGTGTACAATTTCAAGACATTCCAAGATACTTTTGGGGTTTTTTTGAATAAAAAGTTAAGTCACTGCCTAAGTGCATGGATCGCTTTCCTGATTTTCAAAAATTCATTAAAAATATTCCTTAAGAGATATGCAAATATTTTCAATTGATTCTTGTTCAGGGCGTCGTTGACTATGACTGAGTACAATTTCAAGACATTCCAACATACTTGGAATGTCCAAGTGCATGGATCGCTTTTCGGATTTTCAAAAATTCATTAAAAATATTCTTCAAGAGATATGCAAATATATTCAACGGATTCTTGTTCAGGGCATGCTTGACTATGACTGTGTACAATTTCAAGACATTCCAAGATACTTTTGGGGTCTTTTTTGACAAAAAAGTTAAGTCACTGCCTAAGTGCATGGATCGCTTTCCTGATTTTCAAAAATTCATTAAAAATATTCCTTAAGAGATATGCAAATATTTTCAATTGATTCTTGTTCAGGGCGTCGTTGACTATGACTGAGTACAATTTCAAGACATTCCAACATACTTGGAATGTCCAAGTGCATGGATCGCTTTTCGGATTTTCAAAAATTCATTAAAAATATTCTTCAAGAGATATGCAAATATATTCAACGGATTCTTGTTCAGGGCATGCTTGACTATGACTGTGTACAATTTCAAGACATTCCAAGATACTTTTGGGGTCTTTTTTGACAAAAAAGTTAAGTCACTGCCTAAGTGCATGGATCGCTTTCCTGATTTTCAAAAATTCATTAAAAATATTCCTTAAGCGATATGCAAATATTTTCAACGGATTCTTGTTCAGGGCATGCTTGACTATGACTGTGTACAATTTCAAGACATTCCAAGATACCTTTGGGGTCTTTTTTGGATAAAAAGTTAAGTCACTGCCTAAGTGCACAGACTTTCATCATTTTCAAAAATTCATTAAAAATATTCCTTAAGCGATATGCAAATACTTTCAACGGATTCTTGTTCAGGGCGTCGTTGACTATGACTGAGTACAATTTCAAGACATTCCAACATACTTGGAATGTCCAAGTGCATGGATCGCTTTCCGGATTTTCAAAAATTCATTAAAAATATTCTTCAAGAGATATGCAAATATATTCAACGGATTCTTGTTCAGGGCATGCTTGACTATGACTGTGTACAATTTCAAGACATTCCAAGATACTTTTGGGGTCTTTTTTGACGAAAAAGTTAAGTCACTGCCTAAGTGCATGGATCGCTTTCCTGATTTTCAGAAATTCTTTAAAAATATTCCTTAAACGATATGCAAATATTTTCAACGGATTCTTGTTCAGGGCGTCGTTGACTATGACTGAGTACAATTTCAAGACATTCCAACATACTTGGAATGTCCAAGTGCATGGATCGCTTTCCTGATTTTCAAAAGTTCATTAAAAATATTCTTCAAGAGATATGCAAATATATTCAACGGATTCTTGTTCAGGGCATGCTTGACTATGACTGTGTACAATTTTAAGACATTCCAAGATACTTTTGGGGTCTTTTTTGAATAAAAAGTTAAGTCACTGCCTAAGTGCACAGACTTTCCTCATTTTCAAAAATTCATTAAAATTTTCCTTAAGAGATATGCAAATATTTTCAATTGATTCTTGTTCAGGGCGTCGTTGACTATGACTGAGTACAATTTCAAGACATTCCAACATACTTGGAATGTCCAAGTGCATGGATCGCTTTCCTGATTTTCAAAAGTTCATTAAAAATATTCTTCAAGAGATATGCAAATATATTCAACGGATTCTTGTTCAGGGCATGCTTGACTATGACTGTGTACAATTTCAAGACATTCCAAGATACTTTTGGGGTCTTTTTTGACAAAAAAGTTAAGTCACTGCCTAAGTGCATGGATCGCTTTCCTGATTTTCAAAAATTCATTAAAAATATTCCTTAAGCGATATGCAAATATTTTCAACGGATTCTTGTTCAGGGCGTCGTTGACTATGACTGAGTACAATTTCAAAACATTCCAACATACTTGGAATGTCCAAGTGCATGGATCGCTTTCCTGATTTTCAAAAGTTCATTAAAAATATTCTTCAAGAGATATGCAAATATATTCAACGGATTCTTGTTCAGGGCATGCTTGACTATGACTGTGTACAATTTCAAGACATTCCAAGATACTTTTGGGGTCTTTTTTGAATAAAAAGTTAAGTCACTGCCTAAGTGCACAGACTTTCCTCATTTTCAAAAATTCATTAAAAATATTCCTTAAGAGATATGCAAATATTTTCAATTGATTCTTGTTCAGGGCGTCGTTGACTATGACTGAGTACAATTTCAAGACATTCCAACATACTTGGAATGTCCAAGTGCATCGATTGCTTTTCGGATTTTCAAAAATTCATTAAAAATATTCTTCAAGAGATATGCAAATATATTCAACGGATTCTTGTTCAGGGCATGCTTGACTATGACTGTGTACAATTTCAAGACATTCCAATTTACTTTTGGGGTTTTTTTTGAAAAAAAAGTCAAGTCACTAAGTGCATCAGGGCAAATGGATCGTTTCCTTCGTCTCACCTGATATCCTGCTGTGTGATCCACGGTGTCCAAACGTTTGTTTCCAGCGACTGGACGACATGGATGAACTCCTGCAGCTTTAATTCTTTAAAAACAACCCAAAAACATCAAAAGTTAAGTCACTGCCTAAGTGCATGGATCGCTTTCCTGATTTTCAAAAATTCATTAAAAATATTCCTCAAGAGATATGCAAATATATTCAACGTATTCTTGTTCAGGGCATGCTTGACTATGACTGTGTACAATTTCAAGACATTCCAAGATACTTTTGGGGTCTTTTTTGACGAAAAAGTTAAGTCACTGCCTAAGTGCATGGATCGCTTTCCTGATTTTCAAAAATTCATTAAAAATATTCCTTAAGCGATATGCAAATATTTTCAACGGATTCTTGTTCAGGGCGTCGTTGACGATGACTGAGTACAATTTCAAGACATTCCAACATACTTGGAATGTCCAAGTGCATGGATCGCTTTCCGGATTTTCAAAAATTCATTAAAAATATTCTTCAAGAGATATGCAAATATATTCAACGGATTCTTGTTCAGGGCATGCTTGACTATGACTGTGTACAATTTCAAGACATTCCAATTTACTTTTGGGTTTTTTTTTGAAAAAAAAGTCAAGTCACTAAGTGCATCAGGGCAAATGGATCGTTTCCTTCGTCTCACCTGATATCCTGCTGTGTGATCCACGGTGTCCAAACGTTTGTTTCCAGCGACTGGGCGACATGGATGAACTCCTGCAGCTTTAATGCTTTGAAAACAAACCAAAAACATCAAAAGTTAAGTCACTGCCTAAGTGCATGGATCGCTTTCCTAATTTTCAAAAATTCATTAAAAATATTCCTTAAGAGATATGCAAATATTTTCAATTGATTCTTGTTCAGGGCGTCGTTGACTATGACTGAGTACAATTTCAAGACATTCCAACATACTTGAAATGTCCAAGTGCATGGATCGCTTTTCGGGTTTTCAAAAATTCATTAAAAATATTCTTCAAGAGATATGCAAATATATTCAACGGATTCTTGTTCAGGGCATGCTTGACTATGACTGTGTACAATTTCAAGACATTCCAAGATACTTTTGGGGTTTTTTTGAATAAAAAGTTAAGTCACTGCCTAAGTGCATGGATCGCTTTCCTGATTTTCAAAAATTCATTAAAAATATTCCTTAAGAGATATGCAAATATTTTCAATTGATTCTTGTTCAGGGCGTCGTTGACTATGACCGAGTACAATTTCAAGACATTCCAACATACTTTTGGGGTCTTTTTTGAATAAAAAGTTAAGTCACTGCCTAAGTGCACAGACTTTCATCATTTTCAAAAATTCATTAAAAATATTCCTTAAGCGATATGCAAATATTTTCAACGGATTCTTGTTCAGGGCGTCGTTGACTATGACTGAGTACAATTTCAAGACATTCCAACATACGTGGAATGTCCAAGTGCATGGATCGCTTTACGGATTTTCAAAATTCATTAAAAATATTCTTCAAGAGATATGCAAATATATTCAACGGATTCTTGTTCAGGGCATGCTTGACTATGACTGTGTACAATTTCAAGACATTCCAAGATACCTTTGGGGTCTTTTTTGGATAAAAAGTTAAGTCACTGCCTCAGTGCACAGACTTTCATCATTTTCAAAAATTCATTAAAAATATTCCTTAAGAGATATGCAAATATTTTCAATGGATTCTTGTTCAGGGCGTCGTTGACTATGACCGAGTACAATTTCAAGACATTCCAACATACTTGGAATGTCCAAGTGCATGGATCGCTTTCCGGATTTTCAAAAATTCATTAAAAATATTCTTCAAGAGATATGCAAATATATTCAACGGATTCTTGTTCAGGGCATTCTTGACTATGACTGTGTACAATTTCAAGACATTCCAAGATACTTTTGGGGTCTTTTTTGAATAAAAAGTTAAGTCACTGCCTAAGTGCACAGACTTTCCTCATTTTCAAAAATTCATTAAAAATATTCCTTAAGAGATATGCAAATATTTTCAATTGATTCTTGTTCAGGGCGTCGTTGACTATGACTGAGTACAATTTCAAGACATTCCAACATACTTGGAATGTCCAAGTGCATGGATCGCTTTCCTGATTTTCAAAAGTTCATTAAAAATATTCTTCAAGAGATATGCAAATATATTCAATGGATTCTTGTTCAGGGCATGCTTGACTATGACTGTGTACAATTTCAAGACATTCCAAGATACCTTTGGGGTCTTTTTTGGATAAAAAGTTAAGTCACTGCCTCAGTGCACAGACTTTCATCATTTTCAAAAATTCATTAAAAATATTCCTTAAGAGATATGCAAATATTTTCAATGGATTCTTGTTCAGGGCGTCGTTGACTATGACCGAGTACAATTTCAAGACATTCCAACATACTTGGAATGTCCAAGTGCATGGATCGCTTTCCGGATTTTCAAAAATTCATTAAAAATATTCTTCAAGAGATATGCAAATATATTCAACGGATTCTTGTTCAGGGCATTCTTGACTATGACTGTGTACAATTTCAAGACATTCCAAGATACTTTTGGGGTCTTTTTTGAATAAAAAGTTAAGTCACTGCCTAAGTGCACAGACTTTCCTCATTTTCAAAAATTCATTAAAAATATTCCTTAAGAGATATGCAAATATTTTCAATTGATTCTTGTTCAGGGCGTCGTTGACTATGACTGAGTACAATTTCAAGACATTCCAACATACTTGGAATGTCCAAGTGCATGGATCGCTTTCCTGATTTTCAAAAGTTCATTAAAAATATTCTTCAAGAGATATGCAAATATATTCAACGGATTCTTGTTCAGGGCATGCTTGACTATGACTGTGTACAATTTCAAGACATTCCAAGATACCTTTGGGGTCTTTTTTGGATAAAAAGTTAAGTCACTGCCTCAGTGCACAGACTTTCATCATTTTCAAAAATTCATTAAAAATATTCCTTAAGAGATATGCAAATATTTTCAATGGATTCTTGTTCAGGGCGTCGTTGACTATGACCGAGTACAATTTCAAGACATTCCAACATACTTGGAATGTCCAAGTGCATGGATCGCTTTCCGGATTTTCAAAAATTCATTAAAAATATTCTTCAAGAGATATGCAAATATATTCAACGGATTCTTGTTCAGGGCATTCTTGACTATGACTGTGTACAATTTCAAGACATTCCAAGATACTTTTGGGGTCTTTTTTGAATAAAAAGTTAAGTCACTGCCTAAGTGCACAGACTTTCCTCATTTTCAAAAATTCATTAAAAATATTCCTTAAGAGATATGCAAATATTTTCAATTGATTCTTGTTCAGGGCGTCGTTGACTATGACTGAGTACAATTTCAAGACATTCCAACATACTTGGAATGTCCAAGTGCATGGATCGCTTTCCTGATTTTCAAAAGTTCATTAAAAATATTCTTCAAGAGATATGCAAATATATTCAACGGATTCTTGTTCAGGGCATGCTTGACTATGACTGTGTACAATTTCAAGACATTCCAAGATACCTTTGGGGTCTTTTTTGGATAAAAAGTTAAGTCACTGCCTCAGTGCACAGACTTTCATCATTTTCAAAAATTCATTAAAAATATTCCTTAAGAGATATGCAAATATTTTCAATGGATTCTTGTTCAGGGCGTCGTTGACTATGACCGAGTACAATTTCAAGACATTCCAACATACTTGGAATGTCCAAGTGCATGGATCGCTTTCCGGATTTTCAAAAATTCATTAAAAATATTCTTCAAGAGATATGCAAATATATTCAACGGATTCTTGTTCAGGGCATTCTTGACTATGACTGTGTACAATTTCAAGACATTCCAAGATACTTTTGGGGTCTTTTTTGAATAAAAAGTTAAGTCACTGCCTAAGTGCACAGACTTTCCTCATTTTCAAAAATTCATTAAAAATATTCCTTAAGAGATATGCAAATATTTTCAATTGATTCTTGTTCAGGGCGTCGTTGACTATGACTGAGTACAATTTCAAGACATTCCAACATACTTGGAATGTCCAAGTGCATGGATCGCTTTTCGGATTTTCAAAAATTCATTAAAAATATTCTTCAAGAGATATGCAAATATATTCAACGGATTCTTGTTCAGGGCATGCTTGACTATGACTGTGTACAATTTCAAGACATTCCAAGATACTTTTGGGGTCTTTTTTGACAAAAAAGTTAAGTCACTGCCTAAGTGCATGGATCGCTTTCCTGATTTTCAAAAATTCATTAAAAATATTCCTTAAGCAATATGCAAATATTTTCAACGGATTCTTGTTCAGGGCGTCGTTGACTATGACTGAGTACAATTTCAAGACATTCCAACATACTTGGAATGTCCAAGTGCATGGATCGCTTTCCTGATTTTCAAAAGTTCATTAAAAATATTCTTCAAGAGATATGCAAATATATTCAACGGATTCTTGTTCAGGGCATGCTTGACTATGACTGTGTACAATTTCAAGACATTCCAAGATACCTTGAGGGTCTTTTTTGAATAAAAAGTTAAGTCACTGCCGAAGTGCACAGACTTTCATCATTTTCAAAAATTCATTAAAAATATTCCTTAAGAGATATGCAAATATTTTCAATGGATTCTTGTTCAGGGCGTCGTTGACTATGACCGAGTACAATTTCAAGACATTCCAACATACTTGGAATGTCCAAGTGCATGGATCGCTTTCCTGATTTTCAAAAGTTCATTAAAAATATTCTTCAAGAGATATGCAAATATATTCAACGGATTCTTGTTCAGGGCATGCTTGACTATGACTGTGTACAATTTCAAGACATTCCAAGATACTTTTGGGGTCTTTTTTGACGAAAAAGTTAAGTCACTGCCGAAGTGCACAGACTTTCCTCATTTTCAAAAATTCATTAAAAATATTCCTTAAGAGATATGCAAATATTTTCAATTGATTCTTGTTCAGGGCGTCGTTGACTATGACTGAGTACAATTTCAAGACATTCCAACATACTTGGAATGTCCAAGTGCATGGATCGCTTTTCGGATTTTCAAAAGTTCATTAAAAATATTCTTCAAGAGATATGCAAATATATTCAACGGATTCTTGTTCAGGGCATGCTTGACTATGACTGTGTACAATTTCAAGACATTCCAAGATACTTTTGGGGTCTTTTTTGAATAAAAAGTTAAGTCACTGCCTAAGTGCACAGACTTTCCTCATTTTCAAAAATTCATTAAAAATATTCCTTAAGAGATATGCAAATATTTTCAATGGATTCTTGTTCAGGGCGTTGTTGACTATGACTGAGTACAATTTCAAGACATTCCACCATACTTGGAATGTCCAAGTGCATGGATCGCTTTCCGGATTTTCAAAAATTCATTAAAAATATTCTTCAAGAGATATGCAAATATATTCAACGGATTCTTGTTCAGGGCATGCTTGACTATGACTGTGTACAATTTCAAGACATTCCAAGATACTTTTGGGGTCTTTTTTGACGAAAAAGTTGTCACTGCCTAAGTGCATGGATCGCTTTCCTGATTTTCAGAAATTCTTTAAAAATATTCCTTAAACGATATGCAAATATTTTCAACGGATTCTTGTTCAGGGCGTCGTTGACTATGACTGAGTACAATTTCAAGACATTCCAACATACTTGGAATGTCCTAAGTGCATGGATCGCTTTCCTGATTTTCAAAAGTTCATTAAAAATATTCTTCAAGAGATATGCAAATATATTCAACGGATTCTTGTTCAGGGCATGCTTGACTATGACTGTGTACAATTTCAAGACATTCCAAGATACTTTTGGGGTCTTTTTTGAATAAAAAGTTAAGTCACTGCCTAAGTGCACAGACTTTCCTCATTTTCAAAAATTCATTAAAAATATTCCTTAAGAGATATGCAAATATTTTCAATTGATTCTTGTTCAGGGCGTCGTTGACTATGACTGAGTACAATTTCAAGACATTCCAACATACTTGGAATGTCCAAGTGCATGGATCGCTTTTCGGATTTTCAAAAGTTCATTAAAAATATTCTTCAAGAGATATGCAAATATATTCAACGGATTCTTGTTCAGGGCATGCTTGACTATGACTGTGTACAATTTCAAGACATTCCAAGATACTTTTGGGGTCTTTTTTGAATAAAAAGTTAAGTCACTGCCTAAGTGCACAGACTTTCCTCATTTTCAAAAATTCATTAAAAATATTCCTTAAGAGATATGCAAATATTTTCAATGGATTCTTGTTCAGGGCGTTGTTGACTATGACTGAGTACAATTTCAAGACATTCCACCATACTTGGAATGTCCAAGTGCATGGATCGCTTTCCGGATTTTCAAAAATTCATTAAAAATATTCTTCAAGAGATATGCAAATATATTCAACGGATTCTTGTTCAGGGCATGCTTGACTATGACTGTGTACAATTTCAAGACATTCCAAGATACTTTTGGGGTCTTTTTTGACGAAAAAGTTGTCACTGCCTAAGTGCATGGATCGCTTTCCTGATTTTCAGAAATTCTTTAAAAATATTCCTTAAACGATATGCAAATATTTTCAACGGATTCTTGTTCAGGGCGTCGTTGACTATGACTGAGTACAATTTCAAGACATTCCAACATACTTGGAATGTCCTAAGTGCATGGATCGCTTTCCTGATTTTCAAAAGTTCATTAAAAATATTCTTCAAGAGATATGCAAATATATTCAACGGATTCTTGTTCAGGGCATGCTTGACTATGACTGTGTACAATTTCAAGACATTCCAAGATACTTTTGGGGTCTTTTTTGAATAAAAAGTTAAGTCACTGCCTAAGTGCACAGACTTTCCTCATTTTCAAAAATTCATTAAAAATATTCCTTAAGAGATATGCAAATATTTTCAATTGATTCTTGTTCAGGGCGTCGTTGACTATGACTGAGTACAATTTCAAGACATTCCAACATACTTGGAATGTCCAAGTGCATGGATCGCTTTTCGGATTTTCAAAAATTCATTAAAAATATTCTTCAAGAGATATGCAAATATATTCAACGGATTCTTGTTCAGGGCATGCTTGACTATGACTGTGTACAATTTCAAGACATTCCAAGATACTTTTGGGGTCTTTTTTGACAAAAAAGTTAAGTCACTGCCTAAGTGCATGGATCGCTTTCCTGATTTTCAAAAATTCATTAAAAATATTCCTTAAGCGATATGCAAATATTTTCAACGGATTCTTGTTCAGGGCGTCGTTGACTATGACTGAGTACAATTTCAAGACATTCCAACATACTTGGAATGTCCAAGTGCATGGATCGCTTTCCTGATTTTCAAAAGTTCATTAAAAATATTCTTCAAGAGATATGCAAATATATTCAACGGATTCTTGTTCAGGGCATGCTTGACTATGACTGTGTACAATTTCAAGACATTCCAAGATACCTTTGGGGTCTTTTTTGAATAAAAAGTTAAGTCACTGCCTAAGTGCACAGACTTTCATCATTTTCAAAAATTCATTTAAAATATTCCTTAAGAGATATGCAAATATTTTCAATGGATTCTTGTTCAGGGCGTCGTTGACTATGACCGAGTACAATTTCAAGACATTCCAACATACTTGGAATGTCCAAGTGCATGGATCGCTTTCCGGATTTTCAAAAATTCATTAAAAATATTCTTCAAGAGATATGCAAATATATTCAACGGATTCTTGTTCAGGGCATGCTTGACTATGACTGTGTACAATTTCAAGACATTCCAAGATACTTTTGGGGTCTTTTTTGACGAAAAAGTTAAGTCACTGCCTAAGTGCATGGATCGCTTTCCTGATTTTCAAAAATTCATTAAAAATATTCCTTAAGCGATATGCAAATATTTTCAACGGATTCTTGTTCAGGGCGTCGTTGACTATGACTGAGTACAATTTCAAGACATTCCAACATACTTGGAATGTCCAAGTGCATGGATCGCTTTCCTGATTTTCAAAAGTTCATTAAAAATATTCTTCAAGAGATATGCAAATATATTCAACGGATTCTTGTTCAGGGCATGCTTGACTATGACTGTGTACAATTTCAAGACATTCCAAGATACTTTTGGGGTCTTTTTTGAATAAAAAGTTAAGTCACTGCCTAAGTGCACAGACTTTCATCATTTTCAAAAATTCATTAAAAATATTCCTTAAGAGATATGCAAATATTTTCAATTGATTCTTGTTCAGGGCGTCGTTGACTGTGACTGAGTACAATTTCAAGACATTCCAACATACTTGGAATGTCCAAGTGCATGGATCGCTTTTCGGATTTTCAAAAATTCATTAAAAATATTCTTCAAGAGATATGCAAATATATTCAACGGATTCTTGTTCAGGGCATGCTTGACTATGACTGTGTACAATTTCAAGACATTCCAAGATACTTTTGGGGTCTTTTTTGACAAAAAAGTTAAGTCACTGCCTAAGTGCATGGATCGCTTTCCTGATTTTCAAAAATTCATTAAAAATATTCCTTAAGCGATATGCAAATATTTTCAACGGATTCTTGTTCAGGGCGTCGTTGACTATGACTGAGTACAATTTCAAGACATTCCAACATACTTGGAATGTCCAAGTGCATGGATCGCTTTCCTGATTTTCAAAAGTTCATTAAAAATATTCTTCAAGAGATATGCAAATATATTCAACGGATTCTTGTTCAGGGCATGCTTGACTATGACTGTGTACAATTTCAAGACATTCCAAGATACTTTTGGGGTCTTTTTTGAATAAAAAGTTAAGTCACTGCCTAAGTGCACAGACTTTCCTCATTTTCAAAAATTCATTAAAAATATTCCTTAAGAGATATGCAAATATTTTCAATTGATTCTTGTTCAGGGCGTCGTTGACTATGACTGAGTACAATTTCAAGACATTCCAACATACTTGGAATGTCCAAGTGCATCGATTGCTTTTCGGATTTTCAAAAATTCATTAAAAATATTCTTCAAGAGATATGCAAATATATTCAACGGATTCTTGTTCAGGGCATGCTTGACTATGACTGTGTACAATTTCAAGACATTCCAATTTATTTTTGGGGTTTTTTTTGAAAAAAAAGTCAAGTCACTAAGTGCATCAGGGCAAATGGATCGTTTCCTTCGTCTCACCTGATATCCTGCTGTGTGATCCACGGTGTCCAAACGTTTGTTTCCAGCGACTGGACGACATGGATGAACTCCTGCAGCTTTAATTCTTTAAAAACAACCCAAAAACATCAAAAGTTAAGTCACTGCCTAAGTGCATGGATCGCTTTCCTGATTTTCAAAAATTCATTAAAAATATTCCTCAAGAGATATGCAAATATATTCAACGTATTCTTGTTCAGGGCATGCTTGACTATGACTGTGTACAATTTCAAGACATTCCAAGATACTTTTGGGGTCTTTTTTGACGAAAAAGTTAAGTCACTGCCTAAGTGCATGGATCGCTTTCCTAATTTTCAAAAATTCATTAAAAATATTCCTTAAGAGATATGCAAATATTTTCAACTGATTCTTGTTCAGGGCGTCGTTGACTATGACTGAGTACAATTTCAAGACATTCCAACATACTTGGAATGTCCAAGTGCATGGATCGCTTTTCGGGTTTTCAAAAATTCATTAAAAATATTCTTCAAGAGATATGCAAATATATTCAACGGATTCTTGTTCAGGGCATGCTTGACTATGACTGTGTACAATTTCAAGACATTCCAAGATACTTTTGGGGTTTTTTTGAATAAAAAGTTAAGTCACTGCCTAAGTGCATGGATCGCTTTCCTGATTTTCAAAAATTCATTAAAAATATTCCTTAAGAGATATGCAAATATTTTCAATTGATTCTTGTTCAGGGCGTCGTTGACTATGACTGAGTACAATTTCAAGACATTCCAACATACTTGGAATGTCCAAGTGCATGGATCGCTTTTCGGATTTTCAAAAATTCATTAAAAATATTCTTCAAGAGATATGCAAATATATTCAACGGATTCTTGTTCAGGGCATGCTTGACTATGACTGTGTACAATTTCAAGACATTCCAAGATACTTTTGGGGTCTTTTTTGACAAAAAAGTTAAGTCACTGCCTAAGTGCATGGATCGCTTTCCTGATTTTCAAAAATTCATTAAAAATATTCCTTAAGAGATATGCAAATATTTTCAATTGATTCTTGTTCAGGGCGTCGTTGACTATGACTGAGTACAATTTCAAGACATTCCAACATACTTGGAATGTCCAAGTGCATGGATCGCTTTTCGGATTTTCAAAAATTCATTAAAAATATTCTTCAAGAGATATGCAAATATATTCAACGGATTCTTGTTCAGGGCATGCTTGACTATGACTGTGTACAATTTCAAGACATTCCAAGATACTTTTGGGGTCTTTTTTGACAAAAAAGTTAAGTCACTGCCTAAGTGCATGGATCGCTTTCCTGATTTTCAAAAATTCATTAAAAATATTCCTTAAGCGATATGCAAATATTTTCAACGGATTCTTGTTCAGGGCGTCGTTGACTATGACTGAGTACAATTTCAAGACATTCCAACATACTTGGAATGTCCAAGTGCATGGATCGCTTTCCTGATTTTCAAAAGTTCATTAAAAATATTCTTCAAGAGATATGCAAATATATTCAACGGATTCTTGTTCAGGGCATGCTTGACTATGACTGTGTACAATTTCAAGACATTCCAAGATACCTTTGGGGTCTTTTTTGGATAAAAAGTTAAGTCACTGCCTAAGTGCACAGACTTTCATCATTTTCAAAAATTCATTAAAAATATTCCTTAAGAGATATGCAAATATTTTCAATGGATTCTTGTTCAGGGCGTCGTTGACTATGACCGAGTACAATTTCAAGACATTCCAACATACTTGGAATGTCCAAGTGCATGGATCGCTTTCCGGATTTTCAAAAATTCATTAAAAATATTCTTCAAGAGATATGCAAATATATTCAACGGATTCTTGTTCAGGGCATGCTTGACTATGACTGTGTACAATTTCAAGACATTCCAAGATACTTTTGGGGTCTTTTTTGACGAAAAAGTTAAGTCACTGCCTAAGTGCATGGATCGCTTTCCTGATTTTCAGAAATTCTTTAAAAATATTCCTTAAACGATATGCAAATATTTTCAACGGATTCTTGTTCAGGGCGTCGTTGACTATGACTGAGTACAATTTCAAGACATTCCAACATACTTGGAATGTCCAAGTGCATGGATCGCTTTCCTGATTTTCAAAAATTCATTAAAAATATTCTTCAAGAGATATGCAAATATATTCAACGGATTCTTGTTCAGGGCATGCTTGACTATGACTGTGTATAATTTCAAGACATTCCAGGATACTTTTGGGGTCTTTTTTGAATAAAAAGTTAAGTCACTGCCTAAGTGCACAGACTTTCCTCATTTTCAAAAATTCATTAAAAATATTCCTTAAGAGATATGCAAATATTTTCAATTGATTCTTGTTCAGGGCGTCGTTGACTATGACTGAGTACAATTTCAAGACATTCCAACATACTTGGAATGTCCAAGTGCATGGATCGCTTTTCGGATTTTCAAAAATTCATTAAAAATATTCTTCAAGAGATATGCAAATATATTCAACGGATTCTTGTTCAGGGCATGCTTGACTATGACTGTGTACAATTTCAAGACATTCCAAGATACTTTTGGGGTCTTTTTTGACAAAAAAGTTAAGTCACTGCCTAAGTGCATGGATCGCTTTTCTGATTTTCAAAAATTCATTAAAAATATTCCTTAAGCGATATGCAAATATTTTCAACGGATTCTTGTTCAGGGCGTCGTTGACTATGACTGAGTACAATTTCAAAACATTCCAACATACTTGGAATGTCCAAGTGCATGGATCGCTTTCCTGATTTTCAAAAGTTCATTAAAAATATTCTTCAAGAGATATGCAAATATATTCAACGGATTCTTGTTCAGGGCATGCTTGACTATGACTGTGTACAATTTCAAGACATTCCAAGATACTTTTGGGGTCTTTTTTGAATAAAAAGTTAAGTCACTGCCTAAGTGCACAGACTTTCCTCATTTTCAAAAATTCATTAAAAATATTCCTTAAGAGATATGCAAATATTTTCAATGGATTCTTGTTCAGGGCGTTGTTGACTATGACTGAGTACAATTTCAAGACATTCCAACATACTTGGAATGTCCAAGTGCATGGATCGCTTTCCGGATTTTCAAAAATTCATTAAAAATATTCTTCAAGAGATATGCAAATATATTCAACGGATTCTTGTTCAGGGCATGCTTGACTATGACTGTGTACAATTTCAAGACATTCCAAGATACTTTTGGGGTCTTTTTTGACGAAAAAGTTGTCACTGCCTAAGTGCATGGATCGCTTTCCTGATTTTCAGAAATTCTTTAAAAATATTCCTTAAACGATATGCAAATATTTTCAACGGATTCTTGTTCAGGGCGTCGTTGACTATGACCGAGTACAATTTCAAGACATTCCAACATACTTGGAATGTCCAAGTGCATGGATCGCTTTCCTGATTTTCAAAAGTTCATTAAAAATATTCTTCAAGAGATATGCAAATATATTCAACGGATTCTTGTTCAGGGCATGCTTGACTATGACTGTGTACAATTTCAAGACATTCCAAGATACCTTTGGGGTCTTTTTTGGATAAAAAGTTAAGTCACTGCCTAAGTGCACAGACTTTCATCATTTTCAAAAATTCATTAAAAATATTCCTTAAGAGATATGCAAATATTTTCAATGGATTCTTGTTCAGGGCGTCGTTGACTATGACCGAGTACAATTTCAAGACATTCCAACATACTTGGAATGTCCAAGTGCATGGATCGCTTTCCGGATTTTCAAAAATTCATTAAAAATATTCTTCAAGAGATATGCAAATATATTCAACGGATTCTTGTTCAGGGCATGCTTGACTATGACTGTGTACAATTTCAAGACATTCCAAGATACTTTTGGGGTCTTTTTTGACGAAAAAGTTAAGTCACTGCCTAAGTGCATGGATCGCTTTCCTGATTTTCAGAAATTCTTTAAAAATATTCCTTAAACGATATGCAAATATTTTCAACGGATTCTTGTTCAGGGCGTCGTTGACTATGACTGAGTACAATTTCAAGACATTCCAACATACTTGGAATGTCCAAGTGCATGGATCGCTTTCCTGATTTTCAAAAGTTCATTAAAAATATTCTTCAAGAGATATGCAAATATATTCAACGGATTCTTGTTCAGGGCATGCTTGACTATGACTGTGTATAATTTCAAGACATTCCAGGATACTTTTGGGGTCTTTTTTGAATAAAAAGATAAGTCACTGCCTAAGTGCACAGACTTTCCTCATTTTCAAAAATTCATTCAAAATATTCCTTAAGAGACATGCAAATATTTTCAATTGATTCTTGTTCAGGGCGTCGTTGACTATGACTGAGTACAATTTCAAGACATTCCAACATACTTGGAATGTCCAAGTGCATGGATCGCTTTTCGGATTTTCAAAAATTCATTAAAAATATTCTTCAAGAGATATGCAAATATATTCAACGGATTCTTGTTCAGGGCATGCTTGACTATGACTGTGTACAATTTCAAGACATTCCAAGATACTTTTGGGGTCTTTTTTGAATAAAAAGTTAAGTCACTGCCTAAGTGCACAGACTTTCCTCATTTTCAAAAATTCATTAAAAATATTCCTTAAGAGATATGCAAATATTTTCAATGGATTCTTGTTCAGGGCGTTGTTGACTATGACTGAGTACAATTTCAAGACATTCCACCATACTTGGAATGTCCAAGTGCATGGATCGCTTTCCGGATTTTCAAAAATTCATTAAAAATATTCTTCAAGAGATATGCAAATATATTCAACGGATTCTTGTTCAGGGCATGCTTGACTATGACTGTGTACAATTTCAAGACATTCCAAGATACTTTTGGGGTCTTTTTTGACGAAAAAGTTGTCACTGCCTAAGTGCATGGATCGCTTTCCTGATTTTCAGAAATTCTTTAAAAATATTCCTTAAACGATATACAAATATTTTCAACGGATTCTTGTTCAGGGCGTCGTTGACTATGACTGAGTACAATTTCAAGACATTCCAACATACTTGGAATGTCCAAGTGCATGGATCGCTTTCCTGATTTTCAAAAGTTCATTAAAAATATTCTTCAAGAGATATGCAAATATATTCAACGGATTCTTGTTCAGGGCATGCTTGACTATGACTGTGTACAATTTCAAGACATTCCAAGATACTTTTGGGGTCTTTTTTGAATAAAAAGTTAAGTCACTGCCTAAGTGCACAGACTTTCCTCATTTCCAAAAATTCATTAAAAATATTCCTTAAGAGATATGCAAATATTTTCAATGGATTCTTGTTCAGGGCGTTGTTGACTATGACTGAGTACAATTTCAAGACATTCCACCATACTTGGAATGTCCAAGTGCATGGATCGCTTTCCGGATTTTCAAAAATTCATTAAAAATATTCTTCAAGAGATATGCAAATATATTCAACGGATTCTTGTTCAGGGCATGCTTGACTATGACTGTGTACAATTTCAAGACATTCCAAGATACTTTTGGGGTCTTTTTTGACGAAAAAGTTAAGTCACTGCCTAAGTGCATGGATCGCTTTCCTGATTTTCAGAAATTCTTTAAAAATATTCCTTAAACGATATGCAAATATTTTCAACGGATTCTTGTTCAGGGCGTCGTTGACTATGACTGAGTACAATTTCAAGACATTCCAACATACTTGGAATGTCCAAGTGCATGGATCGCTTTCCTGATTTTCAAAAGTTCATTAAAAATATTCTTCAAGAGATATGCAAATATATTCAACGGATTCTTGTTCAGGGCATGCTTGACTATGACTGTGTACAATTTCAAGACATTCCAAGATACTTTTGGGGTCTTTTTTGAATAAAAAGTTAAGTCACTGCCTAAGTGCACAGACTTTCCTCATTTTCAAAAATTCATTAAAAATATTCCTTAAGAGATATGCAAATATTTTCAATTGATTCTTGTTCAGGGCGTCGTTGACTATGACTGAGTACAATTTCAAGACATTCCAACATACTTGGAATGTCCAAGTGCATGGATCGCTTTTCGGATTTTCAAAAATTCATTAAAAATATTCTTCAAGAGATATGCAAATATATTCAACGGATTCTTGTTCAGGGCATGCTTGACTATGACTGTGTACAATTTCAAGACATTCCAAGATACTTTTGGGGTCTTTTTTGACAAAAAAGTTAAGTCACTGCCTCAGTGCATGGATCGCTTTCCTGATTTTCAGAAATTCTTTAAAAATATTCCTTAAACGATATGCAAATATTTTCAATGGATTCTTGTTCAGGGCCTCGTTGACTATGACTGAGTACAATTTCAAGACATTCCAACATACTTGGAATGTCCAAGTGCATGGATCGCTTTCCGGATTTTCAAAAATTCATTAAAAATATTCTTCAAGAGATATGCAAATATATTCAACGGATTCTTGTTCAGGGCATGCTTGACTATGACTGTGTACAATTTCAAGACATTCCAAGATACTTTTGGGGTCTTTTTTGACAAAAAAGTTAAGTCACTGCCTAAGTGCATGGATCGCTTTCCTGATTTTCAAAAATTCATTAAAAATATTCCTTAAGCGATATGCAAATATTTTCAACGGATTCTTGTTCAGGGCGTCGTTGACTATGACTGAGTACAATTTCAAGACATTCCAACATACTTGGAATGTCCAAGTGCATGGATCGCTTTCCTGATTTTCAAAAGTTCATTTAAAATATTCTTCAAGAGATATGCAAATATATTCAACGGATTCTTGTTCAGGGCATGCTTGACTATGACTGTGTACAATTTCAAGACATTCCAAGATACCTTTGGGGTCTTTTTTGAATAAAAAGTTAAGTCACTGCCTAAGTGCACAGACTTTCATCATTTTCAAAAATTCATTAAAAATATTCCTTAAGAGATATGCAAATATTTTCAATGGATTCTTGTTCAGGGCGTCGTTGACTATGACCGAGTACAATTTCAAGACATTCCAACATACTTGGAATGTCCAAGTGCATGGATCGCTTTCCGGATTTTCAAAAATTCATTAAAAATATTCTTCAAGAGATATGCAAATATATTCAACGGATTCTTGTTCAGGGCATGCTTGACTATGACTGTGTACAATTTCAAGACATTCCAAGATACTTTTGGGGTCTTTTTTGACGAAAAAGTTAAGTCACTGCCTAAGTGCATGGATCGCTTTCCTGATATTCAGAAATTCTTTAAAAATATTCCTTAAACGATATGCAAATATTTTCAACGGATTCTTGTTCAGGGCGTCGTTGACTATGACTGAGTACAATTTCAAGACATTCCAACATACTTGGAATGTCCAAGTGCATGGATCGCTTTCCTGATTTTCAAAAGTTCATTAAAAATATTCTTCAAGAGATATGCAAATATATTCAACAGATTCTTGTTCAGGGCATGCTTGACTATGACTGTGTACAATTTCAAGACATTCCAATTTACTTTTGGGGTTTTTTTTGAAAAAAAAGTCAAGTCACTAAGTGCATCAGGGCAAATGGATCGTTTCCTTCGTCTCACCTGATATCCTGCTGTGTGATCCACGGTGTCCAAACGTTTGTTTCCAGCGACTGGACGACATGGATGAACTCCTGCAGCTTTAATTCTTTAAAAACAACCCAAAAACATCAAAAGTTAAGTCACTGCCTAAGTGCATGGATCGCTTTCCTGATTTTCAAAAATTCATTAAAAATATTCCTCAAGAGATATGCAAATATATTCAACGGATTCTTGTTCAGGGCATGCTTGACTATGACTGTGTACAATTTCAAGACATTCCAAGATACCTTTGGGGTCTTTTTTGAATAAAAAGTTAAGTCACTGCCTAAGTGCACAGACTTTCATCATTTTCAAAAATTCATTAAAAATATTCCTTAAGAGATATGCAAATATTTTCAATGGATTCTTGTTCAGGGCGTCGTTGACTATGACCGAGTACAATTTCAAGACATTCCAACATACTTGGAATGTCCAAGTGCATGGATCGCTTTCCGGATTTTCAAAAATTCATTAAAAATATTCTTCAAGAGATATGCAAATATATTCAACGGATTCTTGTTCAGGGCATGCTTGACTATGACTGTGTACAATTTCAAGACATTCCAAGATACTTTTGGGGTCTTTTTTGACGAAAAAGTTAAGTCACTGCCTAAGTGCATGGATCGCTTTCCTGATTTTCAGAAATTCTTTAAAAATATTCCTTAAACGATATGCAAATATTTTCAACGGATTCTTGTTCAGGGCGTCGTTGACTATGACTGAGTACAATTTCAAGACATTCCAACATACTTGGAATGTCCAAGTGCATGGATCGCTTTCCTGATTTTCAAAAGTTCATTAAAAATATTCTTCAAGAGATATGCAAATATATTCAACAGATTCTTGTTCAGGGCATGCTTGACTATGACTGTGTACAATTTCAAGACATTCCAATTTACTTTTGGGGTTTTTTTTGAAAAAAAAGTCAAGTCACTAAGTGCATCAGGGCAAATGGATCGTTTCCTTCGTCTCACCTGATATCCTGCTGTGTGATCCACGGTGTCCAAACGTTTGTTTCCAGCGACTGGACGACATGGATGAACTCCTGCAGCTTTAATTCTTTAAAAACAACCCAAAAACATCAAAAGTTAAGTCACTGCCTAAGTGCATGGATCGCTTTCCTGATTTTCAAAAATTCATTAAAAATATTCCTCAAGAGATATGCAAATATATTCAACGGATTCTTGTTCAGGGCATGCTTGACTATGACTGTGTACAATTTCAAGACATTCCAAGATACTTTTGGGGTCTTTTTTGACGAAAAAGTTAAGTCACTGCCTAAGTGCATGGATCGCTTTCCTGATTTTCAAAAATTCATTAAAAATATTCCTTAAGCGATATGCAAATATTTTCAACGGATTCTTGTTCAGGGCGTCGTTGACTATGACTGAGTACAATTTCAAGACATTCCAACATACTTGGAATGTCCAAGTGCATGGATCGCTTTTCGGATATTCAAAAATTCATTTAAAATATTCTTCAAGAGATATGCAAATATATTCAACGGATTCTTGTTCAGGGCATGCTTGACTATGACTGTGTACAATTTCAAGACATTCCAAGATACTTTTGGGGTCTTTTTTGAATAAAAAGTTAAGTCACTGCCTAAGTGCATGGATCGCTTTCCTGATTTTCAAAAATTCATTAAAAATATTCCTTAAGCGATATGCAAATATTTTCAACGGATTCTTGTTCAGGGCGTCGTTGACTATGACTGAGTACAATTTCAAGACATTCCAACATACTTGGAATGTCCAAGTGCATGGATCGCTTTCCTGATTTTCAAAAGTTCATTAAAAATATTCTTCAAGAGATATGCAAATATATTCAACGGATTCTTGTTCAGGGCATGCTTGACTATGACTGTGTACAATTTCAAGACATTCCAAGATACTTTTGGGGTCTTTTTTGAATAAAAAGTTAAGTCACTGCCTAAGTGCACAGACTTTCCTCATTTTCAAAAATTCATTAAAAATATTCCTTAAGAGATATGCAAATATTTTCAATTGATTCTTGTTCAGGGCGTCGTTGACTATGACTGAGTACAATTTAAAGACATTCCAACATACTTGGAATGTCCAAGTGCATGGATCGCTTTTCGGATTTTCAAAAATTCATTAAAAATATTCTTCAAGAGATATGCAAATATATTCAACGGATTCTTGTTCAGGGCATGCTTGACTATGACTGTGTACAATTTCAAGACATTCCAAGATACTTTTGGGGTCTTTTTTGACAAAAAAGTTAAGTCACTGCCTAAGTGCATGGATCGCTTTCCTGATTTTCAAAAATTCAATAAAAATATTCCTTAAGCGATATGCAAATATTTTCAACGGATTCTTGTTCAGGGCGTCGTTGACTATGACTGAGTACAATTTCAAGACATTCCAACATACTTGGAATGTCCAAGTGCATGGATCGCTTTCCTGATTTTCAAAAGTTCATTAAAAATATTCTTCAAGAGATATGCAAATATATTCAACGGATTCTTGTTCAGGGCATGCTTGACTATGACTGTGTACAATTTCAAGACATTCCAAGATACCTTTGGGGTCTTTTTTGAATAAAAAGTTAAGTCACTGCCTAAGTGCACAGACTTTCATCATTTTCAAAAATTCATTAAAAATATTCCTTAAGAGATATGCAAATATTTTCAATGGATTCTTGTTCAGGGCGTCGTTGACTATGACCGAGTACAATTTCAAGACATTCCAACATACTTGGAATGCCCAAGTGCATGGATCGCTTTCCGGATTTTCAAAAATTCATTAAAAATATTCTTCAAGAGATATGCAAATATATTCAACGGATTCTTGTTCAGGGCATTCTTGACTATGACTGTGTACAATTTCAAGACATTCCAAGATACTTTTGGGGTCTTTTTTGACGAAAAAGTTAAGTCACTGCCTAAGTGCATGGATCGCTTTCCTGATTTTCAGAAATTCTTTAAAAATATTCCTTAAACGATATGCAAATATTTTCAACGGATTCTT
Organism: Microchirus variegatus; assembly: GCF_963457635.1. Classification (NCBI taxonomy): domain Eukaryota; kingdom Metazoa; phylum Chordata; class Actinopteri; order Pleuronectiformes; family Soleidae; genus Microchirus; species Microchirus variegatus. The sequence continues at coordinate 31,176,357 of NC_139808.1, forward strand.
GTTCAGGGCGTCGTTGACTATGACTGAGTACAATTTCAAGACATTCCAACATACTTGGAATGTCCAAGTGCATGGATCGCTTTCCTGATTTTCAAAAGTTCATTAAAAATATTCTTCAAGAGATATGCAAATATATTCAACGGATTCTTGTTCAGGGCATGCTTGACTATGACTGTGTACAATTTCAAGACATTCCAAGATACTTTTGGGGTCTTTTTTGAATAAAAAGTTAAGTCACTGCCTAAGTGCACAGACTTTCCTCATTTTCAAAAATTCATTAAAAATATTCCTTAAGAGATATGCAAATATTTTCAATTGATTCTTGTTCAGGGCGTCGTTGACTATGACTGAGTACAATTTCAAGACATTCCAACATACTTGGAATGTCCAACTGCATGGATCGCTTTTCGGATTTTCAAAAATTCATTAAAAATATTCTTCAAGAGATATGCAAATATATTCAACGGATTCTTGTTCAGGGCATGCTTGACTATGACTGTGTACAATTTCAAGACATTCCAAGATACTTTTGGGGTCTTTTTTGACAAAAAAGTTAAGTCACTGCCTAAGTGCATGGATCGCTTTCCTGATTTTCAAAAATTCATTAAAAATATTCCTTAAGCGATATGCAAATATTTTCAACGGATTCTTGTTCAGGGCGTCGTTGACTATGACTGAGTACAATTTCAAGACATTCCAACATACTTGGAATGTCCAAGTGCATGGATCGCTTTCCTGATTTTCAAAAGTTCATTAAAAATATTCTTCAAGAGATATGCAAATATATTCAACGGATTCTTGTTCAGGGCATGCTTGACTATGACTGTGTACAATTTCAAGACATTCCAAGATACCTTTGGGGTCTTTTTTGAATAAAAAGTTAAGTCACTGCCTAAGTGCACAGACTTTCATCATTTTCAAAAATTCATTAAAAATATTCCTTAAGAGATATGCAAATATTTTCAATGGATTCTTGTTCAGGGCGTCGTTGACTATGACCGAGTACAATTTCAAGACATTCCAACATACTTGGAATGTCCAAGTGCATGGATCGCTTTTCGGATTTTCAAAAATTCATTAAAAATATTCTTCAAGAGATATGCAAATATATTCAACGGATTCTTGTTCAGGGCATGCTTGACTATGACTGTGTACAATTTCAAGACATTCCAAGATACTTTTGGGGTCTTTTTTGACAAAAAAGTTAAGTCACTGCCTAAGTGCATGGATCGCTTTCCTGATTTTCAAAAATTCATTAAAAATATTCCTTAAGCGATATGCAAATATTTTCAACGGATTCTTGTTCAGGGCGTCGTTGACTATGACTGAGTACAATTTCAAGACATTCCAACATACTTGGAATGTCCAAGTGCATGAATCGCTTTCCTGATTTTCAAAAGTTCATTAAAAATATTCTTCAAGAGATATGCAAATATATTCAACGGATTCTTCTTCAGGGCATGCTTGACTATGACTGTGTACAATTTCAAGACATTCCAAGATACCTTTGGGGTCTTTTTTGAATAAAAAGTTAAGTCACTGCCTAAGTGCACAGACTTTCATCATTTTCAAAAATTCATTAAAAATATTCCTTAAGAGATATGCAAATATTTTCAATGGATTCTTGTTCAGGGCGTCGTTGACTATGACCGAGTACAATTTCAAGACATTCCAACATACTTGGAATGTCCAAGTGCATGGATCGCTTTCCGGATTTTCAAAAATTCATTAAAAATATTCTTCAAGAGATATGCAAATATATTCAACGGATTCTTGTTCAGGGCATGCTTGACTATGACTGTGTACAATTTCAAGACATTCCAAGATACTTTTGGGGTCTTTTTTGACGAAAAAGTTAAGTCACTGCCTAAGTGCATGGATCGCTTTCCTGATTTTCAGAAATTCTTTAAAAATATTCCTTAAACGATATGCAAATATTTTCAACGGATTCTTGTTCAGGGCGTCGTTGACTATGACTGAGTACAATTTCAAGACATTCCAACATACTTGGAATGTCCAAGTGCATGGATCGCTTTCCTGATTTTCAAAAGTTCATTAAAAATATTCTTCAAGAGATATGCAAATATATTCAACGGATTCTTGTTCAGGGCATGCTTGACTATGACTGTGTACAATTTCAAGACATTCCAAGATACTTTTGGGGTCTTTTTTGAATAAAAAGTTAAGTCACTGCCTAAGTGCACAGACTTTCCTCATTTTCAAAAATTCATTAAAAATATTCCTTTAGAGATATGCAAATATTTTCAATGGATTCTTGTTCAGGGCGTCGTTGACTATGACCGAGTACAATTTCAAGACATTCCAACATACTTGGAATGTCCAAGTGCATGGATCGCTTTTCGGATTTTCAAAAATTCATTAAAAATATTCTTCAAGAGATATGCAAATATATTCAACGGATTCTTGTTCAGGGCATGCTTGACTATGACTGTGTACAATTTCAAGACATTCCAAGATACTTTTGGGGTCTTTTTTGACAAAAAAGTTAAGTCACTGCCTAAGTGCATGGATCGCTTTCCTGATTTTCAGAAATTCTTTAAAAATATTTCTTAAACGATATGCAAATATTTTCAACGGATTCTTGTTCAGGGCGTCGTTGACTATGACTGAGTACAATTTCAAGACATTCCAACATACTTGGAATGTCCAAGTGCATGGATCGCTTTCCTGATTTTCAAAAGTTCATTAAAAATATTCTTCAAGAGATATGCAAATATATTCAACGGATTCTTGTTCAGGGCATGCTTGACTATGACTGTGTACAATTTCAAGACATTCCAAGATACTTTTGGGGTCTTTTTTGAATAAAAAGTTAAGTCACTGCCTAAGTGCACAGACTTTCCTCATTTTCAAAAATTCATTAAAAATATTCCTTAAGAGATATGCAAATATTTTCAATTGATTCTTGTTCAGGGCGTCGTTGACTATGACTGAGTACAATTTCAAGACATTCCAACATACTTGGAATGTCCAAGTGCATGGATCGCTTTTCGGATTTTCAAAAATTCATTAAAAATATTCTTCAAGAGATATGCAAATATATTCAACGGATTCTTGTTCAGGGCATGCTTGACTATGACTGTGTACAATTTCAAGACATTCCAAGATACTTTTGGGGTCTTTTTTGACAAAAAAGTTAAGTCACTGCCTAAGTGCATGGATCGCTTTCCTGATTTTCAAAAATTCATTAAAAATATTCCTTAAGCGATATGCAAATATTTTCAACGGATTCTTGTTCAGGGCGTCGTTGACTATGACAGAGTACAATTTCAAGACATTCCAACATACTTGGAATGTCCAAGTGCATGGATCGCTTTCCTGATTTTCAAAAGTTCATTAAAAATATTCTTCAAGAGATATGCAAATATATTCAACGGATTCTTGTTCAGGGCATGCTTGACTATGACTGTGTACAATTTCAAGACATTCCAAGATACCTTTGGGGTCTTTTTTGAATAAAAAGTTAAGTCACTGCCTAAGTGCACAGACTTTCATCATTTTCAAAAATTCATTAAAAATATTCCTTAAGAGATATGTAAATATTTTCAATTAATTCTTGTTCAGGGCGTCGTTGACTATGACCGAGTACAATTTCAAGACATTCCAACATACTTGGAATGTCCAAGTGCATGGATCGCTTTCCGGATTTTCAAAAATTCATTAAAAATATTCTTCAAGAGATATGCAAATATATTCAACGGATTCTTGTTCAGGGCATTCTTGACTATGACTGTGTACAATTTCAAGACATTCCAAGATACTTTTGGGGTCTTTTTTGACGAAAAAGTTAAGTCACTGCCTAAGTGCATGGATCGCTTTCCTGATTTTCAGAAATTCTTTAAAAATATTCCTTAAACGATACGCAAATATTTTCAACGGATTCTTGTTCAGGGCGTCGTTGACTATGACTGAGTACAATTTCAAGACATTCCAACATACTTGGAATGTCCAAGTGCATGGATCGCTTTCCTGATTTTCAAAAGTTCATTAAAAATATTCTTCAAGAGATATGCAAATATATTCAACGGATTCTTGTTCAGGGCATGCTTGACTATGACTGTGTACAATTTCAAGACATTCCAAGATACTTTTGGGGTCTTTTTTGACAAAAAAGTTAAGTCACTGCCTAAGTGCATGGATCGCTTTCCTGATTTTCAAAAATTCATTAGAAATATTCCTTAAGCGATATGCAAATATTTTCAACGGATTCTTGTTCAGGGCGTCGTTGACTATGACTGAGTACAATTTCAAGACATTCCAACATACTTGGAATGTCCAAGTGCATGGATCGCTTTCCGGATTTTCAAAAATTCTTTAAAAATATTCTTCAAGAGATATGCAAATATATTCAACGGATTCTTGTTCAGGGCATTCTTGACTATGACTGTGTACAATTTCAAGACATTCCAAGATACTTTTGGGGTCTTTTTTGACGAAAAAGTTAAGTCACTGCCTAAGTGCATGGATCGCTTTCCTGATTTTCAGAAATTCTTTAAAAATATTCCTTAAACGATATGCAAATATTTTCAACGGATTCTTGTTCAGGGCGTCGTTGACTATGACTGAGTACAATTTCAAGACATTCCAACATACTTGGAATGTCCAAGTGCATGGATCGCTTTCCTGATTTTCAAAAGTTCATTAAAAATATTCTTCAAGAGATATGCAAATATATTCAACGGATTCTTGTTCAGGGCATGCTTGACTATGACTGTGTACAATTTCAAGACATTCCAAGATACTTTTGGGGTCTTTTTTGACGAAAAAGTTAAGTCACTGCCTAAGTGCATGGATCGCTTTCCTGATTTTCAGAAATTCTTTAAAAATATTCCTTAAATAATATGCAAATATTTTCAACGGATTCTTGTTCAGGGCGTCGTTGACTATGACTGAGTACAATTTCAAGACATTCCAACATACTTGGAATGTCCAAGTGCATGGATCGCTTTCCTGATTTTCAAAAGTTCATTAAAAATATTCTTCAAGAGATATGCAAATATATTCAACGGATTCTTGTTCAGGGCATGCTTGACTATGACTGTGTACAATTTCAAGACATATCAAGATACTTTTGGGGTCTTTTTTGAATAAAAAGTTAAGTCACTGCCTAAGTGCACAGACTTTCCTCATTTTCAAAAATTCATTAAAAATATTCCTTAAGAGATATGCAAATATTTTCAATTGATTCTTGTTCAGGGCGTCGTTGACTATGACCGAGTACAATTTCAAGACATTCCAACATACTTGGAATGTCCAAGTGCATGGATCGCTTTCCGGATTTTCAAAAATTCATTAAAAATATTCTTCAAGAGATATGCAAATATATTCAACGGATTCTTATTCAGGGCATGCTTGACTATGACTGTGTACAATTTCAAGACATTCCAATTTACTTTTGGGGTTTTTTTTGAAAAAAAAGTCAAGTCACTAAGTGCATCAGGGCAAATTGATCGTTTCCTTCGTCTCACCTGATATCCTGCTGTGTGATCCACGGTGTCCAAACGTTTGTTTCCAGCGACTGGACGACATGGATGAACTCCTGCAGCTTTAATTCTTTAAAAACAACCCAAAAACATCAAAAGTTAAGTCACTGCCTAAGTGCATGGATCGCTTTCCTGATTTTCAAAAATTCATTAAAAATATTCCTCAAGAGATATGCAAATATATTCAACGGATTCTTGTTAAGGGCATTCTTGACTATGACTGTGTACAATTTCAAGACATTCCAAGATACTTTTGGGGTCTTTTTTGACGAAAAAGTTAAGTCACTGCCTAAGTGCATGGATCGCTTTCCTGATTTTCAGAAATTCTTTAAAAATATTCCTTAAACGATATGCAAATATTTTCAACGGATTCTTGTTCAGGGCGTCGTTGACTATGACTGAGTACAATTTCAAGACATTCCAACATACTTGGAATGTCCAAGTGCATGGATCGCTTTCCTGATTTTCAAAAGTTCATTAAAAATATTCTTCAAGAGATATGCAAATATATTCAACGGATTCTTGTTCAGGGCATGCTTGACTATGACTGTGTACAATTTCAAGACATTCCAAGATACTTTTGGGGTCTTTTTTGACGAAAAAGTTAAGTCACTGCCTAAGTGCATGGATCGCTTTCCTGATTTTCAGAAATTCTTTAAAAATATTCCTTAAATGATATGCAAATATTTTCAACAGATTCTTGTTCAGGGCGTCGTTGACTATGACTGAGTACAATTTCAAGACATTCCAACATACTTGGAATGTCCAAGTGCATGGATCGCTTTCCTGATTTTCAAAAGTTCATTAAAAATATTCTTCAAGAGATATGCAAATATATTCAACGGATTCTTGTTCAGGGCATGCTTGACTATGACTGTGTACAATTTCAAGACATTCCAAGATACTTTTGGGGTCTTTTTTGACGAAAAAGTTAAGTCACTGCCTAAGTGCATGGATCGCTTTCCTGATTTTCAGAAATTCTTTAAAAATATTCCTTAAATGATATGCAAATATTTTCAACGGATTCTTGTTCAGGGCGTCGTTGACTATGACTGAGTACAATTTCAAGACATTCCAACATACTTGGAATGTCCAAGTGCATGGATCGCTTTCCTGATTTTCAAAAGTTCATTAAAAATATTCTTCAAGAGATATGCAAATATATTCAACGGATTCTTGTTCAGGGCATGCTTGACTATGACTGTGTACAATTTCAAGACATATCAAGATACTTTTGGGGTCTTTTTTGAATAAAAAGTTAAGTCACTGCCTAAGTGCACAGACTTTCCTCATTTTCAAAAATTCATTAAAAATATTCCTTAAGAGATATGCAAATATTTTCAATTGATTCTTGTTCAGGGCGTCGTTGACTATGACTGAGTACAATTTCAAGACATTCCAACATACTTGGAATGTCCAAGTGCATGGATCGCTTTCCGGATTTTCAAAAATTCATTAAAAATATTCTTCAAGAGATATGCAAATATATTCAACGGATTCTTGTTCAGGGCATGCTTGACTATGACTGTGTACAATTTCAAGACATTCCAAGATACTTTTGGGGTCTTTTTTGAATAAAAAGTTAAGTCACTGCCTAAGTGCACAGACTTTCCTCATTTCCAAAAATTCATTAAAAATATTCCTTAAGAGATATGCAAATATTTTCAATGGATTCTTGTTCAGGGCGTCGTTGACTATGACCGAGTACAATTTCAAGACATTCCAACATACTTGGAATGTCCAAGTGCATGGATCGCTTTCCGGATTTTCAAAAATTCATTAAAAATATTCTTCAAGAGATATGCAAATATATTCAACGGATTCTTATTCAGGGCATGCTTGACTATGACTGTGTACAATTTCAAGACATTCCAATTTACTTTTGGGGTTTTTTTTGAAAAAAAAGTCAAGTCACTAAGTGCATCAGGGCAAATGGATCGTTTCCTTCGTCTCACCTGATATCTTGCTGTGTGATCCACGGTGTCCAAACGTTTGTTTCCAGCGACTGGACGACATGGATGAACTCCTGCAGCTTTAATTCTTTAAAAACAACCCAAAAACATCAAAAGTTAAGTCACTGCCTAAGTGCATGGATCGCTTTCCTGATTTTCAAAAATTCATTAAAAATATTCCTCAAGAGATATGCAAATATATTCAACGGATTCTTGTTCAGGGCATTCTTGACTATGACTGTGTACAATTTCAAGACATTCCAAGATACTTTTGGGGTCTTTTTTGACGAAAAAGTTAAGTCACTGCCTAAGTGCATGGATCGCTTTCCTGATTTTCAGAAATTCTTTAAAAATATTCCTTAAACGATATGCAAATATTTTCAACGGATTCTTGTTCAGGGCGTCGTTGACTATGACTGAGTACAATTTCAAGACATTCCAACATACTTGGAATGTCCAAGTGCATGGATCGCTTTCCTGATTTTCAAAAGTTCATTAAAAATATTCTTCAAGAGATATGCAAATATATTCAACGGATTCTTGTTCAGGGCATGCTTGACTATGACTGTGTACAATTTCAAGACATTCCAAGATACTTTTGGGGTCTTTTTTGACGAAAAAGTTAAGTCACTGCCTAAGTGCATGGATCGCTTTCCTGATTTTCAGAAATTCTTTAAAAATATTCCTTAAATGATATGCAAATATTTTCAACAGATTCTTGTTCAGGGCGTCGTTGACTATGACTGAGTACAATTTCAAGACATTCCAACATACTTGGAATGTCCAAGTGCATGGATCGCTTTCCTGATTTTCAAAAGTTCATTAAAAATATTCTTCAAGAGATATGCAAATATATTCAACGGATTCTTGTTCAGGGCATGCTTGACTATGACTGTGTACAATTTCAAGACATATCAAGATACTTTTTGGGTCTTTTTTGAATAAAAAGTTAAGTCACTGCCTAAGTGCACAGACTTTCCTCATTTTCAAAAATTCATTAAAAATATTCCTTAAGAGATATGCAAATATTTTCAATGGATTCTTGTTCAGGGCGTCGTTGACTATGACCGAGTACAATTTCAAGACATTCCAACATACTTGGAATGTCCAAGTGCATGGATCGCTTTCCGGATTTTCAAAAATTCATTAAAAATATTCTTCAAGAGATATGCAAATATATTCAACGGATTCTTATTCAGGGCATGCTTGACTATGACTGTGTACAATTTCAAGACATTCCAATTTACTTTTGGGGTTTTTTTTAAAAAAAAAGTCAAGTCACTAAGTGCATCAGGGCAAATGGATCGTTTCCTTCGTCTCACCTGATATCCTGCTGTGTGATCCACGGTGTCCAAACGTTTGTTTCCAGCGACTGGACGACATGGATGAACTCCTGCAGCTTTAATTCTTTAAAAACAACCCAAAAACATCAAAAGTTAAGTCACTGCCTCAGTGCATGGATCGCTTTCCTGATTTTCAAAAATTCATTAAAAATATTCCTCAAGAGATATGCAAATATATTCAACGGATTCTTGTTCAGGGCATGCTTGACTATGACTGTGTACAATTTCAAGACATTCCAAGATACTTTTGGGGTCTTTTTTGAAAAAAAAGTCAAGTCACTAAGTGCATCAGGGCAAATGGATCGTTTCCTCCGTCTCACCTTATTTTCTGCTGTGTGATCCATGGTGTCCAAACGTTTGTTTCCAGCGACTGGGCGACATGGATGAACTCCTGCAGCTTTAATGCTTTAAAAACAAACCAAAAACATCAAAAGTTAAGTCACTGCCTAAGTGCATGGATCGCTTTCCTAATTTTCAAAAATTCATTAAAAATATTCCTTAAGAGATATGCAAATATTTTCAATTGATTCTTGTTCAGGGCGTCGTTGACTATGACTGAGTACAATTTCAAGACATTCCAACATACTTGGAATGTCCAAGTGCATGGATCGCTTTTCGGATTTTCAAAAATTCATTAAAAATATTCTTCAAGAGATATGCAAATATATTCAACGGATTCTTGTTCAGGGCATGCTTGACTATGACTGTGTACAATTTCAAGACATTCCAAGATACTTTTGGGGTCTTTTTTGACAAAAAAGTTAAGTCACTGCCAAAGTGCATGGATCGCTTTCCTGATTTTCAAAAATTCATTAAAAATATTCCTTAAGCGATATGCAAATATTTTCAACGGATTCTTGTTCAGGGCGTCGTTGACTATGACTGAGTACAATTTCAAGACATTCCAACATACTTGGAATGTCCAAGTGCATGGATCGCTTTCCTGATTTTCAAAAGTTCATTAAAAATATTCTTCAAGAGATATGCAAATATATTCAACGGATTCTTGTTCAGGGCATGCTTGACTATGACTGTGTACAATTTCAAGACATTCCAAGATACCTTTGGGGTCTTTTTTGAATAAAAAGTTAAGTCACTGCCTAAGTGCACAGACTTTCATCATTTTCAAAAATTCATTAAAAATATTCCTTAAGAGATATGCAAATATTTTCAACGGATTCTTGTTCAGGGCGTCGTTGACTATGACTGAGTACAATTTCAAGACATTCCAACATACTTGGAATGTCCAAGTGCATGGATCGCTTTCCTGATTTTCAAAAGTTCATTAAAAATATTCTTCAAGAGATATGCAAATATATTCAACGGATTCTTGTTCAGGGCGTCGTTGACTATGACTGAGTACAATTTCAAGACATTCCAACATACTTGGAATGTCCAAGTGCATGGATCGCTTTCCGGATTTTCAAAAATTCATTAAAAATATTCTTCAAGAGATATGCAAATATATTCAACGGATTCTTGTTCAGGGCATTCTTGACTATGACTGTGTACAATTTCAAGACATTCCAAGATACTTTTGGGGTCTTTTTTGACGAAAAAGTTAAGTCACTGCCTAAGTGCATGGATCGCTTTCCTGATTTTCAGAAATTCTTTAAAAATATTCCTTAAACGATACGCAAATATTTTCAACGGATTCTTGTTCAGGGCGTCGTTGACTATGACTGAGTACAATTTCAAGACATTCCAACATACTTGGAATGTCCAAGTGCATGGATCGCTTTCCTGATTTTCAAAAGTTCATTAAAAATATTCTTCAAGAGATATGCAAATATATTCAACGGATTCTTGTTCAGGGCATGCTTGACTATGACTGTGTACAATTTCAAGACATTCCAAGATACTTTTGGGGTCTTTTTTGACAAAAAAGTTAAGTCACTGCCTAAGTGCATGGATCGCTTTCCTGATTTTCAAAAATTCATTAAAAATATTCCTTAAGCGATATGCATATATTTTCAACGGATTCTTGTTCAGGGCGTCGTTGACTATGACTGAGTACAATTTCAAGACATTCCAACATACTTGGAATGTCCAAGTGCATGGATCGCTTTCCTGATTTTCAAAAGTTCATTAAAAATATTCTTCAAGAGATATGCAAATATATTCAACGGATTCTTGTTCAGGGCATGCTTGACTATGACTGTGTACAATTTCAAGACATTCCAAGATACTTTTGGGGTCTTTTTTGACAAAAAAGTTAAGTCACTGCCTAAGTGCATGGATCGCTTTCCTGATTTTCAAAAATTCATTAAAAATATTCCTTAAGCGATATGCAAATATTTTCAACGGATTCTTGTTCAGGGCGTCGTTGACTATGACTGAGTACAATTTCAAGACATTCCAACATACTTGGAATGTCCAAGTGCATGGATCGCTTTTCGGATTTTCAAAAATTCATTAAAAATATTCTTCAAGAGATATGCAAATATATTCAACGGATTCTTGTTCAGGGCATGCTTGACTATGACTGTGTACAATTTCAAGACATTCCAAGATACCTTTGGGGTCTTTTTTGAATAAAAAGTTAAGTCACTGCCTAAGTGCACAGACTTTCATCATTTTCAAAAATTCATTAAAAATATTCCTTAAGAGATATGCAAATATTTTCAATGGATTCTTGTTCAGGGCGTCGTTGACTATGACCGAGTACAATTTCAAGACATTCCAACATACTTGGAATGTCCAAGTGCATGGATCGCTTTCCGGATTTTCAAAAATTCATTAAAAATATTCTTCAAGAGATATGCAAATATATTCAACGGATTCTTGTTCAGGGCATTCTTGACTATGACTGTGTACAATTTCAAGACATTCCAAGATACTTTTGGGGTCTTTTTTGACGAAAAAGTTAAGTCACTGCCTAAGTGCATGGATCGCTTTCCTGATTTTTTAAAAAATTCATTAAAAATATTCCTTAAGCGATATGCAAATATTTTCAACGGATTCTTGTTCAGGGCGTCGTTGACTATGACTGAGTACAATTTCAAGACATTCCAACTTACTTGGAATGTCCAAGTGCATGGATAGCTTTCCGGAATTTTAAAAATTCATTAAAAATATTCTTCAAGAGATATGCAAATATATTCAACGGATTCTTGTTCAGGGCATGCTTGACTATGACTGTGTACAATTTCAAGACATTCCAAGATACTTTTGGGGTCTTTTTTGAATAAAAAGTTAAGTCACTGCCTCAGTGCACAGACTTTCCTCATTTTCAAAAATTCATTAAAAATATTCCTTAAGAGATATGCAAATATTTTCAATTGATTCTTGTTCAGAGCGTCGTTGACTATGACTGAGTACAATTTCAAGACATTCCAACATACTTGGAATGTCCAAGTGCATGGATCGCTTTTCGGATTTTCAAAAATTCATTAAAAATATTCTTCAAGAGATATGCAAATATTTTCAATTGATTCTTGTTCAGATCGTCGTTGACTATGACTGTGTACAATTTCAAGACATTCCAAGATACTTTTGGGGTCTTTTTTGAATAAAAAGTTAAGTCACTGCCTAAGTGCACAGAAATTCCTCATTTTCAAAAATTCATTAAAAATATTCCTTAAGAGATATGCAAATATATTTAACGGATTCTTGTTCAGGGCATGCTTGACTATGACTGTGTACAATTTCAAGACATTCCAAGATACTTTTGGGGTCTTTTTTGACGAAAAAGTTAAGTCACTGCCTAAGTGCATGGATCGCTTTCCGGATTTTCAAAAATTCATTAAAAATATTCTTCAAGAGATATGCAAATATATTCAACGGATTCTTGTTCAGGGCATGCTTGACTATGACTGTGTACAATTTCAAGACATTCCAAGATACTTTTGGGGTCTTTTTTGACGAAAAAGTTAAGTCACTGCCTAAGTGCATGGATCGCTTTCCTGATTTTTTAAAAAATTCATTAAAAATATTCCTTAAGCGATATGCAAATATTTTCAACGGATTCTTGTTCAGGGCGTCGTTGACTATGACTGAGTACAATTTCAAGACATTCCAACATACTTGGAATGTCCAAGTGCATGGATCGCTTTCCTGATTTTCAAAAGTTCATTAAAAATATTCTTCAAGAGATATGCAAATATATTCAACGGTTTCTTGTTCAGGGCATGCTTGACTATGACTGTGTACAATTTCAGGACATTCCAAGATACTTTTGGGGTTTTTTTTGAAAAAAAAGTCAAGTCACTAAGTGCATCAGGGCAAATGGATCGTTTCCTTCGTCTCACCTGATATCCTGCTGTGTGATCCACGGTGTCCAAACGTTTGTTTCCAGCGACTGGACGACATGGATGAACTCCTGCAGCTTTAATTCTTTAAAAACAACCTAAAAACATCAAAAGTTAAGTCACTGCCTCAGTGCATGGATCGCTTTCCTGATTTTCAAAAATTCATTAAAAATATTCCTCAAGAGATATGCAAATATATTCAACGGATTCTTGTTCAGGGCATGCTTGACTATGACTGTGTACAATTTCAAGACATTCCAAGATACTTTTGGGGTCTTTTTTGAAAAAAAAGTCAAGTCACTAAGTGCATCAGGGCAAATGGATCGTTTCCTCCGTCTCACCTTATTTTCTGCTGTGTGATCCATGGTGTCCAAACGTTTGTTTCCAGCGACTGGGCGACATGGATGAACTCCTGCAGCTTTAATGCTTTAAAAACAAACCAAAAACATCAAAAGTTAAGTCACTGCCTAAGTGCATGGATCGCTTTCCTAATTTTCAAAAATTCATTAAAAATATTCCTTAAGAGATATGCAAATATTTTCAACGGATTCTTGTTCAGGGTGTCGTTGACTATGACTGTGTACAATTTCAAGACATTCCAAGATACTTTTGTTTTTTTTCTGTTAAATCAATCAATCAATCAATCATTTTTTGTATAGCCCACAGTTTACAAAACATAGTTTGTCTCAGGGACTTCACAGGGTTGGTAACATCCTCTGTCCTTAGACCTTCGACCAGGGTAAGGAAAAACTACCAGCGAAAAAACTCTTCTAACAGGGAAAAGGGTAGAAACCTTAAGGAGAACCACAGTTGAGGGATCCACTCCCTGGACGGACAGACGTGCAGTAGATGTTACCAAAAACATACAATACACAATGACAAAGAATAAAAAGTGAAAAGTCTTTAAATGCCAGGATCATCTGTCACAGCCTGTCGTGAAGGCTGTTGTGGTCAGAGACTTGAAGATGACGGAGTCCTCTTTCCTGTCCTGACCTCATGTCGTTCACTGGTGTCAGCAGAACTGTAAGAGATTAAACATCAGTTAGAGAAGGTCTACATGTGAATTTATGGTCTACATGTGAATTTATGGTCTACATGTGGATTTATGGTCTACATGTGGATTTATGGTCTACATGTGGATTTATGGTGTACATGTGGATTTATGTGCTACATGTGGATTTATGGTCTAAATGTGGATTTATGGTCTACATGTGGATTTATGGTCTACATGTGGATGTATGGTGTACATGTGGATTTAAGGTCTACATGTGAATTTATGGTCTACATGTGAATTTATGGTCTACATGTGGATTTATGGTCTACATGTGGATTTATGGTCTACATGTGGATGTATGGTGTACATGTGGATTTATGTGCTACATGTGGATTTATGGTCTAAATGTGGATTTATGGTCTACATGTCATGGGGGACATCGGGTAAGTGGTGAGGGTTGAGAAATTGAGGACGGGGTAGAGAAAGTGCGGCTCGTGCAAAGTCTGTGTGCTCATTCTAAGTGCATGATGGGAAATTCCTCCAGCAGTCTAAGCCTATGGCAGCATAAGATAGACTATTCTAATCAGGACATACCTGATCTAGCTTCGACTATAGTCTATGTTAAAAAGGTAGGTTTTCAGTCTCACCTTAAAGGCAGAGACAGAGTCAGACTGTCTGACTGAAAGCAGAAGTTGGTTCCACAGGAGAGGAGCCTCGTAGCTAAGTGTTCTACCACCGATTCTACTTCTAGTTATTTTAGGAATAACCAGTAGACCTGAGTTCAGGGTCTATTGGGTTGATATAAAGTGATTAAGTCACAAATATAAGAAGGTGCCTGATTATTCAGGGCCTTGTATGTGAGTAGAAGTATTTTAAAATCTATTCTACTTTTCACTGGGAGCCAGTGAAGAGAAGCCAAGACAGGAGTTGTATAATCACGTCGTCTGGTTCCAGTCAGTATCCGTGCTGCTGCGTTCTGGACAAGTTGAAGGCTTCTCAAGGACTTACTAGGACATCCAGACAGTAAGGAGTTACAGTAATCCAGCCTAGAGGTTATAAAGGCGTGGATAAGTTTCTCAGAGTCTTGTCGTGATATAATATTTCTAATTGTCTTAATGTTGCGAAGGTGGAAGAAGGCTGTTCTACATATATGCTTAATGTGTTCATCCAGTGATAAATCCTGGTCAAACAGGACTCCTAGGTTCCTTACTGTAGTGCAAGGGACTGAAGTGTTACTGCCTCGGTTTAGAGCTCCACTTAAAAGTGCTGCTCTTATATCTTTTGGCCCAAGGACCATGACCTCAGTTTTTTCTGTGTTAAGCATCAGAAAGTTCAGAGTCATCCACGTCTGTATGTCTATGAGACAATCCTGGAGTTTTATAGATGGGTTTGGGTCATCCGGTCGTACAGATACATATAGCTGGGTGTCGTCTGCATAACAATGGAAATCTATGTTGTGTTTCCTGATAATGTTGCCTAATGGCAGCATGTACAGGGTAAAAAGAATAGGTCCGAGCACGGAACCCTGAGGAACTCTGTAGTTGACCTTAGTGAATATGGAGTAGTCCTCGTTAACACTAACAAACTGAAATCTGTCCCATAAATAGGACTTGAACCAGACAAGTGCAGATCCTCTAATCACAACATCTTGTTCTAGTCTATGTAGCAGGATCTCATGATCTATCGTATCAAATGCTGCACTGAGATCCAGCAGGACCGATCTGGCGTTGTCTGGTAAACCAGCAGATGGCAGCAACTTTCAAGAGACCAGCTTCTCCATCTCTGAGCCCAGTAATGTTCAGGTAAGGCATTGGATATTTGAGATATTATTCAATAGAATCTTCCTCTTACTTCTAATCTTACTCTACGTATGTAGAAGATGTTTCTCCTGCTTTGATCTATTCTCTCTCATGCTCTGCTTCATCAATGAAGAACGAATTCATCGACAACATCCTTTCAGCTAATGTTCTACCTTAAAAACATCCCTACAGTTTCTTCCTTTCATCACAGTGACTCAATAATGATGGATTGTCATGAGTGGAAGTGGCTTCAGCTGCTTTTCCTTGTGTTTCAGGTCCGTGGAGATTTGAGGCCGAGGAGAAGCGAGCCTGGTGATGAGTCCAGAATCCCTCAAGGCTCCATCACACTTCCCTCCTCTATCACAAAAGTCACTTTACATGTAGAGGGAAAAAAAAGAAAACAAAGTCACACACTCATCCAACAAAGCAGCCTTTCAGCACCACGGACAGCGCCCGAAGCTCCACAGTTACCGTAGCGACCCGCCCTCACCTATTCCATTCTTACTCACACACACAGGGATTGGATTGGAACAGAATGGCTACTTGAACTTTTTAAATGTTAAACTTCAAAAAAACATATATCTATATTATATATTTTATAAAATCTAAAATAAAATGCTTGAGGGGCTTAACTGGGGCTACACAGATGTTTGACGGTGTAGCGTGTTCGGTGTGAGTGAATGGGGCGATGGAGGAGGTCTGAAGGTAAGAAGGATTTGTAGGTGGTGAAGAGGATCTTGAAATGTGTTTACATGTTGAAACTGCCCTCTGGTGGACACGTTTGACATTACATGTAAGGTCACATGAGATTTAGAGCTGCTAAACTGGTGAAATAAATAGTAACTTTTGTGAGGGAAACAGTTTTTTTATGTTTAAGACCCTGCCAGGCCATAAATAATTCATCATAAAACAGAACTGCAAAAACCTGACCTCCAGTGGACAAAGGTGACATTACGTGTAGATGAAAAATGTATTCAAAGCTGCTGAATTCAAGTCACTGCCAGCCCATAAATAACTTGAGAAAACATTCAGGGTTCAGGCCATACAGAGTTTCACCCCGAGGGCCAGACTGTGGCACACATTTGTTCAGCCAGTTCAGCAGAGTGAGTGTGAGTGAAAGAGCGAGAGACTTCAAATAAGTGACTTATTTATTTATTTAACACAAAAGATTCAAGATGGAAAAAACATCAACACAAAGCAGAAAAGAAACAAAACGGCATCAAAGAAACATATAAAGGTTAAGTAGAAATTAAAGTCAAACAATCACAGGCTCTTTTCTTCAACGCAATAAAACAATACAGAGAAGAAAATACAGTTAGCTTTAAATAACAATAAAAACAAGAACTTATTCTTCATAAACCCTGTTGGCTTTAAACCCCACTTACACTGTGAATTAGAAATGGAAAAGAAAAAAGACTCAGCTTCACCCACTGAGGCTGAAGTGGCTGTGACGCCCCCTGCTGGTTGGACTAAAACCTCATTTAATCAGAAAAAGGAAGGAAGCAATAAAGTCCATTAGAGAAGGAGAGAACACAGGGATGGAGGAAATGGCAAAAAGAAAGGGCTGAAAGACATGAAAAAGAATGGAAGGAAAGAGAAAAGGAAAGCAATAAAAGGACAGCAAGGAAATAAATGAGTTTGTCGACTCACAGGGAAACCACATCAAGTCCAGTCGGTGAAATCCAGTCCATGTTTTGCTGCCGTTTCTGGACACATGAAAACACATGAAGTGAAAATTAACTTGACTATCGTCACAACAATGACAAACATTCAAACACATTCTACACATTAACATTTACTCAAAAAGATCAACTTTTCAAATAAGTCACAAATGTCCGGGTAAACTTATCGTTTGCCGCCGTCGTTAGCGTTACCCAGAGTGCACCACGTGGAGGTGACAGTCGGACTTGCACTCCTTTTTTTTTTTTTTTTTTTTTTAAAAATCATTCATAATATTAGAGAGAAGAGAAACCCAACAATTCACACAATGAGCAAGCAATCGTGGCAACAGTGGCGAGAAAAAACTCCCTTTTAACAGGAAGAAATCTCTGGCAGAACCAGACTCAAAGTGTGCGGCCGTCTGCCTCGACCGGTTGGGGGGAATGGGAGGGGAACAGAAAGGACAAGAGGTGGTAACTTTTGTTAGTCAGTGGTTTTGGTTGGACGACCACAAGGAGGCCATTTTGTGCAGTTCATGTTGGGTTTTTTTCAGATTCTTGTGTTCCGTTCCTCCAGGTTTTGAATCCACTGATCCCATTTCCTCAAAGATCATCATGCAGATCCATCCATTTTCCAAGAGTAGATTCACTGAGGTGAATGAATTCCTCCATTTGCTGCATCATCGTGTTGACAAAGTTGTCCAGAAAGTTACTTTTGCATTTCCAAGCCATGATTCCAGTTTGTCCATCCTTGTGAGCAGATTTTTGTTTTGCTGTCACGTATGGAGAGTTCCGTCCAATCAGAGTTATCAATCCTCCGACACCTGCACCCGTTTACTGTCAACTAAGTTTTGCTAAGTGTACACATTTGTGTAACAACGACAACACAGGAAGATGAAACGACAGACCAAAGTAGAAGTGCATATTGACACAAACAAAAAAACACTCATCTTGTTTTGACAGCCGGTGTTCAGAGTTCGTCTAAGTTGTCCAGGACGTAAGAAGTCCACCAAGTGTTAGGGTCTCAATTCTGGAACAGATTAGGAAAAACAAAACTGAAAAGCAGTAGCAAAGTGTCATTGATGTCAAAAGGAGTCTAATATACTCACCACTGTAGGTTCTTGTGTAGTGGAAGTGGTTAACGAGCTCTGCAGAACTCTGATAACCTGTGCACCTGAACCAGGTGTTTTGGGGATAACTAACTAAGGTTAGCTAACCCTAACCCCCTCATTTGTTCCTTGTTGCAGAAAACGGCCCCTTGCCAAAAACTGCTGTAAAAATATCTTAATATTTATTTCCACTTTAAATGAGTCAGTCTTTTGAAGCTACTTCATCCTGAAATATGCATATCAAATATTAATATTTTTAAAAGGTTCACCTTTTAAAGGCCATATTGTTTACGCAACTACACTGTTTTTATTGGGGAAGAAAAACTACAATAACTTTTGATTCTGATGCATTCTTATTTTTTGCAATGTCAGATTTTTCTAAAAACTGTCTCCTACAAAAATATTGTTCATATTTTTTTCAACTTTAAATTGTCACTCTTTTAACGCTACTTCAGACTGAGATATACTCATCAAATTATATTTTTAAAAATTCTAACCCTTTAAAGGCCATAATGTTTATGCAACTCTTTAAATCAACAAAAAAACTACAATCCTTTCCAATCAATCATAAAATACCTTTCAAGGACTATTTATTATTATCAGGCCCTGAGATGGTCAGTGATTGGAAGAAACATTGATTTTGATGCATTGTTAGTTTCTGTAGTGGCAGATGCAATTTAATAATCTTGTGATATGATGGATTTTGAACCGTCTCCTTCTATAAGCAAACTTTTTTCCAACTAAATAATTATTACCCTGTTTTGTTTAAAGATAAATAAACAAGAATAGGTTCAACCTGAACAAATATTTATTTTGCAAAGACGACCCTGAATGATGAAGACTGAAATATAAACATTGAATATGAAACATGGGGCAGTTGGGTGTGTTGTTGGAGATGGGGAGAAAGGAAAAGAGCGATGGTGAGTGAGTGCATCATGTGTGACTGAGTGAGGGAGTGAGGGAGTGAGGGAGCGAGTGAGCGAGCGAGCGAGAGTGAGTGAGTGACTGTGAGTGAGTGAGCGAGCGAGAGTGAGCGAGCGAGCGTGACTGCGAGTGAACGAGCGAGATTTGGAGTCTCTGCTCCACCTGAGCTGAACTCTCACATTCACACATGATGAACTCACTCACCATCTCCATCTTTTCCCTTCTCCCCATCGCCAACAACACACCAAACTGCCCCATGTTTCATATTCAATGTTCATATTTAAGTGTTCATCATTCAGTGTCCTTTGCAAAATAAATGTTTTTCAGGTTCAAACTATTATTGTATGTTTATTCATCTTAAAACAAAACCAGGCTATAATTGGGTTAGTAGGAAAAAAATGTTTTACTTGTAGTCGGAGACCGATTCAAAATCCATCATATATCACAAAATAAGATTACATTGGATCTGCTACTACAAAAAAGTAATAATGCATCAAAATCAATGTTTCTCCTAGTCACTGACCCATCTCAGGGTCTAATAACAACCAAATATTCCTTAAACCACACCAAACATTTCATTTCAAAAATGAAACAAACTTGAACCCTGAGTCTGTTTATATATCAAAAAACAACCTGTGTTTGAATCGTATTCAGTGCTTTGTGACTATAGTGATTTTTGTACACTTAAAAAATAATGGAAAAAACTAAATAATGAAAAGGGACGAGAGCAGCAGCAAACAAGTAACAATACTCATCTTCTTCTGACAGTTGGTGTTCAGATGTTCAAAGTTGTCCTGGACGTCAGAAATCCACCAAGCCTTGGGTCTCCATTCTGAAACAGATTAGGAAAAACGAAACTGAAAAGCAGCATCAAACTTTCATTGATGTTCAAAGGAATCTGATATACTCACCACTGTAGGTTCTTCTTGTGCAGTGGGAGTCACCGATGAGATCAGGGAAGAGGCGACTGTAGACAAAAGTAGAGGTCAGTTTTCCGGCCAGTTTTCTGCTGCCTTTAACCAGCTCTGTGTCCCCTCTGAATTATTACCAAACACGGAGGTGCTCAGTTCTTCGTTTCACTCCTCCTGCCGAACCATATTGGACTCTGTGGCTCCATTTAAAACCGTGCAGCCCAAAGCTAAACCTGAGCCCTGGTTCAATGCGAGAACTCGCGCAGCCAGACAGGATTGCCGCAAAGCTGAACGCAGGTGGAAAAAGGACAAGCTGCAGGTTTCTCGCCAAATCCTAAAAGACAGCTGGCGCTGCTACCAGAGCACTGTCAAAGAGTCCAGAAGAGAGCACCTGTCAAATATTATTGAATCAAACTCTCACAACCCACGTGTGTTATTTAAAACCATAGAGTCTGTTCTTGGCTCACCTCAGCCTGTGTGCACAGAGGAATCCCCTGAAATGTGCAATAGCTTCCTGCAGTTCTTCATTGATAAGGTTGCTACCACAAGGGCTCTAATCACCACACCTGTGTCTGACCCCTCTGACAGTGTGCTTTTCTCAGCTGTGCTTGATTCGTTTGAGCCCGTGTCTCTGATTGCCTTAGAAAAAGTGGTTGCCCAGATGAAGCCATCAGGCTCTCCCTGTGACACTGTCCCGCCTCACTTTTTTAAAGAGGTATTTCCTTGTATAGGGCAGTCAGTCCTGGCCATTATTAACAGCAGTCTGTCTTCTGGTGTTGTCCCCCAATGTTTTAAACATGCTGTTGTACAACCCCTGCTTAAGAAACCTGGCCTTGATCGTGTTATGCTAGCCAATTATAGACCTATCTCCAAGCTGCCTTTTATTTCAAAGATCCTGGAAAAAGTTGTCCACGCCCAGTTGCAGTCGTTCCTGGACGAGCATGATATTCTGGAGATTTTCCAGTCTGGCTTTAAAACAAGGCATAGTACAGAGTCAGCTTTATTAAGAGTGTTCAATGACATCCTCCTGACGGTTGATTCTGGAGACTCTGTGATCCTTGTCCTGCTGGACCTAACTGCAGCGTTTGACACTGTGGACCACAATATTTTAGTGGCACGCTTGCAGCACCTAGTGGGCATTAGTGGTAGCGCCCTTAAGTGGTTTAGATCGTATCTTGAGGGAAGATCTATGTGTGTACGCCTCGGTGGCTCTGAGTCCCGCTCTGCTCCACTGTCATATGGGGTTCCACAGGGCTCAATTTTAGGGCCCCTGCTCTTCTCCCTGTATCTGCTTCCCCTGGGCTCCATCTTGAGAAAACATGGCATCTCATTTCATTTTTATGCAGACGACAGTCAGATTTATGTCCCACTGAGTAAGAAAAATGCCTGTCTGCAACCACTTCTATTATGTCTTGATGACATAAAAGCATGGATGTCACTGAACTTTTAAAAATTTAATGAAAAGAAGACGGAAGTCATAATGTTTGGTCCTAGCGGCTCTAGTGAACCCCCCCCTGCTGATTTGGGCCCTTTGGCATCGTATGTGAAGCCTTTAGTGACAAACTTAGGTTTTATTATGGACAGTGATTTTAAATTGGACCGGCAAATTGGGGCAACAGTAAAGTCCAGCTTTTTTCACCTCAGGCAGCTGGCAAAGGTGAGGCCCTTTCTCTCACAAAAGCACTTTGAAACAGTAATCCATGCCTTTGTTACATCTCGGCTGGATTACTGTAACGCTCTTTATCTTGGAGTCAGCCAGTCCTCCCTCTCACGTCTCCAGTTGGTCCAGAACGCTGCTGCTCGCCTCTTAACTGGAGCACGTAAGAGGGAGCACATTACTCCCATTTTGGCCTCCCTTCACTGGCTGCCTGTGCATTTTAGAGTCCATTTTAAGATTCTTTTATTTGTTTTTAAATCTTTAAATGGTCTTGCCCCGCCTTACCTCTCTGAGCTTCTCCATCCTTACACTCCTGCTCGGTGCCTCAGGTCAGCTGACCAGCTGCTCCTGGAGGTACCGAGGTCTAAACGGAAGCTCAGAGGGGAAAGAGCTTTCTCCATTGCCGGTCCCAAACTTTGGAACGCCCTCCCGCTTCATATTAGACAGGCCCCCTCACTGTCCATTTTTAAAACTCATCTTAAAACACATTTTTATTCTTCTGCGTTCAACTCAGCATGAGACTCTGCTCTTGTTTTAGTGTTTTATGGTTTAAACATTTTTATTGTTTTATAGTTTTATTGTTTTTTTTATTATTTAAACATTGTTACTGTTTTATAGTTTTATTGTTTTTATTTTGTCTCCTATGTTTTATGTGCCATGTTTTATTTATTGTACTGTTAAGCACTTTGTACCAGCTTTAGCTGCCTAAAGCGCTCTATAAATAAAGTTGAGTTGAGTTGAGTTGAGTCAACAACAATGACGCAAAGAAAAATAAATATCACCATTCTCCTCCTCTTCCGACAATCTGTGTTCAGAGTTCGTCGAAGTTGTCCAGAACGTCCACCAAGCACCGCCTCGAGGTCGACCATGTTGGGTCTCCATTCTGGAACAGATTAGGAAAAACAAAACTGAAAAGCAGTATCAAACTGTCATTGATGTCCAAAGGAATCTGATATACTCACCACTGCAGGTTCTTCTTGTGCAGTAGGAGTCACCGATGAGATCAGGGAAGATGCGACTGTAGGGTAGAACGTCCAACAAGCACCACCTTGAGGTCGACCATGTTGGGTCACCCTTCTGGAACAGATTAGGAAAAACAAACAAATTAACAGAGACAAAAGCAGCAGCAAACACAACTACTAACAATACTCATCCTCTTCCGACAGCTAGTGTTTAGAGTTTGAAGTTGTCAAGGACCTAGGAAGTCCACCAAGCCTTGGGTCTCCATTCTGAAACAGATTAGGAAAAACAAAACTGAAAAGCAGTATCAAACTGTCATTGATGTCATAAGGAATCTGATATACTCACCACTGTAGGTTCTTCTTGTGCAGTGGGAGTCACCGACCAGATCAGGGAAGAGGCGACTGTAGACGAAAGTAGAGGTCAACAATAACTCAAACAAAAATATCACCATACTCATCCTCTTCCAACAGTCTGTGTTCAGAGTTCGTCGAAGTTGTCCAGAACGTCCACCAAGCCCCGGCTCGAGGTCGACCATGTTGGGTCTCCATTCTGGAACAGATTAGGAACAACAAACAAATTAACAGAGACAAACGCAGCAAACACAACAACTTACAATACTCATCCTCTTCTGACAGCTGGTGTTCAGAGTTCGTCAATGTTGTCCTGGACATACACCAGGCGTGACCGTTCCATCACAAGGTCCATGTCGGGTCTCGATTCTGGAACAGAAAATTTGTGTCCAGCCATGGCAAAAGGGTTCACATGTCTACTTCGGGACATTTGGAGTTATTTACAGATTCCGAAAGTGTGATATCTAAGCTTTCCAACAATGTCAAACCCATGTCCATCTGATCATTTTTGAAGAAGATGTGGTCATTTGAATGTAGACACTCCTCAAACTGCTTTAGGGAGAAATTCAGCCTGAAAGATTTCGACCCTCTTGAGGAGCCAGGCCAATAGCTGCTCATTTGCATGACATTAACATGGTCACAACCCCCCACCCAGTCTAGCTGTCAGTGACATCTGATGTCTGTTAGCCCACAGGACAGTAACAGTGTAGCAGTTTGGAAAAAAAAAGGAATGAATGTAGTTCATGTCAATGTAAGGCAAGGCAAGGCAAGTTTATTTGTATAGCACATTTCAACAACAAGGTAATTCAAAGTGCTTTACATAAAGCATTAAAAAGCATAGAAAAGAGACATTTATAAAATCAGATATAACATCAAAATAAAAACAAGCAGGTAAAATTTAAAGATTAAGATTAAAAAATTAAATAGATACAAATAAAATCAAAAGATAACAAATAAAATCAAGAGTATATATAAGGAATAAAGGTTACAGTGCAGTATTGGAAATGACTGAAATGCAGCGGCAAACAGAAAAGTCTTCACTCTTGATTTAAAAGAGGTGAGAGTTTCAGCAGACCTACAGTTTTCTGGGAGTTTGTTCCAGATATATGGTGCATAGAACTAAAATAAAGAAATAAAATATATCTAAGTGTGTGAAGGAATATTTTCCAGACCATGGACTATATTATCATCTTCAATACCAGTTCCTCCCCCACAATGTGGCTGTACCCACTCTGTCCATCACAGTTGATATGCGGACTAAATGATGACATCACAAACGCACCCTCTTCTGTGCTGTAACCTTTGGTGCTGGGCATGTGAAGAATTTTGCCTCATCAGAACAGAAAGGCCGGATTTTTTCAAAAAGATACGTCTGCCTGTCCATGGTCAGTCCAGGTGGGGCCAGGACGGGGAGACTGTCAACAGGGGGCAGAACTCCTGGGTTGCGCAGTAGCTGAAACTCGATAGGCTCTGCATCACTGTGAGTTTGAGCAAGCACCACACCTGGTCTGTTGGCATCAAAGCTGTGACAGAATAGAAGCACACAACAGGATATTTAAAACATGGCTCACTGTTCACATGGAACACTATTATGTTCATTCGTGATTTTTTTATTCATAAAATGCAGAATTTTGAATATAAATACCTAAAGTTCTGATAACTCTTGATCTGTGGGAGCTTTTGAAAGTAGGGACTCAGATGTGTCTGCCAGTCGATGGTCTTTACTATCACTCTGCCATCTGCCGTTCCAACAAGCTGCGGAATATTGAGGCGACTTTCAGCAGAGCTGTGTTCCACTACCTGTTGACAGCAAGAACCACAATGAAAATAATGATTTTATTTTTCCAAAAAAATCACATTTTACACATTACATATTGCAGTCTATATAAGCATTTGGCTATTGTATAGAAATCAATTTATACACATACCAAGAGCCTTAGCCGACCTCATGTATTGACGCCACACTGAGGCCTTGGACACATGGGTTGGCAGCAACTTCACATGCCAATCCTTATGCCCAGGATTCTGAAAAAAAATTAAAAAATACTTATTTCAGATCATGGTTCATGTTAAAAGGCATTTAATCACTGAATCCGTATAGATTGATCAGTAGTATTGCTTGAATTATGTGTGAATGCCACACCTTTATGTGCATGAATTGCACGTGTAATTAACACGTTCATCACACATTGTGTTAATCATGTGTGATTCATGCATGCAAATGTGTGGCATTCACACATCATTCAATGCAATGTTAGGTTTCGAACACGGGAGTTTCGTCTCAAAGCATTTGAATTATCAAACTGAACCTGCGGGTGTACAAAATCTCAAAGAGGGCCGTGACATGCTCCTCTTACGGCTTATAATACGCTCATCTGACCGAACAAAAGTTTCGATGTGCGCATCATTCTCATTGTAATAATACAGTACCGAGCTAGCGAGCTAAGCTAGCGAGCTAAGCAAGCATGGCTAATAACAATGTAGCCAAACGGCGTTATGAAACGCACAGTGGATTATTAAAAGACAGCTTCCCTATGTGCGTCTGTATGTGACTTTGAATGAACACTAACATAACATCGATTAACAACGTTAAGGAAAACTCACCCCATAAGAACATGAGTTCCTCTGATCATAAGAGGTCCGTGCTTGCTTCCTTTTCGTTGCAGTTTTACGTCTGTTCGCCTCCAAAAGTCCAATTCGATAGGAGATAGAGCGGTGCTGGCGTCATGTCATCATCTCAGACAACTACCGTGTGTGTCCTGCTCTCTTTCAGCCGCGGAATAATCATCTGTTTGTTGTTTTTGTGACGATGAAGTCTGCTAACACGTTAGCATAAAGATCGCTAGCTTAAAATGCTAACAGTCCACACACAGCAGTCTCTGTACGTTCGCTGTCCTTGTCCGTGAAGAAGCTGCTCAGCCACAGACGTATTGTCCTTTTCTCTTTGTCTTCCTTTGTCAAACAAAGCTTTGATGATGACTGCTTTGATGATATTCACGCTTCAATTTCGCACTGCACACACACACACTGCACACATACGCTGGACATTCGACACACTCTCTCTCCCTCTCCCTGTCTCTCTGTCTCTCCGTATAATTAGCCATGTGTATTCTCTGTGATCGTCAGCTGATTGGCTGAAAAAGCCGATTGGCTGACACTGTTTTCTTCACTTTTAAGTTTTCACAAAGCATTATGGGTAATGGATTGGTTCACATGGTGTAACAGCTTCCTGGTGAACCAATGTGTTTTTACAAGGAGGGTCACATTTGATTTATGGCTGCTGAATTATTCAGACTGCTCTCTGGTGGACAAAGTTGTTATTACATGTAAGGTCAAATCTGATTTATGGCTGCTGGGTTCTTCAAATTGCCCTCTAGTGGATAAAGGTGTCATTACATGTAAGCTCAAATTTGATGTATGGATACTTAATTATTTCAACTGCCCTCTAGTGGACAAGTTTGACATTACAAGTAAGGTCAAATCTGATTCATGGCTGCTGGGTTCTTCAAACTGCCCTCTAGTGGACAAACATGTCGTTACATGTAAGCTCAAATTTGATGTATGGATACTTAATTATTTCAACTGCCCTCTAGTGGACAAGTTTGACATTACAAGTAAGGTCAAATCTGATTCATGGCTGCTGGGTTCTTCAAACTGCCCTCTAGTGGACAAACATGTCGTTACATGTAAGCTCAAATTTGATGTATGGATACTTAATTATTTCAACTGCCCTCTAGTGGACAAGTTTGACATTACAAGTAAGTTCAAATCTGATTTATGGGTGCTGGATTGGTCAGACTGCCCTCTGGTGGACAAATGTGTTATTACATGTAAGGTCAAATCTGATTTATGGCTGCTAAATTCTTCAGACTGCCCTCTAGTGGAAAAAGATGTCATTACATGTAAGGTCAAATTTGACTTTTGGCTGCTGGATTCTTCAGACTGCCCTCTGGTGGATAAACATGTCATTACATGCACGCTCAAATTTGATTTATAGCTGATAAATTATTTCAACTGCCCTCTAGTGGACAAGTTTGACATTACAAGTAAGGTCAAATCTGATTTATGGCTGCTGGATTGGTCAGACTGCCCTCTGGTGGACAAATGTGTCATTACATGTAAGCTCAAATCTGATTTATGGCTGTTAAATTCTTCAGACTGCCCTCTAGTGGATAAAGGTGTCATTACATGTAAGGTCAAATTTGACTTTTGGCTGCTGGATTCTTCAGACTGCCCTCTGGTGGATAAACATGTCATTACATGCACGCTCAAATTTGATTTATAGCTGATAAATTATTTCAACTGCCCTCTAGTGGACAAGTTTGACATTACAAGTAAGGTCAAATCTGATTTATGGCTGCTGGATTGGTCAGACTGCCCTCTGGTGGACAAATGTGTCATTACATGTAAGCTCAAATCTGATTTATGGCTGTTAAATTCTTCAGACTGCCCTCTAGTGGATAAAGGTGTCATTACATGTAAGGTCAAATTTGACTTTTGGCTGCTGGATTCTTCAGACTGCCCTCTGGTGGATAAACATGTCATTACATGCACGCTCAAATTTGATTTATAGCTGCTTAATTATTTCAACTGCCATCTAGTGGACAAGTTTGACATTACAAGTAAGGTCAAATCTGATTTATGGCTGCTGGATTGGTCAGACTGCCCTCTGGTGGACAAATGTGTCACTACATGTAAGCTCAAATCTGATTTATGGCATGCTAAATTCTTCAGACTGCTCTCTAGTGGATAAAGGTGTCATTACATGTAAGCTCAAATCTGATTTATGGCATGCTAAATTCTTCAGACTGCTCTCTAGTGGATAAAGGTGTCATTACATGTAAGCTCAAATTTGATGTATGGATACCTAATTATTTCAACTGCCCTCTAGTGGACAAGTTTGACATTGCAAGTAAGGTCAAATCTGATTTATGGCTGCTGGATTGGTCAGACTGCCCTCTGGTGGACAAATGTGTCATTACATGTAAGCTCAAATCTGATTTATGGCATGCTAAATTCTTGGAACTGCCCTTTAGTGGATAAAGGTAAGATAAGATAAGATAAGATAAGAAGTCCTTTATTCGTCCCGCAGTGGGGAAATTTACAGTGTTACAGCAGCAAGACAGTAAGGATAAGGATAATAAATAATAAACATGCATTACCAAAAAGAAATAGAATCTATAAAGTACAATATATAAAGATATTAACACTGACTATAAAAATAGGTTTAAAAATAGAATGTACATTACAACCGGTCTGCAGAATATACACAGTATGCACATGGTATTTATAGTGTACGGAAACAAGGCTGAGCTATTAAATAAGGATAATAAATAAGGATAAGGATATTGCACTGATGAGAAAACTACAGTATAAAAAATTTGACAGTATGAAAAATGACAATATATTGCACTTCAAAAAAAAGTTTACATTATGAAAAAATATATACAGTATATTACACCAATGAGAATTAACAGTATATTGCACATGGAGAGAGGAGTGTGTGTGTGTGTGTGTGTGTGTGTGGGGTCTACTTAGAGCAGTACTTGTTGTACAGTCTAACAGCTGCAGGGAGGAACGACCTGCGATAACGCTCCTTCAGACATTTTGGATGTTTTAGTCTGTGACTGAAGGAGCTGCCCAGTGCTGCGATGGTGTTCTGCAGGGGGTGGGAGAGGTTGTCCATCAGAGATGATAGCTTGGTAGCCATTCTCCTCTCTCCCACCACCTCCACTGGTTCCAGGGGACATCCAAGGACAGAGCTGGCTTTCTTAATCAGCCTGTCCAGCCTCTTCCTGTCTGCGGCTGTGATGCCACTGCCCCAGCAGACCACTGCGTAAAAAATGGCTGATGCCACTACTGAGTCGTAGAAGGTCTTCAGGAGTTCTCCCTGAACTCCAAAAGACCTTAGTTTCCTCAACAGGTAGAGTCTGCTCTGACCCTTCCTGTAGAGCGCAGCAGCATGATCAGACCAGTCCAGTTTATTGTTAAGGTGAACACCCAAGTATTTGTAAGATGTCACCATCTCTATGTCCTTTTCCTGGATGCACACCGGCGATGGAGGAGAGTGTCGTCTTCTGCGGAAATCCACCACCAGCTCCTTAGTTTTCCCCGCGTTGAGCTGGAGAAAACTGGTTGTCGTAAGGTGTCATTACATGTAAGCTCAAATTTAATGTATGGATACTTAATTATTTCAACTGCCCTCCAGTGGACAAGTTTGACATTACAAGTAAGGTCAAATCTGATTCATGGCTGCTTGGTTCTTCAAACTGCCCTCTAGTGGACAAACATGTCATGTTTGTCATGACATGGGTTAACCCATGCCAAACTATGTCATGTTCAAAAGTTCATTAAAAATATTCTTTAAGAGATATGCAAATATATTCAACGGATTCTTGTTCAGGGCATGCTTGACTATGACTGTGTACAATTTCAAGACATTCCAAGATACTTTTGGGGTCTTTTTTGACAAAAAAGTTAAGTCACTGCGTAAGTGCATGGTTCGCTTTCCTGATTTTCAAAAATTCATTTAAAATATTTGTTAGGCGATATGCAAATATTTTCAACGGATTCTTGTTCAGGGTGTCGTTGACTATGACTGAGTACCATTTCAAGACATTCCAACATACTTGGAATGTCCAAGTACATGGATCACTTTCCTGATTTTCAAAAGTTCTATAAAAATATTCTTCAAGAGATATGCAAATATATTCAACGGATTCTTGTTCAGGACATGCTTGACTATGACTGTGTACAATTTCAAGACATTCCAAGATACTTTTGGGGTCTTTTTTGAATAAAAAGTTAAGTCTGCCGGAGTGCACAGACTTTCCTCCTTTTCAAAAATTCATTAAAAATATTCCTTAAGAGATATGCAAATATTTTCAATGGATTCTTGTTCAGGGCGTCGTTGACTATGACCGAGTACAATTTCAAGACATTCCAACATACTTGGAATGTCCAAGTGCATGGATCGCTTTCCGGATTTTCAAAAATTCATTAAAAATATTCTTCAAGAGATATGCAAATATATTCAACGGATTCTTGTTCAGGGCATGCTTGACTATGACTGTGTACAATTTCAAGACATTCCAAGATACTTTTGGGGTCTTTTTTGACGAAAAAGTTAAGTCACTGCCTAAGTGCATGGATCGCTTTCCTGATTTTCAGAAATTCTTTAAAAATATTCCTGTAATGATTAGTGGCGTGGACCCGAAAGCAGACGGAGACGGAGGTGGCTATTTCAAAACAATATAAATTTATTTACAAAAACGAGTAACATAAAACGACTTCCCAAAAGTGGGAAGCGATAGGGGATAGATGGAGAGATGGGAGGAAAATTGTCCTTGCAGCTACTGCGGGGGTGACTCGGCAGGTCGGCGGAAATCCAGAGCGGAAACAACTCACGAACGTGGCACAGGAGATCCCAGGAGAATAGGGAGACCGGAACAGCCAAGGAGTTGAAGACCAGCAGGAGACGTGACGACCTGGAGCGGAGATGAACGGGTAAGTATCTTTGCTAGGTAAGTACAGCGAGAGAGCTAGCAGCATGTCTTTACCCATGTAAGTTGGAAAACGATCTGACACCGGTGAGGAGAAATGGCTCCGCCTTTAAGCCCCGCTGATTACACATCTGGTGCAGGTGAGGAGGAGCCGCGCAGGTGCAAATGATCACCGGTGTCTGGGAACTGGGTCAGCCACGCCCCCTGCAGAGTCAGAGGAGAGGGAAAGAGCAGCAGCCACAAAAACAACACTAATAATAAAATTGAGGAGAAGGTGCAGGTGGAATCGTAACAGTACCTCCCCCTCAAAGAGCGCCTCCTGGCGCTAGGCCAGGCTTATCCGGATGGGACCGATGGAAGTCCCTCAGCAAATCTTTGTCCAGGATGAAATGGCGTGGTACCCAAGATCTCTCCTCCGGGCCGTACCCCTTCCAGTCGACGAGGTACTGGTGACCCCGGCCCCTGCGTCGGCTGTCCAGGATACGCCTGGCTGTGTAGGCCTCCCCCCCGTCGATAAACCTGGGTGGAGGAGGAGGGTTGGAGGGTGGGACCAGGTCCGACTCCTCCACTGGTTTAAGGAGTGAGACGTGGAAGGTCGGGTGGACTCGTAGAGCTCTAGGAAGCTTCAGGCGGGCGGCGGACTTGTTGACCATCCGCTCGATGACGAACGGCCCAATGAACCGAGGCGCCAACTTCCGGGACTCGACCTGTAGGGGAAGGTCTTTAGAGGACAGCCATACCTTTTGTCCCGGGCGATAGTCTGGAGCCGGGATGCGGTGGCGATTGGCCTGCCTCTGGCTCTGGATGGAAGATCGTTGAAGGGATGACCGGACCTGTCTCCACACCGCGTGGCACCGGCGAAGGTAGGTCTGGACAGAAGGAACGGCGACCTCCTCCTCCTGGAAGTCGAAGAGGGGTGGTTGGTAGCCCAGGGTCGCCATGAATGGAGAGATGCCGGTAGATGCGGAGACCAGGGAATTGTGCGCGTATTCCACCCATGGAAGCATGGAACTCCAGGAGGCGGGGTGGCGGGCGGCGACACAACGGAGGGCACTCTCCATGCTCTGGTTGGCCCGTTCTGTTTGGCCGTTAGACTGGGGGTGATAGCCCGACGTGAGGCTGGTGGACGCCCCCAACGCCGAGCAGAACGCCTTCCAGACCTGGGAGGTGAACTGAGGCCCTCTGTCCGAGACGATGTCCTGCGGGAACCCGTGGAGTCTGAAGACGTGTTCGACTAGGAGATCCCCCGTCTCGATGGCAGTTGGGAGCTTGGTGAGCGGTATATAGTGGACGGACTTCGAAAACCGGTCCACCACCGTCAGAACCGTGGTGTTTAGGCGAGACGGTGGTAGACCGGTAACGAAGTCCACCGCAATGTGGGACCAGGGACGACGTGGGATGGAGAGCGGCTGCAGGAGACCAGCTGGAGGGCGGTTCGAGGTCTTCCCTCGGGCACAGACGGGACAGGCTCGGACGAACTCGGCAGTGTCCTGAGGCATGGAGGACCACCAAAATCGCTGGCGGCGGAACCGGAGAGTGCGATTGAGGCCGGGATGACATGTGAGCTTAGAGCCATGTGCCCACTGTAACACCTCCGATCGTGCCGCGCCCGGGACGAAGAGCCGATTGGGAGGGCCGTCCCCTGGGTCTGGTTCCTCTCCTTGGGCCAGACGAACCCTCTCCTCCACCGGCCAGGAAGCGGCTCCCACGATGCAAGCTGGGGGAATGATCGGCTCGGGAGACAGAGAAGGTGGATCAGGTGAGAATAGTCGAGATAGTGCGTCCGGTTTAACGTTCCTTGACCCAGGTCGGAAGGTAAGGGTAAAAACAAATCTCCCCAGGAACAGGGCCCAACGTGCCTGCCTGGAGTTGAGACGTTTAGCGTCTCGTAAATAAGATAAGTTTTTATGGTCTGTCCAAACGATAAAAGGAAAAGACGCACCTTCCAACCAGTGCCGCCACTCTTGGAGTGCCAGCACGACCGCCAACAGCTCCCTGTTCCCCACGTCATAGTTCGCCTCGGCCGGAGAAAGGCGTCGGCTGAAGAAAGCGCATGGGTGCAGCTTTTGGTCGGCAGGCGAGCGTTGTGAGAGAACGGCTCCAACTCCAGTGTCGGAGGCGTCGACCTCGACAACAAACTGTAGGGAAGAGTCAGGGTGGGAGAGGATAGGTGCAGATGTGAACAGTACCTTGAGTCTCTGGAAGGAGTTCTCGGCGTCATCGGACCAGCAGAATGGTTGCAGCGGAGAGGTGAGTCGAGTGAGGGGTCCAGCCACCTTGCTGTAGTCCCGGATGAATCGCCGGTAGAAGTTCGCGAAACCCAGGAATCGCTGCAGCTGCTTCCGGTTGGAGGGGGTCGGCCAGTCCCTCACCGCGCTGATCTTGGCCGGATCTGGAGACAGCTTACCCTGGTCGATAATGAAGCCAAGGAAAGGAACTGATGAAGCGTGGAAGACGCACTTCTCTGCCTTGGCATACAGTTTGTTCTCCAGCAGTCTTTGCAGCACCATGCGGACATGCTGGACGTGTTCCTGCTCGGACTCCGAGAAGATGAGGATGTCATCCAAATACACGAACAGGAATTTGTCCAGCATGTCACGCAGAATGTCGTTGACTAGGTGCTGAAAGACTGCTGGAGCGTTCGTTAATCCAAAAGGCATGACAAGGTATTCAAAATGTCCCATTGGCGTGTTGAAGGCGGTCTTCCATTCATCGCCCTCTCTGATGCGAACCAGATGGTACGCGTTGCGAAGGTCGAGTTTGGAGAATACTTTAGCCTTGCACAGAGGGCTGAAGGCAGCGTCCATAAGCGGCAGCGCGTATTTGTTGTGGACCGTGATCTCATTGAGACCACGATAGTCGATACACGGGCGCAGGGTACCATCTTTCTTCTGAACAAAGAAGGAGGGCAGTGTCTAAGTCCAGGAAACAGTCGTCCGCGCCTGAATCGACCAGACAGGGGAGCGTGATCGACTTCTGGTCCCACCGGAGTTGACCTGGGAGGATCACACGTTTCTTTGTGGCACGGGAAACGGCACCGCCTGCCAACACTCCTGCGTGTGTTGGAGGGTTTAGTCTTTTTTGGGCGTACTGGACAGTTTTCCCGTTGATGGCCCAGTTCGCCGCAGTAGAGACAGGTCCCGCTTCTCACCCTCACCATCCGCTCCGCGGAGGTGAGTCGAGTACGCCCCAGCTGCATCGGTTCAGGTGAACCAGGAAAGGTAGGAAAAGGAGGCAGAGAAATGGGAGCCGGATTGAGAGGACGTGAGTGGCTAGTGATACGCCGGCTACTTGCCGTTCTTTCTCGATCTCTCTCCTGGATTCGATTATCAAGCATGATACATAAGGCAATGAGAGAATCTAAATCGTGGGCGTCGTTCCGTGTCGCTAGTTCATCGCGTATTTCTCTCTTCAGATTCCTAACGAACATAGCGCGCAGCGCCGCGTCGTTCCACGTACTCTCCGCAGCGTGAATGCGGAACTGAATGGAAAAATCAGCCACCGACGAATTACCCTGTTCGGTGTTGATTAATTTGGAGGAAATGTCGGACTCCTGAGGAGAGTGATCAAAAACTTTGCACAACTGGCTGGTGAATGACGAGTAGCTAACTGAAGCGGAGGCTGCGTTGGATAGCGCGGCCGTTGCCCACTGAGCGGCTCGCCCCGACAATAAGTTCACCACGAAGGCAATTCTGGCGTTGTCATCGGGGTAGGTGCGTGGTTGTAAGCTAAAAACTAGCGAACATTGAAAAAGGAAGCTTGTGCATTTACCAATCTCCCCGGAGAATCGTTCGGGGATGGGGACAAAAGGTTCCCGCGGCGAACTAATGGAAGTGGCTAAGCTAGCGCTACTAGCCGCAACTACCTGCTCCGCGCTAGCGGAAACGGAAGTGGCGGAGGCTACGGGAGGGTTAGCCGACCTAGCAGCATTAGCCATGAGTTCGCGGAGTGAAAGAGAGACCTTCGAAAGCATCTGACTATGGCGCCCGATGAGTACGCCCTGGGCGGAAATAGCCTGCTTACACGCGTCAAAGTCCGCCGGGTCCATGTTGGTCAGATCGTTATGTAATGATTAGTGGCGTGGACCCGAAAGCAGACGGAGACGGAGGTGGCTATTTCAAAACAATATAAATTTATTTACAAAAACGAGTAACATAAAACGACTTCCCAAAAGTGGGAAGCGATAGGGGATAGATGGAGAGATGGGAGGAAAATTGTCCTTGCAGCTACTGCGGGGGTGACTCGGCAGGTCGGCGGAAATCCAGAGCGGAAACAACTCACGAACGTGGCACAGGAGATCCCAGGAGAATAGGGAGACCGGAACAGCCAAGGAGTTGAAGACCAGCAGGAGACGTGACGACCTGGAGCGGAGATGAACGGGTAAGTATCTTTGCTAGGTAAGTACAGCGAGAGAGCTAGCAGCATGTCTTTACCCATGTAAGTTGGAAAACGATCTGACACCGGTGAGGAGAAATGGCTCCGCCTTTAAGCCCCGCTGATTACACATCTGGTGCAGGTGAGGAGGAGCCGCGCAGGTGCAAATGATCACCGGTGTCTGGGAACTGGGTCAGCCACGCCCCCTGCAGAGTCAGAGGAGAGGGAAAGAGCAGCAGCCACAAAAACAACACTAATAATAAAATTGAGGAGAAGGTGCAGGTGGAATCGTAACAATTCCTTAAACGATATGCAAATATTTTCAACGGATTCTTGTTCAGGGCGTCGTTGACTATGACTGAGTACAATTTCAAGACATTCCAACATACTTGGAATGTCCAAGTGCATGGATCGCTTTCCTGATTTTCAAAAGTTCATTAAAAATATTCTTCAAGAGATATGCAAATATATTCAACGGATTCTTGTTCAGGGCATGCTTGACTATGACTGTGTACAATTTCAAGACATTCCAAGATACTTTTGGGGTCTTTTTTGAATAAAAAGTTAAGTCACTGCCTAAGTGCACAGACTTTCCTCATTTTCAAAAATTCATTAAAAATATTCCTTAAGAGATATGCAAATATTTTCAATTGATTCTTGTTCAGGGCGTCGTTGACTATGACTGAGTACAATTTCAAGACATTCCAACATACTTGGAATGTCCAAGTGCATGGATCGCTTTCCGGATTTTCAAAAATTCATTAAAAATATTCTTCAAGAGATATGCAAATATATTCAACGGATTCTTGTTCAGGGCATGCTTGACTATGACACTTTACAGTGTCAGTGGGTGTGTCAGTAGGTGTCAGTGGGTGTGTCAGTAGATGTCAGTATGTGTGTCAGTGGGTGTGTCAGTAGGTGTGTCAGGTGATGCTGTTGATACCGATGCTGGTGTCACTGAAGGGGGCGGAGCCAAGCTGGTTCTGCTGCTGCAACAGTCTGAACTGGTCACATGACAAACCCTGATGTTCAGGAGACCACTGAGGAGACATCAAAGACATCAGAGAGATCAGAGAGACATCACAGAGACATCACAGAGACATCTCAGGAGACATCTCAGGAGACATCAGAGAGACATCACAGAGACATCAGAGAGACATCACAGAGACATCACAGTGACATCAGAGAGACATCACAGAGACATCACAGTGACATCACAGAGACATCAGAGAGACATCACAGAGACATCAGAGAGACATCACAGTGACATCAGAGAGACATCACAGAGACATCACAGAGACATCACAGAGACATCAGAGAGACATCAGAGAGACATCAGAGACATCAGAGACATCAGAGACATAAAAGACATCACAGACATCACAGACATCAGAAAAACATCAAAGACATCAGAAAGACATCACAGACATCAAAGACATTACAGACATCAGAGAGACATCAAAGACATCAAAGACATCACAGTCATCAAAGACATCACATACATTAAAAGACATCACAGACATCATAAAGACATCAAAGACATCATAGACATCACATCAAAGACATCAAGGACATCACAGACATCACAGACATCACAGACATCAAACACATCACAGACATCATAAAGACATCAAAGACATCAAGGACATCAGAGACATCAGAGACATCAAAGACATCAAAGCCATCAAAGACATCAAAGACATTACAGACATCAGAGAGACATCAGAGACATCAAAGACATCAAAGACATCACATACATTAAAAGACATCACAGACATCATAAAGACATCAAAGACATCATAGACATCACATCAAGGACATCACAGACATCACAGACATCACAGACATCACAGACATCATAAAGACATCAAAGACATCATAGACATCACATCAAAGACATCAAGGACATCAGAGACATCAGAGACATCAAAGACATCAAAGCCATCAAAGACATCAAAGACATTACAGACATCAGAGAGACATCAGAGACATCAAAGACATCAAAGACATCAAAGACATCACAGTCATCAAAGACATCACATACATTAAAAGACATCACAGACATCATAAAGACATCGAAGACATCATAGACATCACATCAAAGACATCAAGGACATCACAGACATCACAGACATCAAAGACATCACAGACATCATAAAGACATCAAAGACATCATAGACATCACATCAAAGACATCAAGGACATCAGAGACATCAGAGACATCAAAGACATCAAAGCCATCAAAGACATCAAAGACATTACAGACATCAGAGAGACATCAGAGACATCAAAGACATCAAAGACATCAAAGACATCACATACATTAAAAGACATCACAGACATCATAAAGACATCAAAGACATCATAGACATCACAGACATCATAAAGACATCAAAGACATCAT
Organism: Microchirus variegatus; assembly: GCF_963457635.1. Classification (NCBI taxonomy): domain Eukaryota; kingdom Metazoa; phylum Chordata; class Actinopteri; order Pleuronectiformes; family Soleidae; genus Microchirus; species Microchirus variegatus. The sequence goes on from NC_139808.1 coordinate 31,214,051, forward strand.
AGACATCACATCAAAGACATCAAGGACATCAGAGACAGAGACATCAGACATCAAAGCCATCAAAGCCATCAAAGACATCAAAGACATTACAGACATCAGAGAGACATCAGAGACATCAGAGACATCAAAGACATCAAAGACATCACAGTCATCAAAGACATCACATACATTAAAAGACATCACAGACATCATAAAGACATCGAAGACATCATAGACATCACATCAAAGACATCAAGGACATCACAGACATCACAGACATCAAAGACATCACAGACATCATAAAGAAATCAAAGACATCATAGACATCACATCAAAGACATCAAGGACATCAGAGACATCAAAGACATCACAGACATCAAAGCCATCAAAGACATTACAGACATCAGAGAGACATCAGAGACATCAAAGACATCAAAGACATCAAAGACATCACAGTCATCAAAGACATCACATACATTAAAAGACATCACAGACATCATAAAGACATCAAAGACATCATAGACATCACATCAAAGACATCAAGGACATCACAGACATCACAGACATCACAGACATCATAAAGACATCAAAGACATCATAAAGACATCATAGACATCACATCAAAGACATCAAGGACATCAGAGACATCAGAGACATCAAAGACATCAAAGCCATCAAAGCCATCAAAGACATCAAAGACATCAAAGACATCAAAGACATCACAGACATCACAAACACCAAAGACATCACAGACATCATAAAGACATCAAAGACATCATAGACATCACATCAAAGACATCAAGGACATCAGAGACATCAGAGACATCAGAGACATCAAAGACATCAAAGACATCACATCAAAGACATCAAGGACATCAGAGACATCAGAGACATCAAAGACATCAAAGCCATCAAAGCCACCAAAGACATCACAGACATCAAAGACATCATAAAGACATCAAAGACATCATAGACATCACATCAAAGACATCAAGGACATCAGAGACATCAGAGACATCAAAGACATCAAAGCCATCAAAGACATCAGAGACATCACAGACATCAAAGACATCGCAGAGACATCACAGTGACATCAGAGAGACATCACAGACATCAAAGACATCACAGACATCAGAGACATATGTGTGTGTGTGTCTTACAGCTGATCCACACTGACTGCAGGTGCTCTTCTTGCAGCTCACACAGTCCATCCTCAGGTTTTCTCCTTCATGAAGCATCTCGAAGGAACACTGAGACACACACACACAGTCAGTTATGGTCCTCACACACACACACACAGTCAGTTATGGTCCTCAAGACATTCCAAGATACTTTTGGGGTCTTTTTTGACGAAAAAGTTAAGTCACTGCCTAAGTGCACAGACTTTCCTCAATTCCTCAATTCCTCAAAGAGATATGCAAATATTTTCAATGGATTCTTGTTCAGGGCGTCGTTGACTATGACGGAGTACAATTTCAAGACATTCCAACATACTTGGAATGTCCAAGTGCATGGATCGCTTTCCGGATTTTCAAAAGTTCATTAAAAATATTCTTCAAGAGATATGCAAATATATTCAACGGATTCTTGTTCAGGGCATGCTTGACTATGACTGTGTACAATTTCAAGACATTCCAAGATACTTTTGGGGTCTTTTTTGACGAAAAAGTTAAGTCACTGCCTAAGTGCATGGATCGCTTTCCTGATTTTCAAAAATTCATTAAAAATATTCCTTAAGAGATATGCAAATATTTTCAATGGATTCTTGTTCAGGGCGTCGTTGACTATGACCGAGTACAATTTCAAGACATTCCAACATACTTGGAATGTCCAAGTGCATGGATCACTTTCCGGATTTTCAAAAATTCATTAAAAATATTCTTCAAGAGATATGCAAATATATTCAACGGATTCTTGTTCAGGGCATGCTTGACTATGACTGTGTACAATTTCAAGACATTCCAAGATACTTTTGGGGTCTTTTTGAATAAAAAGTTAAGTCACTGCCTAAGTGCACAGACTTTCCTCATTTTCAAAAATTCATTAAAAATATTCCTTAAGAGATATGCAAATATTTTCAATTGATTCTTGTTCAGGGCGTCGTTGACTATGACTGAGTACAATTTCAAGACATTCCAACATACTTGGAATGTCCAAGTGCATGGATCGCTTTCCTGATTTTCAAAAGTTCATTAAAAATATTCTTCAAGAGATATGCAAATATATTCAACGGATTCTTGTTCAGGGCATGCTTGACTATGACTGTGTACAATTTCAAGACATTCCAAGATACTTTTGGGGTCTTTTTTGACGAAAAAGTTAAGTCACTGCCTAAGTGCATGGATCGCTTTCCTGATTTTCAAAAATTCATTAAAAATATTCCTTTAGCGATATGCAAATATTTTCAACGGATTCTTGTTCAGGGCGTCGTTGACTATGACTGAGTACAATTTCAAGACATTCCAACATACTTGGAATGTCCAAGTGCATGGATCGCTTTCCTGATTTTCAAAAGTTCATTAAAAATATTCTTCAAGAGATATGCAAATATATTCAACGGATTCTTGTTCAGGGCATGCTTGACTATGACTGTGTACAATTTCAAGACATTCCAAGATACTTTTGGGGTCTTTTTTGACAAAAAAGTTAAGTCACTGCCTAAGTGTATGGATCGCTTTCCTGATTTTCAAAAATTCATTTAAAATATTCCTGAAGCGATATGCAAATATTTTCAACGGATTCTTGTTCAGGGCGTCGTTGACTATGACTGAGTACAATTTCAAGACATTCCAACATACTTGGAATGTCCAAGTGCATGGATCGCTTTCCTGATTTTCAAAAATTCATTAAAAATATTCCTTAAGCGATATGCAAATATATTCAACGGATTCTTGTTCAGGGCATGCTTGACTATGACTGTGTACAATTTCAAGACATTGCAAGATACTTTTGGGGTCTTTTTTGAATAAAAAGTTAAGTCACTGCCTAAGTGCACAGAAATTCCTCATTTTCAAAAATTCATTAAAAATATTCCTTAAGAGATATGCAAATATTTTCAATTGATTCTTGTTCAGGGCGTCGTTGACTATGACTGAGTACAATTTCAAGACATTCCAACATACTTGGAATGTCCAAGTGCATGGATCGCTTTTCGGATTTTCAAAAATTCATTAAAAATATTCTTCAAGAGATATGCAAATATATTCAACGGATTCTTGTTCAGGGCATGCTTGACTATGACTGTGTACAATTTCAAGACATTCCAAGATACTTTTGGGGTCTTTTTTGAATAAAAAGTTAAGTCACTGCCTAAGTGCATGGATCGCTTTCCTGATTTTCAAAAATTCATTAAAAATATTCCTTAAGCAATATGCAAATATTTTCAACGGATTCTTGTTCAGGCCATCGTTGACTATGACTGAGTACAATTTCAAAACATTCCAACATACTTGGAATGTCCAAGTGCATGGATCGCTTTCCTGATTTTCAAAAGTTCATTAAAAATATTCTTCAAGAGATATGCAAATATATTCAACAGATTCTTGTTCAGGGCATGCTTGACTATGACTGTGTACAATTTCAAGACATTCCAAGATACTTTTGGGGTCTTTTTTGAATAAAAAGTTAAGTCACTGCCTAAGTGCACAGACTTTCCTCATTTTCAAAAATTCATTAAAAATATTCCTTAAGAGATATGCAAATATTTTCAATGGATTCTTGTTCAGGGCGTTGTTGACTATGACTGAGTACAATTTCAAGACATTCAAAGATACTTTTGGGGTCTTTTTTGACGAAAAAGTTAAGTCACTGCCTAAGTGCATGGATCGCTTTCCTGATTTTCAGAAATTCTTTAAAAATATTCCTTAAACGATATGCAAATATTTTCAACGGATTCTTGTTCAGGGCGTCGTTGACTATGACTGAGTACAATTTCAAGACATTCCAACATACTTGGAATGTCCAAGTGCATGGATCGCTTTCCGGATTTTCAAAAATTCATTAAAAATATTCTTCAAGAGATATGCAAATATATTCAACGGATTCTTGTTCAGGGCATGCTTGACTATGACTGTGTACAATTTCAAGACATTCCAAGATACTTTTGGGGTCTTTTTTGACGAAAAAGTTAAGTCACTGCCTAAGTGCATGGATCGCTTTCCTGATTTTCAAAAATTCATTAAAAATATTCCTTAAGCGATATGCAAATATTTTCAATGGATTCTTGTTCAGGGCGTCGTTGACTATGACTGAGTACAATTTCAAAACATTCCAACATACTTGGAATGTCCAAGTGCATGGATCGCTTTCCTGATTTTCAAAAGTTCATTCAAAATATTCTTCAAGAGATATGCAAATATATTCAACGGATTCTTGTTCAGGGCATGCTTGACTATGACTGTGTACAATTTCAAGACATTCCAAGATACCTTTGGGGTCTTTTTTGAATAAAAAGTTAAGTCACTGCCGAAGTGCACAGACTTTCATCATTTTCAAAAATTCATTAAAAATATTCCTGAAGAGATATGCAAATATTTTCAATGGATTCTTGTTCAGGGCGTCGTTGACTATGACCGAGTACAATTTCAAGACATTCCAACATACTTGGAATGTCCAAGTGCATGGATCACTTTCCGGATTTTCAAAAATTCACTAAAAATATTCTTCAAGAGATATGCATATATATTCAACGGATTCTTGTTCAGGGCATTCTTGACTATGACTGTGTACAATTTCAAGACATTCCAAGATACTTTTGGGGTCTTTTTTGACGAAAAAGTTAAGTCACTGCCTAAGTGCATGGATCGCTTTCCTGATTTTCAGAAATTCTTTAAAAATATTCCTTAAACGATATGCAAATATTTTCAACGGATTCTTGTTCAGGGCGTCGTTGACTATGACTGAGTACAATTTCAAGACATTCCAACATACTTGGAATGTCCAAGTGCATGGATCGCTTTCCTGATTTTCAAAAGTTCATTAAAAATATTCTTCAAGAGATATGCAAATATATTCAACAGATTCTTGTTCAGGGCAAGCTTGACTATGACTGTGTACAATTTCAAGACATTCCAAGATACTTTTGGGGTCTTTTTTGAATAAAAAGTTAAGTCACTGCCTAAGTGCACAGACTTTCATCATTTTCAAAAATTCATTAAAAATATTCCTTAAGAGATATGCAAATATTTTCAATGGATTCTTGTTCAGGGCGTCGTTGACTATGACCGAGTACAATTTCAAGACATTCCAACATACTTGGAATGTCCAAGTGCATGGATCAATTTCCTGATTTTCAAAAGTTCATTAAAAATATTCTTCAAGAGATATGCAAATATATTCAACGGATTCTTGTTCAGGGCATGCTTGACTATGACTGTGTACAATTTCAAGACATTCCAAGATACTTTTGGGGTCTTTTTTGAATAAAAAGTTAAGTCACTGCCTAAGTGCATGGATCGCTTTCCTGATTTTCAAAAATTCATTAAAAATATTCCTTAAGCGATATGCAAATATTTTCAACGGATTCTTGTTCAGGGCGTCGTTGACTATGACTGAGTACAATTTCAAGACATTCCAACATACTTGGAATGTCCAAGTGCATGGATCGCTTTCCTGATTTTCAAAAATTCATTAAAAATATTCTTCAAGAGATATGCAAATATATTCAACGGATTCTTGTTCAGGGCATGCTTGACTATGACTTTGTACAATTTCAAGACATTCCAAGATACTTTTGGGGTCTTTTTTGACGAAAAAGTTAAATCACTGCCTAAGTGCATGGATCGCTTTCCTGATTTTCAGAAATTCTTAAAAAAAATTCCTTAAACGATATGCAAATATTTTCAACGGATTCTTGTTCAGGGCGTTGTTGACTATGACTGAGTACAATTTCAAGACATTCTAACATACTTGGAATGTCCAAGTGCATGGATCGCTTTCCTGATTTTCAAAAGTTCATTAAAAATATTCTTCAAGAGATATGCAAATATATTCAACGGATTCTTGTTCAGGGCAAGCTTGACTATGACTGTGTACAATTTCAAGACATTCCAAGATACTTTTGGGGTCTTTTTTGAATAAAATTAAGTCACTGCCTAAGTGCACAGACTTTCCTCATTTTCAAAAATTCATTAAAAATATTCCTTAAGAGATATGCAAATATTTTCAATGGATTCTTGTTCAGGGCGTTGTTGACTATGACTGAGTACAATTTCAAGACATTCAAAGATACTTTTGGGGTCTTTTTTGACGAAAAAGTTAAGTCACTGCCTAAGTGCATGGATCGCTTTCCTGATTTTCAGAAATTCTTTAAAAATATTCCTTAAACGATATGCAAATATTTTCAACGGATTCTTGTTCAGGGCGTCGTTGACTATGACTGAGTACAATTTCAAGACATTCCAACATACTTGGAATGTCCAAGTGCATGGATCGCTTTCCGGATTTTCAAAAATTCATTAAAAATATTCTTCAAGAGATATGCAAATATATTCAACGGATTCTTGTTCAGGGCATGCTTGACTATGACTGTGTACAATTTCAAGACATTCCAAGATACTTTTGGGGTCTTTTTTGACGAAAAAGTTAAGTCACTGCCTAAGTGCATGGATCGCTTTCCTGATTTTCAAAAATTCATTAAAAATATTCCTTAAGCGATATGCAAATATTTTCAATGGATTCTTGTTCAGGGCGTCGTTGACTATGACTGAGTACAATTTCAAAACATTCCAACATACTTGGAATGTCCAAGTGCATGGATCGCTTTCCTGATTTTCAAAAGTTCATTCAAAATATTCTTCAAGAGATATGCAAATATATTCAACGGATTCTTGTTCAGGGCATGCTTGACTATGACTGTGTACAATTTCAAGACATTCCAAGATACCTTTGGGGTCTTTTTTGAATAAAAAGTTAAGTCACTGCCGAAGTGCACAGACTTTCATCATTTTCAAAAATTCATTAAAAATATTCCTGAAGAGATATGCAAATATTTTCAATGGATTCTTGTTCAGGGCGTCGTTGACTATGACCGAGTACAATTTCAAGACATTCCAACATACTTGGAATGTCCAAGTGCATGGATCACTTTCCGGATTTTCAAAAATTCATTAAAAATATTCTTCAAGAGATATGCATATATATTCAACGGATTCTTGTTCAGGGCATTCTTGACTATGACTGTGTACAATTTCAAGACATTCCAAGATACTTTTGGGGTCTTTTTTGACGAAAAAGTTAAGTCACTGCCTAAGTGCATGGATCGCTTTCCTGATTTTCAGAAATTCTTTAAAAATATTCCTTAAACGATATGCAAATATTTTCAACGGATTCTTGTTCAGGGCGTCGTTGACTATGACTGAGTACAATTTCAAGACATTCCAACATACTTGGAATGTCCAAGTGCATGGATCGCTTTCCTGATTTTCAAAAGTTCATTAAAAATATTCTTCAAGAGATATGCAAATATATTCAACAGATTCTTGTTCAGGGCAAGCTTGACTATGACTGTGTACAATTTCAAGACATTCCAAGATACTTTTGGGGTCTTTTTTGAATAAAAAGTTAAGTCACTGCCTAAGTGCACAGACTTTCATCATTTTCAAAAATTCATTAAAAATATTCCTTAAGAGATATGCAAATATTTTCAATGGATTCTTGTTCAGGGCGTCGTTGAGTATGACCGAGTACAATTTCAAGACATTCCAACATACTTGGAATGTCCAAGTGCATGGATCAATTTCCTGATTTTCAAAAGTTCATTAAAAATATTCTTCAAGAGATATGCAAATATATTCAACGGATTCTTGTTCAGGGCATGCTTGACTATGACTGTGTACAATTTCAAGACATTCCAAGATACTTTTGGGGTCTTTTTTGAATAAAAAGTTAAGTCACTGCCTAAGTGCATGGATCGCTTTCCTGATTTTCAAAAATTCATTAAAAATATTCCTTAAGCGATATGCAAATATTTTCAACGGATTCTTGTTCAGGGCGTCGTTGACTATGACTGAGTACAATTTCAAGACATTCCAACATACTTGGAATGTCCAAGTGCATGGATCGCTTTCCTGATTTTCAAAAATTCATTAAAAATATTCTTCAAGAGATATAAAAATATATTCAACGGATTCTTGTTCAGGGCATGCTTGACTATGACTGTGTACAATTTCAAGACATTCCAAGATACTTTTGGGGTCTTTTTTGACGAAAAAGTTAAATCACTGCCTAAGTGCATGGATCGCTTTCCTGATTTTCAGAAATTCTTAAAAAAAATTCCTTAAACGATATGCAAATATTTTCAACGGATTCTTGTTCAGGGCGTTGTTGACTATGACTGAGTACAATTTCAAGACATTCTAACATACTTGGAATGTCCAAGTGCATGGATCGCTTTCCTGATTTTCAAAAGTTCATTAAAAATATTCTTCAAGAGATATGCAAATATATTCAACGGATTCTTGTTCAGGGCATGCTTGACTATGACTGTGTACAATTTCAAGACATTCCAAGATACTTTTGGGGTCTTTTTTGACGAAAAAGTTAAGTCACTGCCTAAGTGCATGGATCGCTTTCCTGATTTTCAAAAATTCATTAAAAATATTCCTTAAGCGATATGCAAATATTTTCAACGGATTCTTGTTCAGGGCGTCGTTGACTATGACTGAGTACAATTTCAAGACATTCCAACATACTTGGAATGTCCAAGTGCATGGATCGCTTTCCGGATTTTCAAAAATTCATTAAAAATATTCTTCAAGAGATATGCAAATATATTCAACGGATTCTTGTTCAGGGCATGCTTGACTATGACTGTGTACAATTTCAAGACATTCCAAGATACTTTTGGGGTCTTTTTTGACGAAAAAGTTAAGTCACTGCCTAAGTGCATGGATCGCTTTCCTGATTTTCAGAAATTCTTTAAAAATATTCCTTAAACGATATGCAAATACATCAACGGATTCTTGTTCAGGGCGTCGTTGACTATGACTGAGTACAATTTCAAGACATTCCAACATACTTGGAATGTCCAAGTGCATGGATCGCTTTCCTGATTTTCAAAAGTTCATTAAAAATATTCTTCAAGAGATATGCAAATATATTCAACGGATTCTTGTTCAGGGCATGCTTGACTATGACTGTGTACAATTTCAAGACATTCCAAGATACTTTTGGGGTCTTTTTTGAATAAAAAGTTAAGTCACTGCCTAAGTGCACAGAAATTCCGCATTTTCAAAAATTCATTAAAAATATTCCTTAAGAGATATGCAAATATTTTCAATAGATTCTTGTTCAGGGCGTCGTTGACTATGACTGAGTACAATTTCAAGACATTCCAACTTACTTGGAATGTCCAAGTGCATGGATAGCTTTCCGGATTTTCAAAAATTCATTAAAAATATTCTTCAAGAGATATGCAAATATATTCAACAGGTTCTTGTTCAGGGCATGCTTGACTATGACTGTGTACAATTTCAAGACATTCCAAGATACTTTTGGGGTCTTTTTTGACGAAAAAGTTAAGTCACTGCCTAAGTGCATGGATCGCTTTCCTGATTTTCAAAAATTCATTAAAAATATTCCTTAAGCGATATGCAAATATTTTCAACGGATTCTTGTTCAGGGCGTCGTTGACTATGACTGAGTACAATTTCAAGACATTCCAACATACTTGGAATGTCCAAGTGCATGGATCGCTTTCCGGATTTTCAAAAATTCATTAAAAATATTCTTCAAGAGATATGCAAATATATTCAACGGATTCTTGTTCAGGGCATGCTTGACTATGACTGTGTACAATTTCAAGACATTCCAAGATACTTTTGGGGTCTTTTTTGACGAAAAAGTTAAGTCACTGCCTAAGTGCACAGAAATTCCTCATTTTCAAAAATTCATTAAAAATATTCCTTAAGAGATATGCAAATATTTTCAATAGATTCTTGTTCAGGGCGTCGTTGACTATGACTGAGTACAATTTCAAGACATTCCAACTTACTTGGAATGTCCAAGTGCATGGATAGCTTTCCGGATTTTCAAAAATTCATTAAAAATATTCTTCAAGAGATATGCAAATATATTCAACAGGTTCTTGTTCAGGGCATGCTTGACTATGACTGTGTACAATTTCAAGACATTCCAAGATACTTTTGGGGTCTTTTTTGACGAAAAAGTTAAGTCACTGCCTAAGTGCATGGATCGCTTTCCTGATTTTCAAAAATTCATTAAAAATATTCCTTAAGCGATATGCAAATATTTTCAACAGATTCTTGTTCAGGGCGTCGTTGACTATGACTGAGTACAATTTCAAGACATTCCAACATACTTGGAATGTCCAAGTGCATGGATCGCTTTCCGGATTTTCAAAAATTCATTAAAAATATTCTTCAAGAGATATGCAAATATATTCAACGGATTCTTGTTCAGGGCATGCTTGACTATGACTGTGTACAATTTCAAGACATTCCAAGATACTTTTGGGGTCTTTTTTGACGAAAAAGTTAAGTCACTGCCTAAGTGCATGGATCGCTTTCCTGATTTACAGAAATTCTTTAAAAATATTCCTTAAACGATATGCAAATATATCAACGGATTCTTGTTCAGGGCGTCGTTGACTATGACTGAGTACAATTTCAAGACATTCCAACATACTTGGAATGTCCAAGTGCATGGATCGCTTTCCTGATTTTCAAAAGTTCATTAAAAATATTCTTCAAGAGATATGCAAATATATTCAACGGATTCTTGTTCAGGGCATGCTTGACTATGACTGTGTACAATTTCAAGACATTCCAAGATACTTTTGGGGTCTTTTTTGAATAAAAAGTTAAGTCACTGCCTAAGTGCACAGAAATTCCTCATTTTCAAAAATTCATTAAAAATATTCCTTAAGAGATATGCAAATATTTTCAATAGATTCTTGTTCAGGGCGTCGTTGACTATGACTGAGTACAATTTCAAGACATTCCAACTTACTTGGAATGTCCAAGTGCATGGATAGCTTTCCGGATTTTCAAAAATTCATGAAAAATATTCTTCAAGAGATATGCAAATATATTCAACAGGTTCTTGTTCAGGGCATGCTTGACTATGACTGTGTACAATTTCAAGACATTCCAAGATACTTTTGGGGTCTTTTTTGACGAAAAAGTTAAGTCACTGCCTAAGTGCATGGATCGCTTTCCTGAATTTCAAAAATTCATTAAAAATATTCCTTAAGCGATATGCAAATATTTTCAACGGATTCTTGTTCAGGGCGTCGTTGACTATGACTGAGTACAATTTCAAGACATTCCAACATACTTGGAATGTCCAAGTGCATGGATCAATTTCCTGATTTTCAAAAGTTCATTAAAAATATTCTTCAAGAGATATGCAAATATATTCAACGGATTCTTGTTCAGGGCATGCTTGACTATGACTGTGTACAATTTCAAGTCATTCCAAGATACTTTTGGGGTCTTTTTTGAATAAAAAGTTAAGTCACTGCCTAAGTGCACAGACTTTCCTCATTTTCAAAAATTCATTAAAAATATTCTTCAAAAGATATGCAAATATATTCAACGGATTCTTGTTCAGGGCATGCTTGACTATGACTGTGTACAATTTCAAGACATTCCAAGATACTTTTGGGGTCTTTTTTGACGAAAAAGTTAAGTCACTGCCTAAGTGCATGGATCGCTTTCCTGATTTTCAGAAATTCTTTAAAAATATTCCTTAAACGATATGCAAATATTTTCAACGGATTCTTGTTCAGGGCGTCGTTGACTATGACTGAGTACAATTTCAAGACATTCCAACATACTTGGAATGTCCAAGTGCATGGATCGCTTTCCTGATTTTCAAAAGTTCATTAAAAATATTCTTCAAGAGATATGCAAATATATTCAACGGATTCTTGTTCAGGGCATGCTTGACTATGACTGTGTACAATTTCAAGACATTCCAAGATACTTTTGGGGTCTTTTTTGACGAAAAAGTTAAGTCACTGCCTAAGTGCATGGATCGCTTTCCTGATTTTCAGAAATTCTTTAAAAATATTCCTTAAACGATATGCAAATATTTTCAACAGATTCTTGTTCAGGGCGTCGTTGACTATGACTGAGTACAATTTCAAGACATTCCAACATACTTGGAATGTCCAAGTGCATGGATCGCTTTCCTGATTTTCAAAAATTCATTAAAAATATTCCTTAAGCGATATGCAAATATTTTCAACGGATTCTTGTTCAGGGCGTCGTTGACTATGACTGAGTACAATTTCAAGACATTCCAACATACTTGGAATGTCCAAGTGCATGGATCGCTTTCCGGATTTTCAAAAATTAATTAAAAATATTCTTCAAGAGATATGCAAATATATTCAACGGATTCTTGTTCAGGGCATTCTTGACTATGACTGTGTACAATTTCAAGACATTCCAAGATACTTTTGGGGTCTTTTTTGACGAAAAAGTTAAGTCACTGCCTAAGTGCATGGATCGCTTTCCTGATTTTCAGAAATTCTTTAAAAATATTCCTTAAACGATATGCAAATATTTTCAACGGATTCTTGTTCAGGGCGTCGTTGACTATGACTGAGTACAATTTCAAGACATTCCAACATACTTGGAATGTCCAAGTGCATGGATCGCTTTCCTGATTTTCAAAAGTTCATTAAAAATATTCTTCAAGAGATATGCAAATATATTCAACGGATTCTTGTTCAGGGCATGCTTGACTATGACTGTGTACAATTTCAAGACATTCCAAGATACTTTTGGGGTCTTTTTTGAATAAAAAGTTAAGTCACTGCCTAAGTGCACAGACTTTCCTCATTTTCAAAAATTCATTAAAAATATTCCTTAAGAGATATGCAAATATTTTCAATGGATTCTTGTTCAGGGCGTTGTTGACTATAACTGAGTACAATTTCAAGACATTCCAACATACTTGGAATGTCCAAGTGCATGGATCGCTTTCCGGATTTTCAAAAATTCATTAAAAATATTCTTCAAGAGATATGCAAATATATTCAACGGATTCTTGTTCAGGGCATGCTTGACTATGACTGTGTACAATTTCAAGACATTCCAAGATACTTTTGGGGTCTTTTTTGACGAAAAAGTTAAGTCACTGCCTAAGTGCATGGATCGCTTTCCTGATTTTCAAAAATTCATTAAAAATATTCCTTAAGCGATATGCAAATATTTTCAACGGATTCTTGTTCAGGGCGTCGTTGACTATGACTGAGTACAATTTCAAGACATTCCAACATACTTGGAATGTCCAAGTGCATGGATCGCTTTCCTGATTTTCAAAAGTTCATTAAAAATATTCTTCAAGAGATATGCAAATATATTCAACGGATTCTTGTTCAGGGCGTCGTTGACTATGACTGAGTACAATTTCAAGACATTCCAACTTACTTGGAATGTCCAAGTGCATGGATAGCTTTCCGGATTTTCAAAAATTCATTAAAAATATTCTTCAAGAGATATGCAAATATATTCAACAGGTTCTTGTTCAGGGCATGCTTGACTATGACTGTGTACAATTTCAAGACATTCCAAGATACTTTTGGGGTCTTTTTTGACGAAAAAGTTAAGTCACTGCCTAAGTGCATGGATCGCTTTCCTGATTTTCAAAAATTCATTAAAAATATTCCTTAAGCGATATGCAAATATTTTCAACGGATTCTTGTTCAGGGCGTCGTTGACTATGACTGAGTACAATTTCAAGACATTCCAACATACTTGGAATGTCCAAGTGCATGGATCAATTTCCTGATTTTCAAAAGTTCATTAAAAATATTCTTCAAGAGATATGCAAATATATTCAACGGATTCTTGTTCAGGGCATGCTTGACTATGACTGTGTACAATTTCAAGTCATTCCAAGATACTTTTGGGGTCTTTTTTGAATAAAAAGTTAAGTCACTGCCTAAGTGCACAGACTTTCCTCATTTTCAAAAATTCATTAAAAATATTCTTCAAAAGATATGCAAATATATTCAACGGATTCTTGTTCAGGGCATGCTTGACTATGACTGTGTACAATTTCAAGACATTCCAAGATACTTTTGGGGTCTTTTTTGACGAAAAAGTTAAGTCACTGCCTAAGTGCATGGATCGCTTTCCTGATTTTCAGAAATTCTTTAAAAATATTCCTTAAACGATATGCAAATATTTTCAACGGATTCTTGTTCAGGGCGTCGTTGACTATGACTGAGTACAATTTCAAGACATTCCAACATACTTGGAATGTCCAAGTGCATGGATCGCTTTCCTGATTTTCAAAAGTTCATTAAAAATATTCTTCAAGAGATATGCAAATATATTCAACGGATTCTTGTTCAGGGCATGCTTGACTATGACTGTGTACAATTTCAAGACATTCCAAGATACTTTTGGGGTCTTTTTTGACGAAAAAGTTAAGTCACTGCCTAAGTGCATGGATCGCTTTCCTGATTTTCAGAAATTCTTTAAAAATATTCCTTAAACGATATGCAAATATTTTCAACAGATTCTTGTTCAGGGCGTCGTTGACTATGACTGAGTACAATTTCAAGACATTCCAACATACTTGGAATGTCCAAGTGCATGGATCGCTTTCCTGATTTTCAAAAATTCATTAAAAATATTCCTTAAGCGATATGCAAATATTTTCAACGGATTCTTGTTCAGGGCGTCGTTGACTATGACTGAGTACAATTTCAAGACATTCCAACATACTTGGAATGTCCAAGTGCATGGATCGCTTTCCGGATTTTCAAAAATTAATTAAAAATATTCTTCAAGAGATATGCAAATATATTCAACGGATTCTTGTTCAGGGCATTCTTGACTATGACTGTGTACAATTTCAAGACATTCCAAGATACTTTTGGGGTCTTTTTTGACGAAAAAGTTAAGTCACTGCCTAAGTGCATGGATCGCTTTCCTGATTTTCAGAAATTCTTTAAAAATATTCCTTAAACGATATGCAAATATTTTCAACGGATTCTTGTTCAGGGCGTCGTTGACTATGACTGAGTACAATTTCAAGACATTCCAACATACTTGGAATGTCCAAGTGCATGGATCGCTTTCCTGATTTTCAAAAGTTCATTAAAAATATTCTTCAAGAGATATGCAAATATATTCAACGGATTCTTGTTCAGGGCATGCTTGACTATGACTGTGTACAATTTCAAGACATTCCAAGATACTTTTGGGGTCTTTTTTGAATAAAAAGTTAAGTCACTGCCTAAGTGCACAGACTTTCCTCATTTTCAAAAATTCATTAAAAATATTCCTTAAGAGATATGCAAATATTTTCAATGGATTCTTGTTCAGGGCATCGTTGACTATGACCGAGTACAATTTCAAGACATTCCAACATACTTGGAATGTCCAAGTGCATGGATCGCTTTCCGGATTTTCAAAAATTAATTAAAAATATTCTTCAAGAGATATGCAAATATATTCAACGGATTCTTGTTCAGGGCATTCTTGACTATGACTGTGTACAATTTCAAGACATTCCAAGATACTTTTGGGGTCTTTTTTGACGAAAAAGTTAAGTCACTGCCTAAGTGCATGGATCGCTTTCCTGATTTTCAGAAATTCTTTAAAAATATTCCTTAAACGATATGCAAATATTTTCAACGGATTCTTGTTCAGGGCGTCGTTGACTATGACTGAGTACAATTTCAAGACATTCCAACATACTTGGAATGTCCAAGTGCATGGATCGCTTTCCTGATTTTCAAAAGTTCATTAAAAATATTCTTCAAGAGATATGCAAATATATTCAACGGATTCTTGTTCAGGGCATGCTTGACTATGACTGTGTACAATTTCAAGACATTCCAAGATACTTTTGGGGTCTTTTTTGAATAAAAAGTTAAGTCACTGCCTAAGTGCACAGACTTTCCTCATTTTCAAAAATTCATTAAAAATATTCCTTAAGAGATATGCAAATATTTTCAATTGATTCTTGTTCAGGGCGTCGTTGACTATGACTGAGTACAATTTCAAGACATTCCAACATACTTGGAATGTCCAAGTGCATGGATCGCTTTTCGGATTTTCAAAAATTCATTAAAAATATTCTTCAAGAGATATGCAAATATATTCAACGGATTCTTGTTCAGGGCATGCTTGACTATGACTGTGTACAATTTCAAGACATTCCAAGATACTTTTGGGGTCTTTTTTGACAAAAAAGTTAAGTCACTGCCGAAGTGCATGGATCGCTTTCCTGATTTTCAAAAATTCATTAAAAATATTCCTTAAGCGATATGCAAATATTTTCAACGGATTCTTGTTCAGGGCGTCGTTGACTATGACTGAGTACAATTTCAAGACATTCCAACATACTTGGAATGTCCAAGTGCATGGATCGCTTTCCTGATTTTCAAAAATTCATTAAAAATATTCCTTAAGCGATATGCAAATATTTTCAACGGATTCTTGTTCAGGGCGTCGTTGACTATGACTGTGTACAATTTCAAGACATTCCAACATACTTGGAATGTCCAAGTGCATGGATCGCTTTCTGGATTTTCAAAAATTCATTTAAAATATTCTTCAAGAGATATGCAAATATATTCAACGGATTCTTGTTCAGGGCATGCTTGACTATGACTGTGTACAATTTCAAGACATTCCAAGATACTTTTGGGGTCTTTTTTGACGAAAAAGTTAAGTCACTGCCTAAGTGCATGGATCGCTTTCCTGATTTTCAAAAATTCATTAAAAATATTCCTTAAGCGATATGCAAATATTTTCAACGGATTCTTGTTCAGGGCGTCGTTGACTATGACTGAGTACAATTTCAAGACATTTCAACATACTTGGAATGTCCAAGTGCATGGATCGCTTTCCTGATTTTCAAAAGTTCATTAAAAATATTCTTCGAGAGATATGCAAATATATTCAACGGATTCTTGTTCAGGGCATGCTTGACTATGACTGTTTACAATTTCAAGACATTCCAAGATACTTTTGGGGTCTTTTTTGAATAAAAAGTTAAGTCACTGCCTAAGTGCACAGACTTTCCTCATTTTCAAAAATTCATTAAAAATATTCCTTAAGAGATATGCAAATATTTTCAACGGATTCTTGTTCAGGGCGTCGTTGACTATGACTGAGTACAATTTCAAAACATTCCAACATACTTGGAATGTCCAAGTGCATGGATCGCTTTCCTAATTTTCAAAAGTTCATTAAAAATATTCTTCAAGAGATATGCAAATATATTCAACGGATTCTTGTTCAGGGCATGCTTGACTATGACTATGTACAATTTCAAGACATTCCAAGATACTTTTGGGGTCTTTTTTGAATAAAAAGTTAAGTCACTGCCTAAGTGCACAGACTTTCCTCATTTTCAAAAATTCATTAAAAATATTCCTTAAGAGATATGCAAATATTTTCAATGGATTCTTGTTCAGGGCGTTGTTGACTATGACTGAGTACAATTTCAAGACATTCCAACATACTTGGAATGTCCAAGTGCATGGATCGCTTTCCGGATTTTCAAAAATTCATTAAAAATATTCTTCAAGAGATATGCAAATATATTCAACGGATTCTTGTTCAGGGCATGCTTGACTATGACTGTGTACAATTTCAAGACATTCCAAGATACTTTTGGGGTCTTTTTTGACGAAAAAGTTAAGTCACTGCCTAAGTGCATGGATCGCTTTCCTGATTTTCAGAAATTCTTTAAAAATATTCCTTAAACGATATGCAAATATTTTCAACGGATTCTTGTTCAGGGCGTCGTTGACTATGACTGAGTACAATTTCAAGACATTCCAACATACTTGGAATGTCCAAGTGCATGGATCGCTTTCCTGATTTTCAAAAGTTCATTAAAAATATTCTTCAAGAGATATGCAAATATATTCAACGGATTCTTGTTCAGGGCATGCTTGACTATGACTGTGTACAATTTCAAGACATTCCAAGATACTTTTGGGGTCTTTTTTGAATAAAAAGTTAAGTCACTGCCTAAGTGCACAGACTTTCCTCATTTTCAAAAATTCATTAAAAATATTCCTTAAGAGATATGCAAATATTTTCAATGGATTCTTGTTCAGGGCGTTGTTGACTATAACTGAGTACAATTTCAAGACATTCCAACATACTTGGAATGTCCAAGTGCATGGATCGCTTTCCGGATTTTCAAAAATTCATTAAAAATATTCTTCAAGAGATATGCAAATATATTCAACGGATTCTTGTTCAGGGCATGCTTGACTATGACTGTGTACAATTTCAAGACATTCCAAGATACTTTTGGGGTCTTTTTTGACGAAAAAGTTAAGTCACTGCCTAAGTGCATGGATCGCTTTCCTGATTTTCAAAAATTCATTAAAAATATTCCTTAAGCGATATGCAAATATTTTCAACGGATTCTTGTTCAGGGCGTCGTTGACTATGACTGAGTACAATTTCAAGACATTCCAACATACTTGGAATGTCCAAGTGCATGGATCGCTTTCCTGATTTTCAAAAGTTCATTAAAAATATTCTTCAAGAGATATGCAAATATATTCAACGGATTCTTGTTCAGGGCATGCTTGACTATGACTGTTTACAATTTCAAGACATTCCAAGATACTTTTGGGGTCTTTTTTGAATAAAAAGTTAAGTCACTGCCTAAGTGCACAGACTTTCCTCATTTTCAAAAATTCATTAAAAATATTCCTTAAGAGATATGCAAATATTTTCAATTGATTCTTGTTCAGGGCGTCGTTGACTATGACTGAGTACAATTTCAAGACATTCCAACATACTTGGAATGTCCAAGTGCATGGATCGCTTTTCGGATTTTCAAAAATTCATTAAAAATATTCTTCAAGAGATATGCAAATATATTCAACGGATTCTTGTTCAGGGCATGCTTGACTATGACTGTGTACAATTTCAAGACATTCCAAGATACTTTTGGGGTCTTTTTTGAATAAAAAGTTAAGTCACTGCCTAAGTGCATGGATCGCTTTCCTGATTTTCAAAAATTCATTAAAAATATTCCTTAAGCGATATGCAAATATTTTCAACGGATTCTTGTTCAGGGCGTCGTTGACTATGACTGAGTACAATTTCAAGACATTCCAACATACTTGGAATGTCCAAGTGCATGGATCGCTTTCCTGATTTTCAAAAGTTCATTAAAAATATTCTTCAAGAGATATGCAAATATATTCAACGGATTCTTGTTCAGGGCATGCTTGACTATGACTGTGTACAATTTCAAGACATTCCAAGATACTTTTGGGGTCTTTTTTGAATAAAAAGTTAAGTCACTGCCTAAGTGCACAGACTTTCCTCATTTTCAAAAATTCATTAAAAATATTCCTTAAGAGATATGCAAATATTTTCAATGGATTCTTGTTCAGGGCGTTGTTGACTATAACTGAGTACAATTTCAAGACATTCCAACATACTTGGAATGTCCAAGTGCATGGATCGCTTTCCGGATTTTCAAAAATTCATTAAAAATATTCTTCAAGAGATATGCAAATATATTCAACGGATTCTTGTTCAGGGCATGCTTGACTATGACTGTGTACAATTTCAAGACATTCCAAGATACTTTTGGGGTCTTTTTTGACAAAAAAGTTAAGTCACTGCCTAAGTGCATGGATCGCTTTCCTGATTTTCAAAAATTCATTAAAAATATTCCTTAAGCGATATGCAAATATTTTCAACGGATTCTTGTTCAGGGCGTTGTTGACTATGACTGAGTACAATTTCAAGACATTCCAAAATACTTGGAATGTCCAAGTGCATGGATCGCTTTCCGGATTTTCAAAAATTCATTAAAAATATTCTTCAAGAGATATGCAAATATATTCAACGGATTCTTGTTCAGGGCATGCTTGACTATGACTGTGTACAATTTCAAGACATTCCAAGATACTTTTGGGGTCTTTTTTGAAGAAAAAGTTAAGTCACTGCCAAAGTGCATGGATCGCTTTCCTGATTTTCAGAAATTCTTTAAAAATATTCCTTAAACGATATGCAAATATTTTCAACGGATTCTTGTTCAGGGCGTCGTTGACTATGACTGAGTACAATTTCAAGACATTCCAACATACTTGGAATGTCCAAGTGCATGGATCGCTTTCCTGATTTTCAAAAGTTCATCAAAAATATTCTTCAAGAGATATGCAAATATATTCAACGGATTCTTGTTCAGGGCATGCTTGACTATGACTGTGTACAATTTCAAGACATTCCAAGATACCTTTCGGGTCTTTTTTGAATAAAAAGTTAAGTCACTGCCTAAGTGCACAGACTTTCATCATTTTCAAAAATTCATTAAAAATATTCCTTAAGAGATATGCAAATATTTTCAATGGATTCTTGTTCAGGGCGTCGTTGACTATGACCGAGTACAATTTCAAGACATTCCAACATACTTGGAATGTCCAAGTGCATGGATCGCTTTCCGGATTTTCAAAAATTCATTAAAAATATTCTTCAAGAGATATGCAAATATATTCAACGGATTCTTGTTCAGGGCATGCTTGACTATGACTGTGTACAATTTCAAGACATTCCAAGATACTTTTGGGGTCTTTTTTGACAAAAAAGTTAAGTCACTGCCTAAGTGCATGGATTGCTTTCCTGATTTTCAAAAATTCATTAAAAATATTCCTTAAGCGATATGCAAATATTTTCAACGGATTCTTGTTCAGGGCGTCGTTGACTATGACTGAGTACAATTTCAAGACATTCCAACATACTTGGAATGTCCAAGTGCATGGATCGCTTTCCTGATTTTCAAAAGTTCATTAAAAATATTCTTCAAGAGATATGCAAATATATTCAACAGATTCTTGTTCAGGGCATGCTTGACTATGACTGTGTACAATTTCAAGACATTCCAAGATACCTTTGGGGTCTTTTTTGAATAAAAAGTTAAGTCACTGCCTAAGTGCACAGACTTTCATCATTTTCAAAAATTCATTAAAAATATTCCTTAAGAGATATGCAAATATTTTCAATGGATTCTTGTTCAGGGCGTCGTTGACTATGACCGAGTACAATTTCAAGACATTCCAACATACTTGGAATGTCCAAGTGCATGGATCGCTTTCTGGATTTTCAAAAATTCATTAAAAATATTCTTCAAGAGATATGCAAATATATTCAACGGATTCTTGTTCAGGGCATGCTTGACTATGACTGTGTACAATTTCAAGACATTCCAAGATACTTTTGGGGTCTTTTTTGACGAAAAAGTTAAGTCACTGCCTAAGTGCATGGATCGCTTTCCTGATTTTCAAAAATTCATTAAAAATATTCCTTAAGCGATATGCAAATATTTTCAACGGATTCTTGTTCAGGGCGTCGTTGACTATGACTGAGTACAATTTCAAGACATTCCAACATACTTGGAATGTCCAAGTGCATGGATCGCTTTCCTGATTTTCAAAAGTTCATTAAAAATATTCTTCAAGAGATATGCAAATATATTCAACGGATTCTTGTTCAGGGCATGCTTGACTATGACTGTGTACAATTTCAAGACATTCCAAGATACTTTTGGGGTCTTTTTTGAATAAAAAGTTAAGTCACTGCCGAAGTGCACATACTTTCCTCATTTTCAAAAATTCATTAAAAATATTCCTTAAGAGATATGCAAATATTTTCAATTGATTCTTGTTCAGGGCGTCGTTAACTATGACTGAGTACAATTTCAAGACATTCCAACATACTTGGAATGTCCAAGTGCATGGATCGCTTTTCGGATTTTCAAAAATTCATTAAAAATATTCTTCAAGAGATATGCAAATATATTCAACGGATTCTTGTTCAGGGAATGCTTGACTATGACTGTGTACAATTTCAAGACATTCCAAGATACTTTTGGGGTCTTTTTTGAATAAAAAGTTAAGTCACTGCCTAAGTGCATGGATCGCTTTCCTGATTTTCAAAAATTCATTTAAAATATTCCTTAAGCGATATGCAAATATTTTCAACGGATTCTTGTTCAGGGCGTCGTTGACTATGACTGAGTACAATTTCAAAACATTCCAACATACTTGGAATGTCCAAGTGCATGGATCGCTTTCCTGATTTTCAAAAGTTCATTAAAAATATTCTTCAAGAGATATGCAAATATATTCAACGGATTCTTGTTCAGGGCATGCTTGACTATGACTGTGTACAATTTCAAGACATTCCAAGATACTTTTGGGGTCTTTTTTGAATAAAAAGTTAAGTCACTGCCTAAGTGCACAGACTTTCCTCATTTTCAAAAATTCATTAAAAATATTCCTTAAGAGATATGCAAATATTTTCAATTGATTCTTGTTCAGGGCGTCGTTGACTATGACTGAGTACAATTTCAAGACATTCCAACATACTTGGAATGTCCAAGTGCATGGATCGCTTTTCGGATTTTCAAAAATTCATTAAAAATATTCTTCAAGAGATATGCAAATATATTCAACGGATTCTTGTTCAGGGCATGCTTGACTATGACTGTGTACAATTTCAAGACATTCCAAGATACTTTTGGGGTCTTTTTTGACAAAAAAGTTAAGTCACTGCCTAAGTGCATGGATCGCTTTCCTGATTTTCAAAAGTTCATTAAAAATATTCTTCAAGAGATATGCAAATATATTCAACGGATTCTTGTTCAGGGCATGCTTGACTATGACTGTGTACAATTTCAAGACATTCCAAGATACCTTTGGGGTCTTTTTTGAATAAAAAGTTAAGTCACTGCCTAAGTGCACAGACTTTCATCATTTTCAAAAATTCATTAAAAATATTCCTTAAGAGATATGCAAATATTTTCAATGGATTCTTGTTCAGGGCGTCGTTGACTATGACAGAGTACAATTTCAAGACATTCCAACATACTTGGAATGTCCAAGTGCATGGATCGCTTTCCGGATTTTCAAAAATTCATTAAAAATATTCTTCAAGAGATATGCAAATATATTCAACGGATTCTTGTTCAGGGCATGCTTGACTATGACTGTGTACAATTTCAAGACATTCCAAGATACTTTTGGGGCCTTTCCGACGAAAAAGTTAAGTCACTGCCTAAGTGCATGGATCGCTTTCCTGATTTTCAGAAATTCTTTAAAAATATTCCTTAAACGATATGCAAATATTTTCAACGGATTCTTGTTCAGGGCGTTGTTGACTATGACTGAGTACAATTTCAAGACATTCCAACATACTTGGAATGTCCAAGTGCATGGATCGCTTTCCTGATTTTCAAAAGTTCATTAAAAATATTCTTCAAGAGATATGCAAATATATTCAACGGATTCTTGTTCAGGGCATGCTTGACTATGACTGTGTACAATTTCAAGACATTCCAAGATACTTTTGGGGTCTTTTTTGACGAAAAAGTTAAGTCACTGCCTCAGTGCATGGATCGCTTTCCTGATTTTCAAAAATTCATTAAAAATATTCCTTAAGCGATATGCAAATATTTTCAACGGATTCTTGTTCAGGGCGTCGTTGACTATGACCGAGTACAATTTCAAGACATTCCAACATACTTTGAATGTCCAAGTACATGGATCGCTTTCCTGATTTTCAAAAGTTCATTAAAAATATTCTTCAAGAGATATGCAAATATATTCAACGGATTCTTGTTCAGGGCATGCTTGACTATGACTGTGTACAATTTCAAGACATTCCAAGATACTTTTGGGGTCTTTTTTGAATAAAAAGTTAAGTCACTGCCTAAGTGCACAGACTTTCCTCATTTTCAAAAATTCATTAAAAATATTCCTTAAGAGATATGCAAATATTTTCAATTGATTCTTGTTCAGAGCATCGTTGACTATGACTGAGTACAATTTCAAGACATTCCAACATACTTGGAATGTCCAAGTGCATGGATCCCTTTTTCGGATTTTCAAAAATTCATTAAAAATATTCTTCAAGAGATATGCAAATATATTCAACGGATTCTTGTTCAGGGCATGCTTGACTATGACTGTGTACAATTTCAAGACATTCCAAGATACTTTTGGGGTCTTTTTTGACGAAAAAGTTAAGTCACTGCCTAAGTGCATGGATCGCTTTCCTGATTTTCAAAAATTCATTAAAAATATTCCTTAAGCGATATGCAAATATTTTCAACGGATTCTTGTTCAGGGCGTCGTTGACTATGACTGAGTACAATTTCAAGACATTCCAACATACTTTGAATGTCCAAGTGCATGGATCGCTTTCCTGATTTTCAAAAGTTCATTAAAAATATTCTTCAAGAGATATGCAAATATATTCAACGGATTCTTGTTCAGGGCATGCTTGACTATGACTGTGTACAATTTCAAGACATTCCAAGATACCTTTGGGGTCTTTTTTGGATAAAAAGTTAAGTCACTGCCTAAGTGCACAGACTTTCATCATTTTCAAAAATTCATTAAAAATATTCCTTAAGAGATATGCAAATATTTTCAATGGATTCTTGTTCAGGGCGTCGTTGACTATGACCGAGTACAATTTCAAGACATTCCAACATACTTGGAATGTCCAAGTGCATGGATCGCTTTCCGGATTTTCAAAAATTCATTAAAAATATTCTTCAAGAGATATGCAAATATATTCAACGGATTCTTGTTCAGGGCATGCTTGACTATGACTGTGTACAATTTCAAGACATTCCAAGATACTTTTGGGGTCTTTTTTGACGAAAAAGTTAAGTCACTGCCTAAGTGCATGGATCGCTTTCCTGATTTTCAGAAATTCTTTAAAAATATTCCTTAAACGATATGCAAATATTTTCAACGGATTCTTGTTCAGGGCGTCGTTGACTATGACTGAGTACAATTTCAAGACATTCCAACATACTTGGAATGTCCAAGTGCATGGATCGCTTTCCTGATTTTCAAAAGTTCATTAAAAATATTCTTCAAGAGATATGCAAATATATTCAACGGATTCTTGTTCAGGGCATGCTTGACTATGACTGTGTACAATTTCAAGACATTCCAAGATACTTTTGGGGTCTTTTTTGAATAAAAAGTTAAGTCACTGCCTAAGTGCACAGACTCTCCTCATTTTCAAAAATTCATTAAAATTTTCCTTAAGAGATATGCAAATATTTTCAATTGATTCTTGTTCAGGGCGTCGTTGACTATGACTGAGTACAATTTCAAGACATTCCAACATACTTGGAATGTCCAAGTGCATGGATCGCTTTTCGGATTTTCAAAAATTCATTAAAAATATTCTTCAAGAGATATGCAAATATATTCAACGGATTCTTGTTCAGGGCATGCTTGACTATGACTGTGTACAATTTCAAGACATTCCAAGATACTTTTGGGGTCTTTTTTGACAAAAAAGTTAAGTCACTGCCTAAGTGCATGGATCGCTTTCCTGATTTTCAAAAATTCATTAAAAATATTCCTTAAGCGATATGCAAATATTTTCAACGGATTCTTGTTCAGGGCGTCGTTGACTATGACTGAGTACAATTTCAAGACATTCCAACATACTTGGAATGTCCAAGTGCATGGATCGCTTTCCTGATTTTCAAAAGTTCATTAAAAATATTCTTCAAGAGATATGCAAATATATTCAACGGATTCTTGTTCAGGGCATGCTTGACTATGACTGTGTACAATTTCAAGACATTCCAAGATACTTTTGGGGTCTTTTTTGACAAAAAAGTTAAGTCACTGCCTAAGTGCATGGATCGCTTTCCTGATTTTCAAAAATTCATTAAAAATATTCCTTAAGCGATATGCAAATATTTCAACGGATTCTTGTTCAGGGCGTCGTTGACTATGACTGAGTACAATTTCAAGACATTCCAACATACTTGGAATGTCCAAGTGCATGGATCGCTTTCCTGATTTTCAAAAGTTCATTAAAAATATTCTTCAAGAGATATGCAAATATATTCAACGGATTCTTGTTCAGGGCATGCTTGACTATGACTGTGTACAATTTCAAGACATTCCAAGATACTTTTGGGGTCTTTTTTGACGAAAAAGTTAAGTCACTGCCTAAGTGCATGGATCGCTTTCCTGATTTTCAGAAATTCTTTAAAAATATTCCTTAAACGATATGCAAATATTTTCAACGGATTCTTGTTCAGGGCGTCGTTGACTATGACTGAGTACAATTTCAAGACATTCCAACATACTTGGAATGTCCAAGTGCATGGATCGCTTTCCTGATTTTCAAAAGTTCATTAAAAATATTCTTCAAGAGATATGCAAATATATTCAACGGATTCTTGTTCAGGGCATGCTTGACTATGACTGTGTACAATTTCAAGACATTCCAAGATACTTTTGGGGTCTTTTTTGAATAAAAAGTTAAGTCACTGCCTAAGTGCACAGACTTTCCTCATTTTCAAAAATTCATTAAAAATATTCCTTAAGAGATATGCAAATATTTTCAATTGATTCTTGTTCAGGGCGTCGTTGACTATGACTGAGTACAATTTCAAGACATTCCAACATACTTGGAATGTCCAAGTGCATGGATCGCTTTTCGGATTTTCAAAAATTCATTTAAAATATTCTTCAAGAGATATGCAAATATATTCAACGGATTCTTGTTCAGGGCATGCTTGACTATGACTGTGTACAATTTCAAGACATTCCAAGATACTTTTGGGGTCTTTTTTGACAAAAAAGTTAAGTCACTGCCTAAGTGCATGGATCGCTTTCCTGATTTTCAAAAATTCATTAGAAATATTCCTTAAGCGATATGCAAATACTTTCAACGGATTCTTGTTCAGGGCGTCGTTGACTATGACTGAGTACAATTTCAAGACATTCCAACATACTTGGAATGTCCAAGTGCATGGATCGCTTTCCTGATTTTCAAAAGTTCATTAAAAATATTCTTCAAGAGATATGCAAATATATTCAACGGATTCTTGTTCAGGGCATGCTTGACTATGACTGTGTACAATTTCAAGACATTCCAAGATACCTGGGGTCTTTTTTGAATAAAAAGTTAAGTCACTGCCTAAGTGCACAGACTTTCATCATTTTCAAAAATTCATTAAAAATATTCCTTAAGCGATATGCAAATACTTTCAACGGATTCTTGTTCAGGGCGTCGTTGACTATGACTGAGTACAATTTCAAGACATTCCAACATACTTGGAATGTCCAAGTGCATGGATCGCTTTCCGGATTTTCAAAAATTCATTAAAAATATTCTTCAAGAGATATGCAAATATATTCAACGGATTCTTGTTCAGGGCATGCTTGACTATGACTGTGTACAATTTCAAGACATTCCAAGATACTTTTGGGGTCTTTTTTGACGAAAAAGTTAAGTCACTGCCTAAGTGCATGGATCGCTTTCCTGATTTTCAGAAATTCTTTAAAAATATTCCTTAAACGATATGCAAATATTTTCAACGGATTCTTGTTCAGGGCGTCGTTGACTATGACTGAGTACAATTTCAAGACATTCCAACATACTTGGAATGTCCAAGTGCATGGATCGCTTTCCTGATTTTCAAAAGTTCATTAAAAATATTCTTCAAGAGATATGCAAATATATTCAACGGATTCTTGTTCAGGGCATGCTTGACTATGACTGTGTACAATTTCAAGACATTCCAAGATACCTTTGGGGTCTTTTTTGAATAAAAAGTTAAGTCACTGCCTAAGTGCACAGACTTTCATCATTTTCAAAAATTCATTAAAAATATTCCTTAAGAGATATGCAAATATTTTCAATGGATTCTTGTTCAGGGCGTCGTTGACTATGACCGAGTACAATTTCAAGACATTCCAACATACTTGGAATGTCCAAGTGCATGGATCGCTTTCTGGATTTTCAAAAATTCATTAAAAATATTCTTCAAGAGATATGCAAATATATTCAACGGATTCTTGTTCAGGGCATGCTTGACTATGACTGTGTACAATTTCAAGACATTCCAAGATACTTTTGGGGTCTTTTTTGACGAAAAAGTTAAGTCACTGCCTAAGTGCATGGATCGCTTTCCTGATTTTCAAAAATTCATTAAAAATATTCCTTAAGCGATATGCAAATATTTTCAACGGATTCTTGTTCAGGGCGTCGTTGACTATGACTGAGTACAATTTCAAGACATTCCAACATACTTGGAATGTCCAAGTGCATGGATCGCTTTCCTGATTTTCAAAAGTTCATTAAAAATATTCTTCAAGAGATATGCAAATATATTCAACGGATTCTTGTTCAGGGCATGCTTGACTATGACTGTGTACAATTTCAAGACATTCCAAGATACTTTTGGGGTCTTTTTTGAATAAAAAGTTAAGTCACTGCCGAAGTGCACATACTTTCCTCATTTTCAAAAATTCATTAAAAATATTCCTTAAGAGATATGCAAATATTTTCAATTGATTCTTGTTCAGGGCGTCGTTAACTATGACTGAGTACAATTTCAAGACATTCCAACATACTTGGAATGTCCAAGTGCATGGATCGCTTTTCGGATTTTCAAAAATTCATTAAAAATATTCTTCAAGAGATATGCAAATATATTCAACGGATTCTTGTTCAGGGAATGCTTGACTATGACTGTGTACAATTTCAAGACATTCCAAGATACTTTTGGGGTCTTTTTTGAATAAAAAGTTAAGTCACTGCCTAAGTGCATGGATCGCTTTCCTGATTTTCAAAAATTCATTTAAAATATTCCTTAAGCGATATGCAAATATTTTCAACGGATTCTTGTTCAGGGCGTCGTTGACTATGACTGAGTACAATTTCAAAACATTCCAACATACTTGGAATGTCCAAGTGCATGGATCGCTTTCCTGATTTTCAAAAGTTCATTAAAAATATTCTTCAAGAGATATGCAAATATATTCAACGGATTCTTGTTCAGGGCATGCTTGACTATGACTGTGTACAATTTCAAGACATTCCAAGATACTTTTGGGGTCTTTTTTGAATAAAAAGTTAAGTCACTGCCTAAGTGCACAGACTTTCCTCATTTTCAAAAATTCATTAAAAATATTCCTTAAGAGATATGCAAATATTTTCAATTGATTCTTGTTCAGGGCGTCGTTGACTATGACTGAGTACAATTTCAAGACATTCCAACATACTTGGAATGTCCAAGTGCATGGATCGCTTTTCGGATTTTCAAAAATTCATTAAAAATATTCTTCAAGAGATATGCAAATATATTCAACGGATTCTTGTTCAGGGCATGCTTGACTATGACTGTGTACAATTTCAAGACATTCCAAGATACTTTTGGGGTCTTTTTTGACAAAAAAGTTAAGTCACTGCCTAAGTGCATGGATCGCTTTCCTGATTTTCAAAAGTTCATTAAAAATATTCTTCAAGAGATATGCAAATATATTCAACGGATTCTTGTTCAGGGCATGCTTGACTATGACTGTGTACAATTTCAAGACATTCCAAGATACCTTTGGGGTCTTTTTTGAATAAAAAGTTAAGTCACTGCCTAAGTGCACAGACTTTCATCATTTTCAAAAATTCATTAAAAATATTCCTTAAGAGATATGCAAATATTTTCAATGGATTCTTGTTCAGGGCGTCGTTGACTATGACAGAGTACAATTTCAAGACATTCCAACATACTTGGAATGTCCAAGTGCATGGATCGCTTTCCGGATTTTCAAAAATTCATTAAAAATATTCTTCAAGAGATATGCAAATATATTCAACGGATTCTTGTTCAGGGCATGCTTGACTATGACTGTGTACAATTTCAAGACATTCCAAGATACTTTTGGGGCCTTTCCGACGAAAAAGTTAAGTCACTGCCTAAGTGCATGGATCGCTTTCCTGATTTTCAGAAATTCTTTAAAAATATTCCTTAAACGATATGCAAATATTTTCAACGGATTCTTGTTCAGGGCGTTGTTGACTATGACTGAGTACAATTTCAAGACATTCCAACATACTTGGAATGTCCAAGTGCATGGATCGCTTTCCTGATTTTCAAAAGTTCATTAAAAATATTCTTCAAGAGATATGCAAATATATTCAACGGATTCTTGTTCAGGGCATGCTTGACTATGACTGTGTACAATTTCAAGACATTCCAAGATACTTTTGGGGTCTTTTTTGACGAAAAAGTTAAGTCACTGCCTCAGTGCATGGATCGCTTTCCTGATTTTCAAAAATTCATTAAAAATATTCCTTAAGCGATATGCAAATATTTTCAACGGATTCTTGTTCAGGGCGTCGTTGACTATGACCGAGTACAATTTCAAGACATTCCAACATACTTTGAATGTCCAAGTACATGGATCGCTTTCCTGATTTTCAAAAGTTCATTAAAAATATTCTTCAAGAGATATGCAAATATATTCAACGGATTCTTGTTCAGGGCATGCTTGACTATGACTGTGTACAATTTCAAGACATTCCAAGATACTTTTGGGGTCTTTTTTGAATAAAAAGTTAAGTCACTGCCTAAGTGCACAGACTTTCCTCATTTTCAAAAATTCATTAAAAATATTCCTTAAGAGATATGCAAATATTTTCAATTGATTCTTGTTCAGAGCATCGTTGACTATGACTGAGTACAATTTCAAGACATTCCAACATACTTGGAATGTCCAAGTGCATGGATCCCTTTTTCGGATTTTCAAAAATTCATTAAAAATATTCTTCAAGAGATATGCAAATATATTCAACGGATTCTTGTTCAGGGCATGCTTGACTATGACTGTGTACAATTTCAAGACATTCCAAGATACTTTTGGGGTCTTTTTTGACGAAAAAGTTAAGTCACTGCCTAAGTGCATGGATCGCTTTCCTGATTTTCAAAAATTCATTAAAAATATTCCTTAAGCGATATGCAAATATTTTCAACGGATTCTTGTTCAGGGCGTCGTTGACTATGACTGAGTACAATTTCAAGACATTCCAACATACTTTGAATGTCCAAGTGCATGGATCGCTTTCCTGATTTTCAAAAGTTCATTAAAAATATTCTTCAAGAGATATGCAAATATATTCAACGGATTCTTGTTCAGGGCATGCTTGACTATGACTGTGTACAATTTCAAGACATTCCAAGATACCTTTGGGGTCTTTTTTGGATAAAAAGTTAAGTCACTGCCTAAGTGCACAGACTTTCATCATTTTCAAAAATTCATTAAAAATATTCCTTAAGAGATATGCAAATATTTTCAATGGATTCTTGTTCAGGGCGTCGTTGACTATGACCGAGTACAATTTCAAGACATTCCAACATACTTGGAATGTCCAAGTGCATGGATCGCTTTCCGGATTTTCAAAAATTCATTAAAAATATTCTTCAAGAGATATGCAAATATATTCAACGGATTCTTGTTCAGGGCATGCTTGACTATGACTGTGTACAATTTCAAGACATTCCAAGATACTTTTGGGGTCTTTTTTGACGAAAAAGTTAAGTCACTGCCTAAGTGCATGGATCGCTTTCCTGATTTTCAGAAATTCTTTAAAAATATTCCTTAAACGATATGCAAATATTTTCAACGGATTCTTGTTCAGGGCGTCGTTGACTATGACTGAGTACAATTTCAAGACATTCCAACATACTTGGAATGTCCAAGTGCATGGATCGCTTTCCTGATTTTCAAAAGTTCATTAAAAATATTCTTCAAGAGATATGCAAATATATTCAACGGATTCTTGTTCAGGGCATGCTTGACTATGACTGTGTACAATTTCAAGACATTCCAAGATACTTTTGGGGTCTTTTTTGAATAAAAAGTTAAGTCACTGCCTAAGTGCACAGACTCTCCTCATTTTCAAAAATTCATTAAAATTTTCCTTAAGAGATATGCAAATATTTTCAATTGATTCTTGTTCAGGGCGTCGTTGACTATGACTGAGTACAATTTCAAGACATTCCAACATACTTGGAATGTCCAAGTGCATGGATCGCTTTTCGGATTTTCAAAAATTCATTAAAAATATTCTTCAAGAGATATGCAAATATATTCAACGGATTCTTGTTCAGGGCATGCTTGACTATGACTGTGTACAATTTCAAGACATTCCAAGATACTTTTGGGGTCTTTTTTGACAAAAAAGTTAAGTCACTGCCTAAGTGCATGGATCGCTTTCCTGATTTTCAAAAATTCATTAAAAATATTCCTTAAGCGATATGCAAATATTTTCAACGGATTCTTGTTCAGGGCGTCGTTGACTATGACTGAGTACAATTTCAAGACATTCCAACATACTTGGAATGTCCAAGTGCATGGATCGCTTTCCTGATTTTCAAAAGTTCATTAAAAATATTCTTCAAGAGATATGCAAATATATTCAACGGATTCTTGTTCAGGGCATGCTTGACTATGACTGTGTACAATTTCAAGACATTCCAAGATACTTTTGGGGTCTTTTTTGACAAAAAAGTTAAGTCACTGCCTAAGTGCATGGATCGCTTTCCTGATTTTCAAAAATTCATTAAAAATATTCCTTAAGCGATATGCAAATATTTCAACGGATTCTTGTTCAGGGCGTCGTTGACTATGACTGAGTACAATTTCAAGACATTCCAACATACTTGGAATGTCCAAGTGCATGGATCGCTTTCCTGATTTTCAAAAGTTCATTAAAAATATTCTTCAAGAGATATGCAAATATATTCAACGGATTCTTGTTCAGGGCATGCTTGACTATGACTGTGTACAATTTCAAGACATTCCAAGATACTTTTGGGGTCTTTTTTGACGAAAAAGTTAAGTCACTGCCTAAGTGCATGGATCGCTTTCCTGATTTTCAGAAATTCTTTAAAAATATTCCTTAAACGATATGCAAATATTTTCAACGGATTCTTGTTCAGGGCGTCGTTGACTATGACTGAGTACAATTTCAAGACATTCCAACATACTTGGAATGTCCAAGTGCATGGATCGCTTTCCTGATTTTCAAAAGTTCATTAAAAATATTCTTCAAGAGATATGCAAATATATTCAACGGATTCTTGTTCAGGGCATGCTTGACTATGACTGTGTACAATTTCAAGACATTCCAAGATACTTTTGGGGTCTTTTTTGAATAAAAAGTTAAGTCACTGCCTAAGTGCACAGACTTTCCTCATTTTCAAAAATTCATTAAAAATATTCCTTAAGAGATATGCAAATATTTTCAATTGATTCTTGTTCAGGGCGTCGTTGACTATGACTGAGTACAATTTCAAGACATTCCAACATACTTGGAATGTCCAAGTGCATGGATCGCTTTTCGGATTTTCAAAAATTCATTTAAAATATTCTTCAAGAGATATGCAAATATATTCAACGGATTCTTGTTCAGGGCATGCTTGACTATGACTGTGTACAATTTCAAGACATTCCAAGATACTTTTGGGGTCTTTTTTGACAAAAAAGTTAAGTCACTGCCTAAGTGCATGGATCGCTTTCCTGATTTTCAAAAATTCATTAGAAATATTCCTTAAGCGATATGCAAATACTTTCAACGGATTCTTGTTCAGGGCGTCGTTGACTATGACTGAGTACAATTTCAAGACATTCCAACATACTTGGAATGTCCAAGTGCATGGATCGCTTTCCTGATTTTCAAAAGTTCATTAAAAATATTCTTCAAGAGATATGCAAATATATTCAACGGATTCTTGTTCAGGGCATGCTTGACTATGACTGTGTACAATTTCAAGACATTCCAAGATACCTGGGGTCTTTTTTGAATAAAAAGTTAAGTCACTGCCTAAGTGCACAGACTTTCATCATTTTCAAAAATTCATTAAAAATATTCCTTAAGCGATATGCAAATACTTTCAACGGATTCTTGTTCAGGGCGTCGTTGACTATGACTGAGTACAATTTCAAGACATTCCAACATACTTGGAATGTCCAAGTGCATGGATCGCTTTCCGGATTTTCAAAAATTCATTAAAAATATTCTTCAAGAGATATGCAAATATATTCAACGGATTCTTGTTCAGGGCATGCTTGACTATGACTGTGTACAATTTCAAGACATTCCAAGATACTTTTGGGGTCTTTTTTGACGAAAAAGTTAAGTCACTGCCTAAGTGCATGGATCGCTTTCCTGATTTTCAGAAATTCTTTAAAAATATTCCTTAAACGATATGCAAATATTTTCAACGGATTCTTGTTCAGGGCGTCGTTGACTATGACTGAGTACAATTTCAAGACATTCCAACATACTTGGAATGTCCAAGTGCATGGATCGCTTTCCTGATTTTCAAAAGTTCATTAAAAATATTCTTCAAGAGATATGCAAATATATTCAACGGATTCTTGTTCAGGGCATGCTTGACTATGACTGTGTACAATTTCAAGACATTCCAAGATACTTTTGGGGTCTTTTTTGAATAAAAAGTTAAGTCACTGCCTAAGTGCACAGACTTTCCTCATTTTCAAAAATTCATTAAAATTTTCCTTAAGAGATATGCAAATATTTTCAATTGATTCTTGTTCAGGGCGTCGTTGACTATGACTGAGTACAATTTCAAGACATTCCAACATACTTGGAATGTCCAAGTGCATGGATCGCTTTTCGGATTTTCAAAAATTCATTAAAAATATTCTTCAAGAGATATGCAAATATATTCAACGGATTCTTGTTCAGGGCATGCTTGACTATGACTGTGTACAATTTCAAGACATTCCAAGATACTTTTGGGGTCTTTTTTGACAAAAAAGTTAAGTCACTGCCTAAGTGCATGGATCGCTTTCCTGATTTTCAAAAATTCATTAAAAATATTCCTTAAGCGATATGCAAATATTTTCAACGGATTCTTGTTCAGGGCGTCGTTGACTATGACTGAGTACAATTTCAAGACATTCCAACATACTTGGAATGTCCAAGTGCATGGATCGCTTTCCTGATTTTCAAAAGTTCATTAAAAATATTCTTCAAGAGATATGCAAATATATTCAACGGATTCTTGTTCAGGGCATGCTTGACTATGACTGTGTACAATTTCAAGACATTCCAAGATACTTTTGGGGTCTTTTTTGACAAAAAAGTTAAGTCACTGCCTAAGTGCATGGATCGCTTTCCTGATTTTCAAAAATTCATTAAAAATATTCCTTAAGCGATATGCAAATATTTCAACGGATTCTTGTTCAGGGCGTCGTTGACTATGACTGAGTACAATTTCAAGACATTCCAACATACTTGGAATGTCCAAGTGCATGGATCGCTTTCCTGATTTTCAAAAGTTCATTAAAAATATTCTTCAAGAGATATGCAAATATATTCAACGGATTCTTGTTCAGGGCATGCTTGACTATGACTGTGTACAATTTCAAGACATTCCAAGATACCTTTGGGGTCTTTTTTGAATAAAAAGTTAAGTCACTGCCTAAGTGCACAGACTTTCATCATTTTCAAAAATTCATTAAAAATATTCCTTAAGAGATATGCAAATATTTTCAATTGATTCTTGTTCAGGGCGTCGTTGACTATGACTGAGTACAATTTCAAGACATTCCAACATACTTGGAATGTCCAAGTGCATGGATCGCTTTTCGGATTTTCAAAAATTCATTTAAAATATTCTTCAAGAGATATGCAAATATATTCAACATATTCTTGTTCAGGGCATGCTTGACTATGACTGTGTACAATTTCAAGACATTCCAAGATACTTTTGGGGTCTTTTTTGACAAAAAAGTTTAGTCACTGCCGAAGTGCATGGATCGCTTTCCTGATTTTCAGAAATTCTTTAAAAATATTCCTTAAACGATATGCAAATATTTTCAACGGATTCTTGTTCAGGGCGTCGTTGACTATGACTGAGTACAATTTCAAGACATTCCAACATACTTGGAATGTCCAAGTGCATGGATCGCTTTCCTGATTTTCAAAAGTTCATTAAAAATATTCTTCAAGAGATATGCAAATATATTCAACGGATTCTTGTTCAGGGCATGCTTGACTATGACTGTGTACAATTTCAAGACATTCCAAGATACTTTTGGGGTCTTTTTTGACGAAAAAGTTAAGTCACTGCCTAAGTGCATGGATCGCTTTCCTGATTTTCAGAAATTCTTTAAAAATATTCCTTAAACGATATGCAGATATTTTCAACGGATTCTTGTTCAGGGCGTCGTTGACTATGACTGAGTACAATTTCAAGACATTCCAACATACTTGGAATGTCCAAGTGCATGGATCGCTTTCCTGATTTTCAAAAGTTCATTAAAAATATTCTTCAAGAGATATGCAAATATATTCAACGGATTCTTGTTCAGGGCATGCTTGACTATGACTGTGTACAATTTCAAGACATTCCAAGATACTTTTGGGGTCTTTTTTGAATAAAAAGTTAAGTCACTGCCTAAGTGCACAGACTTTCCTCATTTTCAAAAATTCATTAAAAATATTCCTTAAGAGATATGCAAATATTTTCAATTGATTCTTGTTCAGGGCGTCGTTGACTATGACTGAGTACAATTTCAAGACATTCCAACATACTTGGAATGTCCAAGTGCATGGATCGCTTTTCGGATTTTCAAAAATTCATTTAAAATATTCTTCAAGAGATATGCAAATATATTCAACATATTCTTGTTCAGGGCATGCTTGACTATGACTGTGTACAATTTCAAGACATTCCAAGATACTTTTGGGGTCTTTTTTGACAAAAAAGTTTAGTCACTGCCGAAGTGCATGGATCGCTTTCCTGATTTTCAGAAATTCTTTAAAAATATTCCTTAAACGATATGCAAATATTTTCAACGGATTCTTGTTCAGGGCGTCGTTGACTATGACTGAGTACAATTTCAAGACATTCCAACATACTTGGAATGTCCAAGTGCATGGATCGCTTTCCTGATTTTCAAAAGTTCATTAAAAATATTCTTCAAGAGATATGCAAATATATTCAACGGATTCTTGTTCAGGGCATGCTTGACTATGACTGTGTACAATTTCAAGACATTCCAAGATACTTTTGGGGTCTTTTTTGACGAAAAAGTTAAGTCACTGCCTAAGTGCATGGATCGCTTTCCTGATTTTCAGAAATTCTTTAAAAATATTCCTTAAACGATATGCAGATATTTTCAACGGATTCTTGTTCAGGGCGTCGTTGACTATGACTGAGTACAATTTCAAGACATTCCAACATACTTGGAATGTCCAAGTGCATGGATCGCTTTCCGGATTTTCAAAAGTTCATTAAAAATATTCTTCAAGAGATATGCAAATATATTCAACGGATTCTTGTTCAGGGCATGCTTGACTATGACTGTGTACAATTTCAAGACATTCCAAGATACTTTTGGGGTCTTTTTTGAATAAAAAGTTAAGTCACTGCCTAAGTGCACAGACTTTCCTCATTTTCAAAAATTCATTAAAAATATTCCTTAAGAGATATGCAAATATTTTCAATTGATTCTTGTTCAGGGCGTCGTTGACTATGACTGAGTACAATTTCAAGACATTCCAACATACTTGGAATGTCCAAGTGCATGGATCGCTTTTCGGATTTTCAAAAATTCATTTAAAATATTCTTCAAGAGATATGCAAATATATTCAACGGATTCTTGTTCAGGGCATGCTTGACTATGACTGTGTACAATTTCAAGACATTCCAAGATACTTTTGGGGTCTTTTTTGACAAAAAAGTTAAGTCACTGCCTAAGTGCATGGATCGCTTTCCTGATTTTCAAAAATTCATTAGAAATATTCCTTAAGCGATATGCAAATACTTTCAACGGATTCTTGTTCAGGGCGTCGTTGACTATGACTGAGTACAATTTCAAGACATTCCAACATACTTGGAATGTCCAAGTGCATGGATCGCTTTCCTGATTTTCAAAAGTTCATTAAAAATATTCTTCAAGAGATATGCAAATATATTCAACGGATTCTTGTTCAGGGCATGCTTGACTATGACTGTGTACAATTTCAAGACATTCCAAGATACCTGGGGTCTTTTTTGAATAAAAAGTTAAGTCACTGCCTAAGTGCACAGACTTTCATCATTTTCAAAAATTCATTAAAAATATTCCTTAAGAGATATGCAAATATTTTCAATGGATTCTTGTTCAGGGCGTCGTTGACTATGACCGAGTAC
This sequence comes from Microchirus variegatus, assembly GCF_963457635.1. Taxonomy (NCBI): domain Eukaryota; kingdom Metazoa; phylum Chordata; class Actinopteri; order Pleuronectiformes; family Soleidae; genus Microchirus; species Microchirus variegatus. Next base: position 31,252,002 of record NC_139808.1, read on the forward strand.
AATTTCAAGACATTCCAACATACTTGGAATGTCCAAGTGCATGGATCGCTTTCCGGATTTTCAAAAATTCATTAAAAATATTCTTCAAGAGATATGCAAATATATTCAACGGATTCTTGTTCAGGGCATTCTTGACTATGACTGTGTACAATTTCAAGACATTCCAAGATACTTTTGGGGTCTTTTTTGAAGAAAAAGTTAAGTCACTGCCTAAGTGCATGGATCGCTTTCATGATTTTCAGAAATTCTTTAAAAATATTCCTTAAACGATATGCGAATATTTTCAACGGATTCTTGTTCAGGGCGTCGTTGGCTATGACTGAGTACAATTTCAAGACATTCCAACATACTTGGAATGTCCAAGTGCATGGATCGCTTTCCTGATTTTCAAAAGTTCATTAAAAATATTCTTCAAGAGATATGCAAATATATTCAACGGATTCTTGTTCAGGGCATGCTTGACTATGACTGTGTACAATTTCAAGACATTCCAAGATACTTTTGGGGTCTTTTTTGAATAAAAAGTTAAGTCACTGCCTAAGTGCACAGACTTTCCTCATTTTCAAAAATTCATTAAAAATATTCCTTAAGAGATATGCAAATATTTTCAATTGATTCTTGTTCAGGGCGTCGTTGACTATGACTGAGTACAATTTCAAGACATTCCAACATACTTGGAATGTCCAAGTGCATGGATCGCTTTTCGGATTTTCAAAAATTCATTAAAAATATTCTTCAAGAGATATGCAAATATATTCAACGGATTCTTGTTCAGGGCATGCTTGACTATGACTGTGTACAATTTCAAGACATTCCAAGATACTTTTGGGGTCTTTTTTGACAAAAAAGTTAAGTCACTGCCTAAGTGCATGGATCGCTTTCCTGATTTTCAAAAATTCATTAGAAATATTCCTTAAGCGATATGCAAATACTTTCAACGGATTCTTGTTCAGGGCGTCGTTGACTATGACTGAGTACAATTTCAAGACATTCCAACATACTTGGAATGTCCAAGTGCATGGATCGCTTTCCTGATTTTCAAAAGTTCATTAAAAATATTCTTCAAGAGATATGCAAATATATTCAACGGATTCTTGTTCAGGGCATGCTTGACTATGACTGTGTACAATTTCAAGACATTCCAAGATACCTGGGGTCTTTTTTGAATAAAAAGTTAAGTCACTGCCTAAGTGCACAGACTTTCATCATTTTCAAAAATTCATTAAAAATATTCCTTAAGAGATATGCAAATATTTTCAATGGATTCTTGTTCAGGGCGTCGTTGACTATGACCGAGTACAATTTCAAGACATTCCAACATACTTGGAATGTCCAAGTGCATGGATCGCTTTCCGGATTTTCAAAAATTCATTAAAAATATTCTTCAAGAGATATGCAAATATATTCAACGGATTCTTGTTCAGGGCATTCTTGACTATGACTGTGTACAATTTCAAGACATTCCAAGATACTTTTGGGGTCTTTTTTGAAGAAAAAGTTAAGTCACTGCCTAAGTGCATGGATCGCTTTCCTGATTTTCAGAAATTCTTTAAAAATATTCCTTAAACGATATGCAAATATTTTCAACGGATTCTTGTTCAGGGCGTCGTTGGCTATGACTGAGTACAATTTCAAGACATTCCAACATACTTGGAATGTCCAAGTGCATGGATCGCTTTCCTGATTTTCAAAAGTTCATTAAAAATATTCTTCAAGAGATATGCAAATATATTCAACGGATTCTTGTTCAGGGCATGCTTGACTATGACTGTGTACAATTTCAAGACATTCCAAGATACCTTTGGGGTCTTTTTTGACGAAAAAGTTAAGTCACTGCCTAAGTGCATGGATCGCTTTCCTGATTTTCAGAAATTCTTTAAAAATATTCCTTAAACGATATGCAAATATTTTCAACGGATTCTTGTTCAGGGCGTCGTTGACTATGACTGAGTACAATTTCAAGACATTCCAACATACTTGGAATGTCCAAGTGCATGGATCGCTTTCCTGATTTTCAAAAGTTCATTAAAAATATTCTTCAAGAGATATGCAAATATATTCAACGGATTCTTGTTCAGGGCATGCTTGACTATGACTGTGTACAATTTCAAGACATTCCAAGATACTTTTGGGGTCTTTTTTGAATAAAAAGTTAAGTCACTGCCTAAGTGCACAGACTTTCCTCATTTTCAAAAATTCATTAAAAATATTCCTTAAGAGATATGCAAATATTTTCAATTGATTCTTGTTCAGGGCGTCGTTGACTATGACTGAGTACAATTTCAAGACATTCCAACATACTTGGAATGTCCAAGTGCATGGATCGCTTTTCGGATTTTCAAAAATTAATTAAAAATATTCTTCAAGAGATATGCAAATATATTCAACGGATTCTTGTTCAGGGCATGCTTGACTATGACTGTGTACAATTTCAAGACATTCCAAGATACTTTTGGGGTCTTTTTTGACGAAAAAGTTAAGTCACTGCCTAAGTGCATGGATCGCTTTCCTGATTTTCAGAAATTCTTTAAAAATATTCCTTAAACGATATGCAAATATTTTCAACGGATTCTTGTTCAGGGCGTCGTTGACTATGACTGAGTACAATTTCAAGACATTCCAACATACTTGGAATGTCCAAGTGCATGGATCGCTTTCCTGATTTTCAAAAGTTCATTAAAAATATTCTTCAAGAGATATGCAAATATATTCAACGGATTCTTGTTCAGGGCATGCTTGACTATGACTGTGTACAATTTCAAGACATTCCAAGATACTTTTGGGGTCTTTTTTGAATAAAAAGTTAAGTCACTGCCTCAGTGCACAGACTTTCCTCATTTTCAAAAATTCATTAAAAATATTCCTTAAGAGATATGCAAATATTTTCAATTGATTCTTGTTCAGGGCGTCGTTGACTATGACTGAGTACAATTTCAAGACATTCCAACATACTTGGAATGTCCAAGTGCATGGATCGCTTTTCGGATTTTCAAAAATTCATTAAAAATATTCTTTAAGAGATATGCAAATATATTCAACGGATTCTTGTTCAGGGCATGCTTGACTATGACTGTGTACAATTTCAAGACATTCCAAGATACTTTTGGGGTCTTTTTTGACAAAAAAGTTAAGTCACTGCCTAAGTGCATGGATCGCTTTCCTGATTTTCAAAAATTCATTAGAAATATTCCTTAAGCGATATGCAAATACTTTCAACGGATTCTTGTTCAGGGCGTCGTTGACTATGACTGAGTACAATTTCAAGACATTCCAACATACTTGGAATGTCCAAGTGCATGGATCGCTTTCCTGATTTTCAAAAGTTCATTAAAAATATTCTTCAAGAGATATGCAAATATATTCAACGGATTCTTGTTCAGGGCATGCTTGACTATGACTGTGTACAATTTCAAGACATTCCAAGATACCTGGGGTCTTTTTTGAATAAAAAGTTAAGTCACTGCCTAAGTGCACAGACTTTCATCATTTTCAAAAATTCATTAAAAATATTCCTTAAGAGATATGCAAATATTTTCAATGGATTCTTGTTCAGGGCGTCGTTGACTATGACCGAGTACAATTTCAAGACATTCCAACATACTTGGAATGTCCAAGTGCATGGATCGCTTTCCGGATTTTCAAAAATTCATTAAAAATATTCTTCAAGAGATATGCAAATATATTCAACGGATTCTTGTTCAGGGCATTCTTGACTATGACTGTGTACAATTTCAAGACATTCCAAGATACTTTTGGGGTCTTTTTTGAAGAAAAAGTTAAGTCACTGCCTAAGTGCATGGATCGCTTTCCTGATTTTCAGAAATTCTTTAAAAATATTCCTTAAACGATATGCAAATATTTTCAACGGATTCTTGTTCAGGGCGTCGTTGGCTATGACTGAGTACAATTTCAAGACATTCCAACATACTTGGAATGTCCAAGTGCATGGATCGCTTTCCTGATTTTCAAAAGTTCATTCAAAATATTCTTCAAGAGATATGCAAATATATTCAACGGATTCTTGTTCAGGGCATGCTTGACTATGACTGTGTACAATTTCAAGACATTCCAAGATACCTTTGGGGTCTTTTTTGACGAAAAAGTTAAGTCACTGCCTAAGTGCATGGATCGCTTTCCTGATTTTCAGAAATTCTTTAAAAATATTCCTTAAACGATATGCAAATATTTTCAACGGATTCTTGTTCAGGGCGTCGTTGACTATGACTGAGTACAATTTCAAGACATTCCAACATACTTGGAATGTCCAAGTGCATGGATCGCTTTCCTGATTTTCAAAAGTTCATTAAAAATATTCTTCAAGAGATATGCAAATATATTCAACGGATTCTTGTTCAGGGCATGCTTGACTATGACTGTGTACAATTTCAAGACATTCCAAGATACTTTTGGGGTCTTTTTTGAATAAAAAGTTAAGTCACTGCCTAAGTGCACAGACTTTCCTCATTTTCAAAAATTCATTAAAAATATTCCTTAAGAGATATGCAAATATTTTCAATTGATTCTTGTTCAGGGCGTCGTTGACTATGACTGAGTACAATTTCAAGACATTCCAACATACTTGGAATGTCCAAGTGCATGGATCGCTTTTCGGATTTTCAAAAATTAATTAAAAATATTCTTCAAGAGATATGCAAATATATTCAACGGATTTTTGTTCAGGGCATGCTTGACTATGACTGTGTACAATTTCAAGACATTCCAAGATACTTTTGGGGTCTTTTTTGACGAAAAAGTTAAGTCACTGCCTAAGTGCATGGATCGCTTTCCTGATTTTCAGAAATTCTTTAAAAATATTCCTTAAACGATATGCAAATATTTTCAACGGATTCTTGTTCAGGGCGTCGTTGACTATGACTGAGTACAATTTCAAGACATTCCAACATACTTGGAATGTCCAAGTGCATGGATCGCTTTCCTGATTTTCAAAAGTTCATTAAAAATATTCTTCAAGAGATATGCAAATATATTCAACGGATTCTTGTTCAGGGCATGCTTGACTATGACTGTGTACAATTTCAAGACATTCCAAGATACTTTTGGGGTCTTTTTTGAATAAAAAGTTAAGTCACTGCCTAAGTGCACAGACTTTCCTCATTTTCAAAAATTCATTAAAAATATTCCTTAAGAGATATGCAAATATTTTCAATTGATTCTTGTTCAGGGCGTCGTTGACTATGACTGAGTACAATTTCAAGACATTCCAACATACTTGGAATGTCCAAGTGCATGGATCGCTTTTCGGATTTTCAAAAATTAATTAAAAATATTCTTCAAGAGATATGCAAATATATTCAACATATTCTTGTTCAGGGCATGCTTGACTATGACTGTGTACAATTTCAAGACATTCCAAGATACTTTTGGGGTCTTTTTTGACAAAAAAGTTTAGTCACTGCCTAAGTGCATGGATCGCTTTCCTGATTTTCAGAAATTCTTTAAAAATATTCCTTAAACGATATGCAAATATTTTCAACGGATTCTTGTTCAGGGCGTCGTTGACTATGACTGAGTACAATTTCAAGACATTCCAACATACTTGGAATGTCCAAGTGCATGGATCGCTTTCCTGATTTTCAAAAGTTCATTAAAAATATTCTTCAAGAGATATGCAAATATATTCAACGGATTCTTGTTCAGGGCATGCTTGACTATGACTGTGTACAATTTCAAGACATTCCAAGATACTTTTGGGGTCTTTTTTGACGAAAAAGTTAAGTCACTGCCTAAGTGCATGGATCGCTTTCCTGATTTTCAGAAATTCTTTAAAAATATTCCTTAAACGATATGCAAATATTTTCAACGGATTCTTGTTCAGGGCGTCGTTGACTATGACTGAGTACAATTTCAAGACATTCCAACATACTTGGAATGTCCAAGTGCATGGATCGCTTTCCTGATTTTCAAAAGTTCATTAAAAATATTCTTCAAGAGATATGCAAATATATTCAACGGATTCTTGTTCAGGGCATGCTTGACTATGACTGTGTACAATTTCAAGACATTCCAAGATACTTTTGGGGTCTTTTTTGAATAAAAAGTTAAGTCACTGCCTAAGTGCACAGACTTTCCTCATTTTCAAAAATTCATTAAAAATATTCCTTAAGAGATATGCAAATATTTTCAATTGATTCTTGTTCAGGGCGTCGTTGACTATGACTGAGTACAATTTCAAGACATTCCAACATACTTGGAATGTCCAAGTGCATGGATCGCTTTTCGGATTTTCAAAAATTCATTTAAAATATTCTTCAAGAGATATGCAAATATATTCAACGGATTCTTGTTCAGGGCATGCTTGACTATGACTGTGTACAATTTCAAGACATTCCAAGATACTTTTGGGGTCTTTTTTGACAAAAAAGTTAAGTCACTGCCTAAGTGCATGGATCGCTTTCCTGATTTTCAAAAATTCATTAGAAATATTCCTTAAGCGATATGCAAATACTTTCAACGGATTCTTGTTCAGGGCGTCGTTGACTATGACTGAGTACAATTTCAAGACATTCCAACATACTTGGAATGTCCAAGTGCATGGATCGCTTTCCTGATTTTCAAAAGTTCATTAAAAATATTCTTCAAGAGATATGCAAATATATTCAACGGATTCTTGTTCAGGGCATGCTTGACTATGACTGTGTACAATTTCAAGACATTCCAAGATACCTGGGGTCTTTTTTGAATAAAAAGTTAAGTCACTGCCTAAGTGCACAGACTTTCATCATTTTCAAAAATTCATTAAAAATATTCCTTAAGAGATATGCAAATATTTTCAATGGATTCTTGTTCAGGGCGTCGTTGACTATGACCGAGTACAATTTCAAGACATTCCAACATACTTGGAATGTCCAAGTGCATGGATCGCTTTCCGGATTTTCAAAAATTCATTAAAAATATTCTTCAAGAGATATGCAAATATATTCAACGGATTCTTGTTCAGGGCATTCTTGACTATGACTGTGTACAATTTCAAGACATTCCAAGATACTTTTGGGGTCTTTTTTGAAGAAAAAGTTAAGTCACTGCCTAAGTGCATGGATCGCTTTCATGATTTTCAGAAATTCTTTAAAAATATTCCTTAAACGATATGCAAATATTTTCAACGGATTCTTGTTCAGGGCGTCGTTGGCTATGACTGAGTACAATTTCAAGACATTCCAACATACTTGGAATGTCCAAGTGCATGGATCGCTTTCCTGATTTTCAAAAGTTCATTAAAAATATTCTTCAAGAGATATGCAAATATATTCAACGGATTCTTGTTCAGGGCATGCTTGACTATGACTGTGTACAATTTCAAGACATTCCAAGATACTTTTGGGGTCTTTTTTGAATAAAAAGTTAAGTCACTGCCTAAGTGCACAGACTTTCCTCATTTTCAAAAATTCATTAAAAATATTCCTTAAGAGATATGCAAATATTTTCAATTGATTCTTGTTCAGGGCGTCGTTGACTATGACTGAGTACAATTTCAAGACATTCCAACATACTTGGAATGTCCAAGTGCATGGATCGCTTTTCGGATTTTCAAAAATTCATTAAAAATATTCTTCAAGAGATATGCAAATATATTCAACGGATTCTTGTTCAGGGCATGCTTGACTATGACTGTGTACAATTTCAAGACATTCCAAGATACTTTTGGGGTCTTTTTTGACAAAAAAGTTAAGTCACTGCCTAAGTGCATGGATCGCTTTCCTGATTTTCAAAAATTCATTAGAAATATTCCTTAAGCGATATGCAAATACTTTCAACGGATTCTTGTTCAGGGCGTCGTTGACTATGACTGAGTACAATTTCAAGACATTCCAACATACTTGGAATGTCCAAGTGCATGGATCGCTTTCCTGATTTTCAAAAGTTCATTAAAAATATTCTTCAAGAGATATGCAAATATATTCAACGGATTCTTGTTCAGGGCATGCTTGACTATGACTGTGTACAATTTCAAGACATTCCAAGATACCTGGGGTCTTTTTTGAATAAAAAGTTAAGTCACTGCCTAAGTGCACAGACTTTCATCATTTTCAAAAATTCATTAAAAATATTCCTTAAGAGATATGCAAATATTTTCAATGGATTCTTGTTCAGGGCGTCGTTGACTATGACCGAGTACAATTTCAAGACATTCCAACATACTTGGAATGTCCAAGTGCATGGATCGCTTTCCGGATTTTCAAAAATTCATTAAAAATATTCTTCAAGAGATATGCAAATATATTCAACGGATTCTTGTTCAGGGCATTCTTGACTATGACTGTGTACAATTTCAAGACATTCCAAGATACTTTTGGGGTCTTTTTTGAAGAAAAAGTTAAGTCACTGCCTAAGTGCATGGATCGCTTTCCTGATTTTCAGAAATTCTTTAAAAATATTCCTTAAACGATATGCAAATATTTTCAACGGATTCTTGTTCAGGGCGTCGTTGGCTATGACTGAGTACAATTTCAAGACATTCCAACATACTTGGAATGTCCAAGTGCATGGATCGCTTTCCTGATTTTCAAAAGTTCATTAAAAATATTCTTCAAGAGATATGCAAATATATTCAACGGATTCTTGTTCAGGGCATGCTTGACTATGACTGTGTACAATTTCAAGACATTCCAAGATACCTTTGGGGTCTTTTTTGACGAAAAAGTTAAGTCACTGCCTAAGTGCATGGATCGCTTTCCTGATTTTCAGAAATTCTTTAAAAATATTCCTTAAACGATATGCAAATATTTTCAACGGATTCTTGTTCAGGGCGTCGTTGACTATGACTGAGTACAATTTCAAGACATTCCAACATACTTGGAATGTCCAAGTGCATGGATCGCTTTCCTGATTTTCAAAAGTTCATTAAAAATATTCTTCAAGAGATATGCAAATATATTCAACGGATTCTTGTTCAGGGCATGCTTGACTATGACTGTGTACAATTTCAAGACATTCCAAGATACTTTTGGGGTCTTTTTTGAATAAAAAGTTAAGTCACTGCCTAAGTGCACAGACTTTCCTCATTTTCAAAAATTCATTAAAAATATTCCTTAAGAGATATGCAAATATTTTCAATTGATTCTTGTTCAGGGCGTCGTTGACTATGACTGAGTACAATTTCAAGACATTCCAACATACTTGGAATGTCCAAGTGCATGGATCGCTTTTCGGATTTTCAAAAATTAATTAAAAATATTCTTCAAGAGATATGCAAATATATTCAACGGATTCTTGTTCAGGGCATGCTTGACTATGACTGTGTACAATTTCAAGACATTCCAAGATACTTTTGGGGTCTTTTTTGACGAAAAAGTTAAGTCACTGCCTAAGTGCATGGATCGCTTTCCTGATTTTCAGAAATTCTTTAAAAATATTCCTTAAACGATATGCAAATATTTTCAACGGATTCTTGTTCAGGGCGTCGTTGACTATGACTGAGTACAATTTCAAGACATTCCAACATACTTGGAATGTCCAAGTGCATGGATCGCTTTCCTGATTTTCAAAAGTTCATTAAAAATATTCTTCAAGAGATATGCAAATATATTCAACGGATTCTTGTTCAGGGCATGCTTGACTATGACTGTGTACAATTTCAAGACATTCCAAGATACTTTTGGGGTCTTTTTTGAATAAAAAGTTAAGTCACTGCCTCAGTGCACAGACTTTCCTCATTTTCAAAAATTCATTAAAAATATTCCTTAAGAGATATGCAAATATTTTCAATTGATTCTTGTTCAGGGCGTCGTTGACTATGACTGAGTACAATTTCAAGACATTCCAAGATACTTTTGGGGTCTTTTTTGACAAAAAAGTTAAGTCACTGCCTAAGTGCATGGATCGCTTTCCTGATTTTCAAAAATTCATTAGAAATATTCCTTAAGCGATATGCAAATACTTTCAACTGATTCTTGTTCAGGGCGTCGTTGACTATGACTGAGTACAATTTCAAGACATTCCAACATACTTGGAATGTCCAAGTGCATGGATCGCTTTCCTGATTTTCAAAAGTTCATTAAAAATATTCTTCAAGAGATATGCAAATATATTCAACGGATTCTTGTTCAGGGCATGCTTGACTATGACTGTGTACAATTTCAAGACATTCCAAGATACCTGGGGTCTTTTTTGAATAAAAAGTTAAGTCACTGCCTAAGTGCACAGACTTTCATCATTTTCAAAAATTCATTAAAAATATTCCTTAAGAGATATGCAAATATTTTCAATGGATTCTTGTTCAGGGCGTCGTTGACTATGACCGAGTACAATTTCAAGACATTCCAACATACTTGGAATGTCCAAGTGCATGGATCGCTTTCCTGATTTTCAAAAGTTCATTAAAAATATTCTTCAAGAGATATGCAAATATATTCAACGGATTCTTGTTCAGGGCATGCTTGACTATGACTGTGTACAATTTCAAGACATTCCAAGATACTTTTGGGGTCTTTTTTGAATAAAAAGTTAAGTCACTGCCTCAGTGCACAGACTTTCCTCATTTTCAAAAATTCATTAAAAATATTCCTTAAGAGATATGCAAATATTTTCAATTGATTCTTGTTCAGGGCGTCGTTGACTATGACTGAGTACAATTTCAAGACATTCCAAGATACTTTTGGGGTCTTTTTTGACAAAAAAGTTAAGTCACTGCCTAAGTGCATGGATCGCTTTCCTGATTTTCAAAAATTCATTAGAAATATTCCTTAAGCGATATGCAAATACTTTCAACGGATTCTTGTTCAGGGCGTCGTTGACTATGACTGAGTACAATTTCAAGACATTCCAACATACTTGGAATGTCCAAGTGCATGGATCGCTTTCCTGATTTTCAAAAGTTCATTAAAAATATTCTTCAAGAGATATGCAAATATATTCAACGGATTCTTGTTCAGGGCATGCTTGACTATGACTGTGTACAATTTCAAGACATTCCAAGATACCTGGGGTCTTTTTTGAATAAAAAGTTAAGTCACTGCCTAAGTGCACAGACTTTCATCATTTTCAAAAATTCATTAAAAATATTCCTTAAGAGATATGCAAATATTTTCAATGGATTCTTGTTCAGGGCGTCGTTGACTATGACCGAGTACAATTTCAAGACATTCCAACATACTTGGAATGTCCAAGTGCATGGATCGCTTTCCGGATTTTCAAAAATTCATTAAAAATATTCTTCAAGAGATATGCAAATATATTCAACGGATTCTTGTTCAGGGCATGCTTGACTATGACTGTGTACAATTTCAAGACATTCCAAGATACTTTTGGGGTCTTTTTTGAAGAAAAAGTTAAGTCACTGCCTAAGTGCACAGACTTTCCTCATTTTCAAAAATTCATTAAAAATATTCCTTAAGAGATATGCAAATATTTTCAATTGATTCTTGTTCAGGGCGTCGTTGACTATGACTGAGTACAATTTCAAGACATTCCAACATACTTGGAATGTCCAAGTGCATGGATCGCTTTTCGGATTTTCAAAAATTCATTAAAAATATTCTTCAAGAGATATGCAAATATATTCAACGGATTCTTGTTCAGGGCATGCTTGACTATGACTGTGTACAATTTCAAGACATTCCAAGATACTTTTGGGGTCTTTTTTGACAAAAAAGTTAAGTCACTGCCTAAGTGCATGGATCGCTTTCCTGATTTTCAAAAATTCATTAGAAATATTCCTTAAGCGATATGCAAATACTTTCAACGGATTCTTGTTCAGGGCGTCGTTGACTATGACTGAGTACAATTTCAAGACATTCCAACATACTTGGAATGTCCAAGTGCATGGATCGCTTTCCTGATTTTCAAAAGTTCATTAAAAATATTCTTCAAGAGATATGCAAATATATTCAACGGATTCTTGTTCAGGGCATGCTTGACTATGACTGTGTACAATTTCAAGACATTCCAAGATACCTGGGGTCTTTTTTGAATAAAAAGTTAAGTCACTGCCTAAGTGCACAGACTTTCATCATTTTCAAAAATTCATTAAAAATATTCCTTAAGAGATATGCAAATATTTTCAACGGATTCTTGTTCAGGGCGTCGTTGACTATGACTGAGTACAATTTCAAGACATTCCAACATACTTGGAATGTCCAAGTGCATGGATCGCTTTCCTGATTTTCAAAAGTTCATTAAAAATATTCTTCAAGAGATATGCAAATATATTCAACGGATTCTTGTTCAGGGCATGCTTGACTATGACTGTGTACAATTTCAAGACATTCCAAGATACCTGGGGTCTTTTTTGAATAAAAAGTTAAGTCACTGCCTAAGTGCACAGACTTTCATCATTTTCAAAAATTCATTAAAAATATTCCTTAAGAGATATGCAAATATTTTCAATGGATTCTTGTTCAGGGCGTCGTTGACTATGACCGAGTACAATTTCAAGACATTCCAACATACTTGGAATGTCCAAGTGCATGGATCGCTTTCCGGATTTTCAAAAATTCATTAAAAATATTCTTCAAGAGATATGCAAATATATTCAACGGATTCTTGTTCAGGGCATTCTTGACTATGACTGTGTACAATTTCAAGACATTCCAAGATACTTTTGGGGTCTTTTTTGAAGAAAAAGTTAAGTCACTGCCTAAGTGCATGGATCGCTTTCCTGATTTTCAGAAATTCTTTAAAAATATTCCTTAAACGATATGCAAATATTTTCAACGGATTCTTGTTCAGGGCGTCGTTGGCTATGACTGAGTACAATTTCAAGACATTCCAACATACTTGGAATGTCCAAGTGCATGGATCGCTTTCCTGATTTTCAAAAGTTCATTAAAAATATTCTTCAAGAGATATGCAAATATATTCAACGGATTCTTGTTCAGGGCATGCTTGACTATGACTGTGTACAATTTCAAGAAATTCCAAGATACCTTTGGGGTCTTTTTTGACGAAAAAGTTAAGTCACTGCCTAAGTGCATGGATCGCTTTCCTGATTTTCAGAAATTCTTTAAAAATATTCCTTAAACGATATGCAAATATTTTCAACGGATTCTTGTTCAGGGCGTCGTTGACTATGACTGAGTACAATTTCAAGACATTCCAACATACTTGGAATGTCCAAGTGCATGGATCGCTTTCCTGATTTTCAAAAGTTCATTAAAAATATTCTTCAAGAGATATGCAAATATATTCAACGGATTCTTGTTCAGGGCATGCTTGACTATGACTGTGTACAATTTCAAGACATTCCAAGATACTTTTGGGGTCTTTTTTGAATAAAAAGTTAAGTCACTGCCTAAGTGCACAGACTTTCCTCATTTTCAAAAATTCATTAAAAATATTCCTTAAGAGATATGCAAATATTTTCAATTGATTCTTGTTCAGGGCGTCGTTGACTATGACTGAGTACAATTTCAAGACATTCCAACATACTTGGAATGTCCAAGTGCATGGATCGCTTTTCGGATTTTCAAAAATTCATTAAAAATATTCTTCAAGAGATATGCAAATATATTCAACGGATTCTTGTTCAGGGCATGCTTGACTATGACTGTGTACAATTTCAAGACATTCCAAGATACTTTTGGGGTCTTTTTTGACGAAAAAGTTAAGTCACTGCCTAAGTGCATGGATCGCTTTCCTGATTTTCAGAAATTCTTTAAAAATATTCCTTAAACGATATGCAAATATTTTCAACGGATTCTTGTTCAGGGCGTCGTTGACTATGACTGAGTACAATTTCAAGACATTCCAACATACTTGGAATTTCCAAGTGCATGGATCGCTTTCCTGATTTTCAAAAGTTCATTAAAAATATTCTTCAAGAGATATGCAAATATATTCAACGGATTCTTGTTCAGGGCATGCTTGACTATGACTGTGTACAATTTCAAGACATTCCAAGATACTTTTGGGGTCTTTTTTGAATAAAAAGTTAAGTCACTGCCTAAGTGCACAGACTTTCCTCATTTTCAAAAATTCATTAAAAATATTCCTTAAGAGATATGCAAATATTTTCAATTGATTCTTGTTCAGGGCGTCGTTGACTATGACTGAGTACAATTTCAAGACATTCCAACATACTTGGAATGTCCAAGTGCATGGATCGCTTTTCGGATTTTCAAAAATTAATTAAAAATATTCTTCAAGAGATATGCAAATATATTCAACATATTCTTGTTCAGGGCATGCTTGACTATGACTGTGTACAATTTCAAGACATTCCAAGATACTTTTGGGGTCTTTTTTGACAAAAAAGTTTAGTCACTGCCTAAGTGCATGGATCGCTTTCCTGATTTTCAGAAATTCTTTAAAAATATTCCTTAAACGATATGCAAATATTTTCAACGGATTCTTGTTCAGGGCGTCGTTGACTATGACTGAGTACAATTTCAAGACATTCCAACATACTTGGAATGTCCAAGTGCATGGATCGCTTTCCTGATTTTCAAAAGTTCATTAAAAATATTCTTCAAGAGATATGCAAATATATTCAACGGATTCTTGTTCAGGGCATGCTTGACTATGACTGTGTACAATTTCAAGACATTCCAAGATACTTTTGGGGTCTTTTTTGACGAAAAAGTTAAGTCACTGCCTAAGTGCATGGATCGCTTTCCTGATTTTCAGAAATTCTTTAAAAATATTCCTTAAACGATATGCAAATATTTTCAACGGATTCTTGTTCAGGGCGTCGTTGACTATGACTGAGTACAATTTCAAGACATTCCAACATACTTGGAATGTCCAAGTGCATGGATCGCTTTCCTGATTTTCAAAAGTTCATTAAAAATATTCTTCAAGAGATATGCAAATATATTCAACGGATTCTTGTTCAGGGCATGCTTGACTATGACTGTGTACAATTTCAAGACATTCCAAGATACTTTTGGGGTCTTTTTTGAATAAAAAGTTAAGTCACTGCCTAAGTGCACAGACTTTCCTCATTTTCAAAAATTCATTAAAAATATTCCTTAAGAGATATGCAAATATTTTCAATTGATTCTTGTTCAGGGCGTCGTTGACTATGACTGAGTACAATTTCAAGACATTCCAACATACTTGGAATGTCCAAGTGCATGGATCGCTTTTCGGATTTTCAAAAATTCATTTAAAATATTCTTCAAGAGATATGCAAATATATTCAACGGATTCTTGTTCAGGGCATGCTTGACTATGACTGTGTACAATTTCAAGACATTCCAAGATACTTTTGGGGTCTTTTTTGACAAAAAAGTTAAGTCACTGCCTAAGTGCATGGATCGCTTTCCTGATTTTCAAAAATTCATTAGAAATATTCCTTAAGCGATATGCAAATACTTTCAACGGATTCTTGTTCAGGGCGTCGTTGACTATGACTGAGTACAATTTCAAGACATTCCAACATACTTGGAATGTCCAAGTGCATGGATCGCTTTCCTGATTTTCAAAAGTTCATTAAAAATATTCTTCAAGAGATATGCAAATATATTCAACGGATTCTTGTTCAGGGCATGCTTGACTATGACTGTGTACAATTTCAAGACATTCCAAGATACCTGGGGTCTTTTTTGAATAAAAAGTTAAGTCACTGCCTAAGTGCACAGACTTTCATCATTTTCAAAAATTCATTAAAAATATTCCTTAAGAGATATGCAAATATTTTCAATGGATTCTTGTTCAGGGCGTCGTTGACTATGACCGAGTACAATTTCAAGACATTCCAACATACTTGGAATGTCCAAGTGCATGGATCGCTTTCCGGATTTTCAAAAATTCATTAAAAATATTCTTCAAGAGATATGCAAATATATTCAACGGATTCTTGTTCAGGGCATTCTTGACTATGACTGTGTACAATTTCAAGACATTCCAAGATACTTTTGGGGTCTTTTTTGAAGAAAAAGTTAAGTCACTGCCTAAGTGCATGGATCGCTTTCATGATTTTCAGAAATTCTTTAAAAATATTCCTTAAACGATATGCAAATATTTTCAACGGATTCTTGTTCAGGGCGTCGTTGGCTATGACTGAGTACAATTTCAAGACATTCCAACATACTTGGAATGTCCAAGTGCATGGATCGCTTTCCTGATTTTCAAAAGTTCATTAAAAATATTCTTCAAGAGATATGCAAATATATTCAACGGATTCTTGTTCAGGGCATGCTTGACTATGACTGTGTACAATTTCAAGACATTCCAAGATACTTTTGGGGTCTTTTTTGAAGAAAAAGTTAAGTCACTGCCTAAGTGCACAGACTTTCCTCATTTTCAAAAATTCATTAAAAATATTCCTTAAGAGATATGCAAATATTTTCAATTGATTCTTGTTCAGGGCGTCGTTGACTATGACTGAGTACAATTTCAAGACATTCCAACATACTTGGAATGTCCAAGTGCATGGATCGCTTTTCGGATTTTCAAAAATTCATTAAAAATATTCTTCAAGAGATATGCAAATATATTCAACGGATTCTTGTTCAGGGCATGCTTGACTATGACTGTGTACAATTTCAAGACATTCCAAGATACTTTTGGGGTCTTTTTTGACAAAAAAGTTAAGTCACTGCCTAAGTGCATGGATCGCTTTCCTGATTTTCAAAAATTCATTAGAAATATTCCTTAAGCGATATGCAAATACTTTCAACGGATTCTTGTTCAGGGCGTCGTTGACTATGACTGAGTACAATTTCAAGACATTCCAACATACTTGGAATGTCCAAGTGCATGGATCGCTTTCCTGATTTTCAAAAGTTCATTAAAAATATTCTTCAAGAGATATGCAAATATATTCAACGGATTCTTGTTCAGGGCATGCTTGACTATGACTGTGTACAATTTCAAGACATTCCAAGATACCTGGGGTCTTTTTTGAATAAAAAGTTAAGTCACTGCCTAAGTGCACAGACTTTCATCATTTTCAAAAATTCATTAAAAATATTCCTTAAGAGATATGCAAATATTTTCAATGGATTCTTGTTCAGGGCGTCGTTGACTATGACCGAGTACAATTTCAAGACATTCCAACATACTTGGAATGTCCAAGTGCATGGATCGCTTTCCGGATTTTCAAAAATTCATTAAAAATATTCTTCAAGAGATATGCAAATATATTCAACGGATTCTTGTTCAGGGCATTCTTGACTATGACTGTGTACAATTTCAAGACATTCCAAGATACTTTTGGGGTCTTTTTTGAAGAAAAAGTTAAGTCACTGCCTAAGTGCATGGATCGCTTTCCTGATTTTCAGAAATTCTTTAAAAATATTCCTTAAACGATATGCAAATATTTTCAACGGATTCTTGTTCAGGGCGTCGTTGGCTATGACTGAGTACAATTTCAAGACATTCCAACATACTTGGAATGTCCAAGTGCATGGATCGCTTTCCTGATTTTCAAAAGTTCATTAAAAATATTCTTCAAGAGATATGCAAATATATTCAACGGATTCTTGTTCAGGGCATGCTTGACTATGACTGTGTACAATTTCAAGACATTCCAAGATACCTTTGGGGTCTTTTTTGACGAAAAAGTTAAGTCACTGCCTAAGTGCATGGATCGCTTTCCTGATTTTCAGAAATTCTTTAAAAATATTCCTTAAACGATATGCAAATATTTTCAACGGATTCTTGTTCAGGGCGTCGTTGACTATGACTGAGTACAATTTCAAGACATTCCAACATACTTGGAATGTCCAAGTGCATGGATCGCTTTCCTGATTTTCAAAAATTCATTAAAAATATTCTTCAAGAGATATGCAAATATATTCAACGGATTCTTGTTCAGGGCATGCTTGACTATGACTGTGTACAATTTCAAGACATTCCAAGATACTTTTGGGGTCTTTTTTGAATAAAAAGTTAAGTCACTGCCTAAGTGCACAGACTTTCCTCATTTTCAAAAATTCATTAAAAATATTCCTTAAGAGATATGCAAATATTTTCAATTGATTCTTGTTCAGGGCGTCGTTGACTATGACTGAGTACAATTTCAAGACATTCCAACATACTTGGAATGTCCAAGTGCATGGATCGCTTTTCGGATTTTCAAAAATTAATTAAAAATATTCTTCAAGAGATATGCAAATATATTCAACGGATTCTTGTTCAGGGCATGCTTGACTATGACTGTGTACAATTTCAAGACATTCCAAGATACTTTTGGGGTCTTTTTTGACGAAAAAGTTAAGTCACTGCCTAAGTGCATGGATCGCTTTCCTGATTTTCAGAAATTCTTTAAAAATATTCCTTAAACGATATGCAAATATTTTCAACGGATTCTTGTTCAGGGCGTCGTTGACTATGACTGAGTACAATTTCAAGACATTCCAACATACTTGGAATGTCCAAGTGCATGGATCGCTTTCCTGATTTTCAAAAGTTCATTAAAAATATTCTTCAAGAGATATGCAAATATATTCAACGGATTCTTGTTCAGGGCATGCTTGACTATGACTGTGTACAATTTCAAGACATTCCAAGATACTTTTGGGGTCTTTTTTGAATAAAAAGTTAAGTCACTGCCTCAGTGCACAGACTTTCCTCATTTTCAAAAATTCATTAAAAATATTCCTTAAGAGATATGCAAATATTTTCAATTGATTCTTGTTCAGGGCGTCGTTGACTATGACTGAGTACAATTTCAAGACATTCCAACATACTTGGAATGTCCAAGTGCATGGATCGCTTTTCGGATTTTCAAAAATTCATTAAAAATATTCTTTAAGAGATATGCAAATATATTCAACGGATTCTTGTTCAGGGCATGCTTGACTATGACTGTGTACAATTTCAAGACATTCCAAGATACTTTTGGGGTCTTTTTTGACAAAAAAGTTAAGTCACTGCCTAAGTGCATGGATCGCTTTCCTGATTTTCAAAAATTCATTAGAAATATTCCTTAAGCGATATGCAAATACTTTCAACGGATTCTTGTTCAGGGCGTCGTTGACTATGACTGAGTACAATTTCAAGACATTCCAACATACTTGGAATGTCCAAGTGCATGGATCGCTTTCCTGATTTTCAAAAGTTCATTAAAAATATTCTTCAAGAGATATGCAAATATATTCAACGGATTCTTGTTCAGGGCATGCTTGACTATGACTGTGTACAATTTCAAGACATTCCAAGATACCTGGGGTCTTTTTTGAATAAAAAGTTAAGTCACTGCCTAAGTGCACAGACTTTCATCATTTTCAAAAATTCATTAAAAATATTCCTTAAGAGATATGCAAATATTTTCAATGGATTCTTGTTCAGGGCGTCGTTGACTATGACCGAGTACAATTTCAAGACATTCCAACATACTTGGAATGTCCAAGTGCATGGATCGCTTTCCGGATTTTCAAAAATTCATTAAAAATATTCTTCAAGAGATATGCAAATATATTCAACGGATTCTTGTTCAGGGCATGCTTGACTATGACTGTGTACAATTTCAAGACATTCCAAGATACTTTTGGGGTCTTTTTTGAAGAAAAAGTTAAGTCACTGCCTAAGTGCACAGACTTTCCTCATTTTCAAAAATTCATTAAAAATATTCCTTAAGAGATATGCAAATATTTTCAATTGATTCTTGTTCAGGGCGTCGTTGACTATGACTGAGTACAATTTCAAGACATTCCAACATACTTGGAATGTCCAAGTGCATGGATCGCTTTTCGGATTTTCAAAAATTCATTAAAAATATTCTTCAAGAGATATGCAAATATATTCAACGGATTCTTGTTCAGGGCATGCTTGACTATGACTGTGTACAATTTCAAGACATTCCAAGATACTTTTGGGGTCTTTTTTGACAAAAAAGTTAAGTCACTGCCTAAGTGCATGGATCGCTTTCCTGATTTTCAAAAATTCATTAGAAATATTCCTTAAGCGATATGCAAATACTTTCAACGGATTCTTGTTCAGGGCGTCGTTGACTATGACTGAGTACAATTTCAAGACATTCCAACATACTTGGAATGTCCAAGTGCATGGATCGCTTTCCTGATTTTCAAAAGTTCATTAAAAATATTCTTCAAGAGATATGCAAATATATTCAACGGATTCTTGTTCAGGGCATGCTTGACTATGACTGTGTACAATTTCAAGACATTCCAAGATACCTGGGGTCTTTTTTGAATAAAAAGTTAAGTCACTGCCTAAGTGCACAGACTTTCATCATTTTCAAAAATTCATTAAAAATATTCCTTAAGAGATATGCAAATATTTTCAACGGATTCTTGTTCAGGGCGTCGTTGACTATGACTGAGTACAATTTCAAGACATTCCAACATACTTGGAATGTCCAAGTGCATGGATCGCTTTTCGGATTTTCAAAAATTCATTAAAAATATTCTTTAAGAGATATGCAAATATATTCAACGGATTCTTGTTCAGGGCATGCTTGACTATGACTGTGTACAATTTCAAGACATTCCAAGATACTTTTGGGGTCTTTTTTGACAAAAAAGTTAAGTCACTGCCTAAGTGCATGGATCGCTTTCCTGATTTTCAAAAATTCATTAGAAATATTCCTTAAGCGATATGCAAATACTTTCAACGGATTCTTGTTCAGGGCGTCGTTGACTATGACTGAGTACAATTTCAAGACATTCCAACATACTTGGAATGTCCAAGTGCATGGATCGCTTTCCTGATTTTCAAAAGTTCATTAAAAATATTCTTCAAGAGATATGCAAATATATTCAACGGATTCTTGTTCAGGGCATGCTTGACTATGACTGTGTACAATTTCAAGACATTCCAAGATACCTGGGGTCTTTTTTGAATAAAAAGTTAAGTCACTGCCTAAGTGCACAGACTTTCATCATTTTCAAAAATTCATTAAAAATATTCCTTAAGAGATATGCAAATATTTTCAATGGATTCTTGTTCAGGGCGTCGTTGACTATGACCGAGTACAATTTCAAGACATTCCAACATACTTGGAATGTCCAAGTGCATGGATCGCTTTCCGGATTTTCAAAAATTCATTAAAAATATTCTTCAAGAGATATGCAAATATATTCAACGGATTCTTGTTCAGGGCATGCTTGACTATGACTGTGTACAATTTCAAGACATTCCAAGATACTTTTGGGGTCTTTTTTGAAGAAAAAGTTAAGTCACTGCCTAAGTGCACAGACTTTCCTCATTTTCAAAAATTCATTAAAAATATTCCTTAAGAGATATGCAAATATTTTCAATTGATTCTTGTTCAGGGCGTCGTTGACTATGACTGAGTACAATTTCAAGACATTCCAACATACTTGGAATGTCCAAGTGCATGGATCGCTTTTCGGATTTTCAAAAATTCATTAAAAATATTCTTCAAGAGATATGCA
The DNA here is from genome assembly GCF_963457635.1 of Microchirus variegatus. Taxonomy (NCBI): domain Eukaryota; kingdom Metazoa; phylum Chordata; class Actinopteri; order Pleuronectiformes; family Soleidae; genus Microchirus; species Microchirus variegatus. The sequence continues at coordinate 31,273,262 of NC_139808.1, forward strand.
AATATATTCAACGGATTCTTGTTCAGGGCATGCTTGACTATGACTGTGTACAATTTCAAGACATTCCAAGATACTTTTGGGGTCTTTTTTGACAAAAAAGTTAAGTCACTGCCTAAGTGCATGGATCGCTTTCCTGATTTTCAAAAATTCATTAGAAATATTCCTTAAGCGATATGCAAATACTTTCAACGGATTCTTGTTCAGGGCGTCGTTGACTATGACTGAGTACAATTTCAAGACATTCCAACATACTTGGAATGTCCAAGTGCATGGATCGCTTTCCTGATTTTCAAAAGTTCATTAAAAATATTCTTCAAGAGATATGCAAATATATTCAACGGATTCTTGTTCAGGGCATGCTTGACTATGACTGTGTACAATTTCAAGACATTCCAAGATACCTGGGGTCTTTTTTGAATAAAAAGTTAAGTCACTGCCTAAGTGCACAGACTTTCATCATTTTCAAAAATTCATTAAAAATATTCCTTAAGAGATATGCAAATATTTTCAACGGATTCTTGTTCAGGGCGTCGTTGACTATGACTGAGTACAATTTCAAGACATTCCAACATACTTGGAATGTCCAAGTGCATGGATCGCTTTCCTGATTTTCAAAAGTTCATTAAAAATATTCTTCAAGAGATATGCAAATATATTCAACGGATTCTTGTTCAGGGCATGCTTGACTATGACTGTGTACAATTTCAAGACATTCCAAGATACCTGGGGTCTTTTTTGAATAAAAAGTTAAGTCACTGCCTAAGTGCACAGACTTTCATCATTTTCAAAAATTCATTAAAAATATTCCTTAAGAGATATGCAAATATTTTCAATGGATTCTTGTTCAGGGCGTCGTTGACTATGACCGAGTACAATTTCAAGACATTCCAACATACTTGTGTAACAGGGGTGATAAACCCCTCACTCACAGGGTATCTGTTTCTCAACTCTCACGGTATTATGTCCAAATCTCGCGGGATGGTCACCTGGGTCACCTGGCGGTGACGTCACGGGGTCACGTGGGTCGGCGCAACCAACCGACGTTTAGTATTGAGCCGCTGCAGTTCAGTCTCAGAGAGGGAGTAGTGGGGAAGCTGCATGAGAGACGAGCTACAGGAGCCCCTTACCGTGTCGCAACTGCCGTGCCGAGACCGCGACGGCCGAACGTATGTGTAGTGCGCAGCGGACGGCCGGTGAGTCAAATTGTTTGTAGCCGTTAGCATTAGCATTAGCCGCTAGCATTAGCCGCTAGCATTAGCCGCGGCCGCCATTCACTTTAATGGAGGTGGCTAGCGCTGTTTAGCAAACAGGCCTGGGTCTTTTCTTTTGTAATGGGAAGCCAAGGGTTCTTTTGAGAATGAATGTAAAGTATATTGCTGTAATGGGTTTAAAGAGTATTGATGATGTATCATGTCTGTTTAATAATGAATCATGTTGCTAATTGTTGTAACTGCTGGTTATGATGATGATAGATACAGATGCTACTTATTTTTCTATTTATATTTATATTTGCTAAATCATGACTTTGAGAATATAACATTAGTGCAATGAGTACTTTGTTGAATCATGTGGATTAATGTATTGATTGATGTATGAAACCATGGTGAATGTTATAAGGAACTTTGGTCCTGTTCTCTTGACCAGGATCTTATAGATGGCGAGCTAAAGGAGCCACGGACTGACAGATTGTCGAATGAGTCGCATCCCTCCTGCCAGGCTGGTAGGGGGCTCTTTGTAGCCCAGTAAAAGACTCTCACCCACTCGCTCAGCCCCTGCCCAACACACGCACACACATCCTTCCCCTACACACTTTCCCACTCATTTCCCCTGGACTCAATTCCCCAACCCAGACGTGGGTTTACATAAACTGTGGGGGGGCAGCTGGGATCATTTTTTTGGTGTTCATAATGAACCAAGCGTATGGGTTTTTGCTTATTTCTGACTCTGACTTTGTTATCTGTTGATGAATCTGAATCATGAATATCTGAATGTGCATATATGCAAATGATTGAAAAAAGTTAACTTACCGTAATTCTTTAATTGTCTGCCTTTAGCAGATCGGCCGGTTCACTGTATATAATATCACTTTATTGTTGTGGGTTTTTCATTGCACTTTTTGCTATATAAAAATACATGGTATCATTCAACCAGCAACCTCAGTCTCTGTCTGCTCCCTCCTTTGGTCGTACCTTAGTCTTCTGATCACTAGCCTATTGTTGTATTTTATTGTTACACATTAGCTTCAGTGTTAAATTTGTGTGACATAGGTGCTACATAATTTGTGGCGAGCTAGCCAGGAGTGAGTACAGAGCTGAGCAAATAACAATAGTAAAGTTGACATTAATTGCAAATATGGACATTTTGGAAACAAAGGGCATAAAAATTCCGAATGCTGTTTTAATTAAACATGTAACCGGTGACCGCACAGACGATGAGGTTGTTGCATTCGTAAGTCGGTACGGCAACCCCTCTAATATCGTGGCTATAATTGAGCCTGGCGTTTTCCAGAACATGATCATTGTCGAATTTGAGTCGGGAAATGCTTTGTGTGAACTGCGGAAAATTTTGCCGTACACGTACAGTTGTGAAAAAGAAAAAGTTACTTATGATATTTTAGAACTCGCCACCATTTGCGCAGATTCTTTTGGGGAGTTAAAAACAAGGGAATACCTGGGCGAATTAAAACAGTTGGCTAAACTCACAGGGCGGGACTACACTGAGGTTCTGACGGGGTTAATGTCTCTACTGGGCCAGTCCATCACCGAGCAAAGCCCCACTCATCCAGACTCCAGAAAGGAGGTGATGCCAACTGTTCCCAGTACAGCTGCACAGTTGCCCAACGCTGCCAGCCCCAACCCGCCTCAAGGTGCTACGGTTATGGTACACAATTCCAGCGATGAGTTGCCACACATTCCTGCCACCTCGAGTGCTCGGGGAGCTGCAGGACCTTCATTCCCCACAATGCCCCTCCCTGATCTAAATCCACCGGGAATACAGCGGTATGTAGTCGAACATATTGTGAAAAGTGATGACCATGCAACTCACCTGTCTGCCCAGAGACTCCGATCATTTTCGGGTCGTGCTCCAAGACCACAGAATGAATCAGACTACGAAGCCTGGCGATCTGGGGTGGACCTCCTGTTGAAAGATCCTGCCGTCTCCGACCTGCAACGCTCCAGGAGAATACTTGAGAGCTTACTGCCACCAGCAGCGGATATGGTAAGGCATCTCACGCCGGACACACCACCCATGGTTTACCTCCAGATTCTCGATTCAGCCTATGGAACAGTCCAGGATGGTGACGAGCTGTACGCCAAATTTATGGAGCTGTTTCAGGACGCTGGTGAAAATCCATCTGCATATTTGCACAGGCTGCAGGTTGCACTAACTTTGGCGGTGAAAAGGGGAGGAGTCCCAGCTACCGAACTGGATCGGCATCTGTTGAACCAATTTTGCCGTGGCTGCTGGGACAACACGCTCATATCGGAGCTCCAGCTCAAACAGCGCAAGTCTCGTCCTCCATCGTTTGCTGAGCTGCTGCTGCTGCTGAGGACGGAAGAGGATCGTGGGGCGGCAAAGGTTCAGCGTATGAAGCAGCACCTCGGCTCAAAAGCCAGAGCCGGGGCGCACGCCCAGTACGCCTCTGCAGCCCCAGAAGAGGATAAAGTGGAAGTGCTGACTACCATCACCCAGCAGCTCACCCAGCAGCTTGCCGACATTCAAAAGCAGCTGGCGGCCCTTACTGCTCAGTCCAACCGAAAGCAGCCTACCTCACCCAATTCCACCCATGTCAGTCGGCTCAGTGAGAGTATGAGGACCACCAAGGCTCCACCCCGTCCCTCTTACAAGACCCCGCCCTCAGGGCCAAAGCCAGGTTATTGTTACAATTGTGGAGAAGATGGACACATACGACCCAATTGTGATAATGATCCGAACCCGTCACTTGTGGCTATGAAGAAAAAACAGTTCGCTGAGAGGCAGAAGAGGTGGTCACGATCAAGTCCTCACAGTGCCTCGTCTTTAAACTAAATCAGGTTCCTGTTGAGGGGCAAACAGGAACTGGGGAGGACCAACAACGTCCCATCATGCAGAAACCAGTGAGGTGCAGAGATCAAGCACAGTTCGCGTCCCCCGAGGTTATGCACCTGCCACGGGGGTTGATCGGGTCCAGATGCACTGGCCAGGTGAGCATAGCTGGCCAAGAGTTTTCATGCTTACTGGATACCGGATCGCAAGTGACAACAATACCCATCTCGACCTACAATCAACACTTCTCACATCAACCTGTCAGGCCATTGTGTGATTTGCTACAAGTGGAGGGTGCTGCTGGGCAAGAAGTACCCTATCTGGGCTACATCGAGGTGACCATTACTTTCCCGAAGGAGTTCATTGGTGCTGATATGGATGTGTGTACCGTGGCACTGGTGGTCCCGGATGTCAGGCCAGGATTTCATGCACAAGTCTTGATTGGAATGAACACATTGGATCTGCTTTATGAGCAGCGTCTGGAAAGTGAGTGTGCCAGCTACAAACCATCCCGGCATGGCTACGGAGCTGTCCTCCAATTGCTGCAGCTGAGACACCAACAGGCCCAAGGGGAGAGCACTGGCGTAGTGAGATTGGCGGGTGCATCTCCACTTGAGGTCCCAGCAGGCTGCACCATGGTCATCAGGGGCTCCGTCCGTGCAAGTTTATCATCAGCTGGCAGGTGTGTCCTTGTGGAACAGCCGTCCACCCCACTGCCTGGAGGTTTGTGTGTAAGGAACTGTCTTGTTTCTCTGCCCAGCCACGCACCTCACCGGATCCCTGTTGTGATCACCAATGAATCCGACCAGAACATCACACTTCAGCCATTGGGCGTCATTGCTGAACTCTCCGGGTCACCTCGGATTTTGACTCAAGGTGTCTCCACTACCCAAGTGCAGAGCCCGGAAGAAAGCAACTTGGAGTTTGATTTTGGAGATTCTCCAATTCCCCCGGATTGGAGGGAGCGGGTCGTATCCAAGCTCAAGCAGATGCCAGGGGTTTTCTCGCACCATGATCTTGACTTTGGGCGTACCGATCGTGTGAAGCATCACATCCACCTCCATGATGGGACCTCATTCAAGCATCGAGCTCGTCCCATTCATCCTCGTGATATTGAGGCAGTTCGTGACCATCTGCGGGACCTGCTGAAGACAGGAGTGATAAGGGAATCTGAATCACCCTTCTCTTCTCCCATCGTGGTCGTACGTAAGAAGAATGGAGATGTGAGGCTGTGCATTGATTACCGCAAGCTTAACCTCCAGACTGTGAAAGACAACTACGCACTACCGAATTTGGAGGAGTCGTTTGCGGCACTGACCGGTTCACGTTGGTTCAGTGTCCTTGACCTCAAATCCGGGTATTACCAAATTGAAATGGCAGAAGCTGACAAACCCAAGACTGCGTTTGTAACTCCACTGGGCTTTTGGGAGTTCAATCGAATGCCGCAAGGCGTAACCAATGCGCCAAGTACATTCCAGCGGCTCATGGAGCGGTGCATGGGTGACTTGCACCTCAAGGAGGTTTTGGTCTTCCTGGATGATTTGATCATCTTTTCAGACACCCTTGAAGAACACGAGAGGCGATTGTTGAGAGTGCTTCACCGGCTTGGAGACTATGGCCTCAAATTGTCCCTGGAAAAGTGCAAGTTCTTTCAAGCGTCGGTGCGTTACCTGGGACATATCGTCTCGGAGCAGGGTGTGGAGACGGATCCGGAGAAAATCAGTGCCCTGAAGTCCTGGCCAGTCCCCCAAAAGCTGAAGGAGTTGAGATCCTTTTTAGGATTTGCAGGATACTACCGCAGATTCATCAAGGGATATGCCGAAATTGCAAAGCCGTTGAACGACCTGACGAGGGGGTATACTCCGACCCGTTCCAAGGGTCGCAAGGGGTCAACCGCCCTGAACCACGATGCTAACCAGCATTTTAATGAGAAATGGACACCAAAGTGCCAGCTTGCGTTCGAAACGCTGATCAACAGACTGACGACATCTCCCGTGCTTGGCTTCGCAAATCCAAAGCAGCCCTACATCTTGCATACCGACGCCAGCACCACAGGTCTGGGAGCAGCACTCTATCAAGAACAAGAGGGACAATTACGTGTCATAGCGTACGCCAGTCGGGGATTGTCTGCTAGTGAGTCTCGATATCCAGCACACAAGCTGGAATTTTTGGCCCTGAAGTGGAGCGTAACAGAAAAATTCCACGACTATCTGTATGGGACAAGTTTTGTCGTCGTAACAGACAACAATCCCCTGACGTACATCTTGTCTTCTGCCAAGCTTGATGCTGCCAGTCATAGGTGGCTTGCTGCATTGTCCACCTTTGATTTTAAACTCCAGTATCGGGCTGGCAGCCAGAACGGAGACGCTGACGCCCTCTCTCGAAGGCCCCATGACCTGCCGGATGAAGACCGCTGTCAAAAAGAATGGGACATGGTCCAGCAGTTCACCCGTGACCATGTGGATGAGACGGCGATTGAGCTTGATCCAGATGTTGTGGCCGCCATTTGTCACAGCTGTCTGGTGAGAGTTTCAAGTCCCCCTGAGAGCGGCGCTTCCTTGGTGGAGTCGTTGAGCATGTCAGTCTCTGTCATTCCTGACTGTTATGCCAGCGAGTCTCCTCAAGGGCTGCCAGTTGTGCCTTCACTGTCCCCGTCTGGCCTCCGGGAGAAGCAGAGAGCGGACCCCAGTCTCAAGGAAGTAATCTCTCACATCGAAACTGGTGAGAGTGTGCCGCCCACCGTACGACAACAACTTCCAGATCTGGGCCTGCTGTTGAGAGAAAGGAATCGCCTTGAACTCCAGGACGATGTTCTGTACAGGAGGAGGCAGGATGGAGACCATCTGTCGTTTCAGCTCGTATTGCCAGAGGAATTGCGTCAAGGAGTTCTCACCAGCCTCCATGACGACATGGGGCATATGGGGGTCGAGAGGACCCTTGACCTGGTGAGATCTCGGTTCTTCTGGCCACGTATGGCTGTAGATGTGGAAAAGAAAATCAAGACTTGTGATCGCTGTGTTCGAAGGAAAGCCCTGCCGGAGCGGGCTGCACCGCTGGTGAACATCAGGACCAGCCGGCCGCTCGAACTGTTGTGCATGGACTACCTGACGCTCGAGGCAGATAAGAGTAACACCAAAGACATCTTGGTCCTCACAGATCATTTCACCAAATACGCCCTGGCTTTTCCAACTGCCAATCAAAAGGCGAAGACGGTTGCTAAATGTCTGTGGGAGAATTTTATCGTGCATTATGGCATCCCGGAGCGTCTGCACACAGATCAAGGCCGCGACTTTGAGTCCCATTTAATTCGAGAACTCTGTGACATCGCCGGCATTCAGAAAACCCGTACCACGCCATATCATCCCCGTGGCAACCCAGTAGAGAGGTTTAATCGGACGCTGCTGAGTATGTTGGGTACGTTGGGACCGGAACAGAAGCAAAGATGGAAGGAGTATGTGAAACCCCTGGTCCATGCTTACAACTGCACCAGAAACGAGGTCACAGGCTACACTCCTTATGAGCTCATGTTTGGTCGCTCTCCGAGATTACCTGTGGACCTCGCTTTTGGCTTGCCAGCGGGGGACAAGTCTGTCCCATCACATTCGAAATATGTGCAGATTCTTCGCTCTCGCCTGGAGGAAAGCTACCAAGTCGCTTCCAAGAATGCAGCAAAGTCAGCAGAACGGAACAAGACTCGTTTTGATCAGAGGGTGAGACCCTCCGCCCTGGAAGAAGGGGATCGAGTGCTTGTCCGGAACGTGAGACTCCGTGGAAAACATAAGCTGGAGGACAAGTGGGAGAGAAACATCTATGTTGTGGTTAACCGTGCTGGCGACCTTCCAGTTTACACAGTGCGACCAGAGACGGATTCATCTGGGAAAACTCGAACATTGCACAGGGACCTCCTGCTTCCGTGTGGTTTCCTACCTGACAGTAAAGAGCCAGAACTGCAATCTGTTACATCTGCACACAGACTTCAAACTCGCAGTCTGAAGAAGCCGGTTGTAGACCCAGAGGAGTACCTGAGTGAGGAAGAGGAGGGGAGAATTGCCCAGGTTTCAATCCCAGCAACTGTACAGTTCTGTGTAGATGGAACTCTTCCTGCCCAGCTGTCATCCACCAACTCAGCGTTGGCTGAACCAATGCACTCACCTGCAAGGAACCTGCTGGAGGTCGAGGAGGGTTCTCTGGTGACTGGTGCTGTGGATCCACCTTTGCTCAGTGTGGAAGAGGATGTCTCTGGAGCGTCTGAGGAGGAAGATGGAGAGTACTTAACAGAGCCTGAAGAGGTCAGTTCCATTCTTGACACCCTGCCATCAGAGGAAGATGGGGAGCTCGACGGCCCTGTAGAGACATCCCCTGATTCGGTCGTTCAATCACAGCGTGCCGCTGAAATACCCATCGCTGGTTTAGACTCTGAAGGTGGGGGTGATTTAGATGTTGTCGAACCGGGTCAGTCTATCCGTCGTTCTTCGAGGCAGCGGCAACCGCCCAAGCGTCTGCAGTACACCGGGTTGGGTAATCCGTTAATTTCTGTTGTGCAGACACTTTTTCATAGTTTGGCTGATGCGTACGGTGAATCGTTTGCCAGTCCTGTGTCCCATTCCCCTGCATGTTCACGGGTCCAGGTAGTGTAGCATGCACCGGAGTTGCATGGTTTTAGAGGGGGAGTGTGTAACAGGGGTGATAAACCCCTCACTCACAGGGTATCTGTTTCTCAACTCTCACGGTATTATGTCCAAATCTCGCGGGATGGTCACCTGGGTCACCTGGCGGTGACGTCACGGGGTCACGTGGGTCGGCGCAACCAACCGACGTTTAGTATTGAGCCGCTGCAGTTCAGTCTCAGAGAGGGAGTAGTGGGGAAGCTGCATGAGAGACGAGCTACAGGAGCCCCTTACCGTGTCGCAACTGCCGTGCCGAGACCGCGACGGCCGAACGTATGTGTAGTGCGCAGCGGACGGCCGGTGAGTCAAATTGTTTGTAGCCGTTAGCATTAGCATTAGCCGCTAGCATTAGCCGCTAGCATTAGCCGCGGCCGCCATTCACTTTAATGGAGGTGGCTAGCGCTGTTTAGCAAACAGGCCTGGGTCTTTTCTTTTGTAATGGGAAGCCAAGGGTTCTTTTGAGAATGAATGTAAAGTATATTGCTGTAATGGGTTTAAAGAGTATTGATGATGTATCATGTCTGTTTAATAATGAATCATGTTGCTAATTGTTGTAACTGCTGGTTATGATGATGATAGATACAGATGCTACTTATTTTTCTATTTATATTTATATTTGCTAAATCATGACTTTGAGAATATAACATTAGTGCAATGAGTACTTTGTTGAATCATGTGGATTAATGTATTGATTGATGTATGAAACCATGGTGAATGTTATAAGGAACTTTGGTCCTGTTCTCTTGACCAGGATCTTATAGATGGCGAGCTAAAGGAGCCACGGACTGACAGATTGTCGAATGAGTCGCATCCCTCCTGCCAGGCTGGTAGGGGGCTCTTTGTAGCCCAGTAAAAGACTCTCACCCACTCGCTCAGCCCCTGCCCAACACACGCACACACATCCTTCCCCTACACACTTTCCCACTCATTTCCCCTGGACTCAATTCCCCAACCCAGACGTGGGTTTACATAAACTGTGGGGGGGCAGCTGGGATCATTTTTTTGGTGTTCATAATGAACCAAGCGTATGGGTTTTTGCTTATTTCTGACTCTGACTTTGTTATCTGTTGATGAATCTGAATCATGAATATCTGAATGTGCATATATGCAAATGATTGAAAAAAGTTAACTTACCGTAATTCTTTAATTGTCTGCCTTTAGCAGATCGGCCGGTTCACTGTATATAATATCACTTTATTGTTGTGGGTTTTTCATTGCACTTTTTGCTATATAAAAATACATGGTATCATTCAACCAGCAACCTCAGTCTCTGTCTGCTCCCTCCTTTGGTCGTACCTTAGTCTTCTGATCACTAGCCTATTGTTGTATTTTATTGTTACACATTAGCTTCAGTGTTAAATTTGTGTGACATAGGTGCTACACTTGGAATGTCCAAGTGCATGGATCGCTTTCCGGATTTTCAAAAATTCATTAAAAATATTCTTCAAGAGATATGCAAATATATTCAACGGATTCTTGTTCAGGGCATTCTTGACTATGACTGTGTACAATTTCAAGACATTCCAAGATACTTTTGGGGTCTTTTTTGAAGAAAAAGTTAAGTCACTGCCTAAGTGCATGGATCGCTTTCCTGATTTTCAGAAATTCTTTAAAAATATTCCTTAAACGATATGCAAATATTTTCAACGGATTCTTGTTCAGGGCGTCGTTGGCTATGACTGAGTACAATTTCAAGACATTCCAACATACTTGGAATGTCCAAGTGCATGGATCGCTTTCCTGATTTTCAAAAGTTCATTAAAAATATTCTTCAAGAGATATGCAAATATATTCAACGGATTCTTGTTCAGGGCATGCTTGACTATGACTGTGTACAATTTCAAGACATTCCAAGATACCTTTGGGGTCTTTTTTGACGAAAAAGTTAAGTCACTGCCTAAGTGCATGGATCGCTTTCCTGATTTTCAGAAATTCTTTAAAAATATTCCTTAAACGATATGCAAATATTTTCAACGGATTCTTGTTCAGGGCGTCGTTGACTATGACTGAGTACAATTTCAAGACATTCCAACATACTTGGAATGTCCAAGTGCATGGATCGCTTTCCTGATTTTCAAAAGTTCATTAAAAATATTCTTCAAGAGATATGCAAATATATTCAACGGATTCTTGTTCAGGGCATGCTTGACTATGACTGTGTACAATTTCAAGACATTCCAAGATACTTTTGGGGTCTTTTTTGAATAAAAAGTTAAGTCACTGCCTAAGTGCACAGACTTTCCTCATTTTCAAAAATTCATTAAAAATATTCCTTAAGAGATATGCAAATATTTTCAATTGATTCTTGTTCAGGGCGTCGTTGACTATGACTGAGTACAATTTCAAGACATTCCAACATACTTGGAATGTCCAAGTGCATGGATCGCTTTTCGGATTTTCAAAAATTCATTAAAAATATTCTTCAAGAGATATGCAAATATATTCAACGGATTCTTGTTCAGGGCATGCTTGACTATGACTGTGTACAATTTCAAGACATTCCAAGATACTTTTGGGGTCTTTTTTGACGAAAAAGTTAAGTCACTGCCTAAGTGCATGGATCGCTTTCCTGATTTTCAGAAATTCTTTAAAAATATTCCTTAAACGATATGCAAATATTTTCAACGGATTCTTGTTCAGGGCGTCGTTGACTATGACTGAGTACAATTTCAAGACATTCCAACATACTTGGAATGTCCAAGTGCATGGATCGCTTTCCTGATTTTCAAAAGTTCATTAAAAATATTCTTCAAGAGATATGCAAATATATTCAACGGATTCTTGTTCAGGGCATGCTTGACTATGACTGTGTACAATTTCAAGACATTCCAAGATACTTTTGGGGTCTTTTTTGAATAAAAAGTTAAGTCACTGCCTCAGTGCACAGACTTTCCTCATTTTCAAAAATTCATTAAAAATATTCCTTAAGAGATATGCAAATATTTTCAATTGATTCTTGTTCAGGGCGTCGTTGACTATGACTGAGTACAATTTCAAGACATTCCAACATACTTGGAATGTCCAAGTGCATGGATCGCTTTTCGGATTTTCAAAAATTCATTCAAAATATTCTTTAAGAGATATGCAAATATATTCAACGGATTCTTGTTCAGGGCATGCTTGACTATGACTGTGTACAATTTCAAGACATTCCAAGATACTTTTGGGGTCTTTTTTGACAAAAAAGTTAAGTCACTGCCTAAGTGCATGGATCGCTTTCCTGATTTTCAAAAATTCATTAGAAATATTCCTTAAGCGATATGCAAATACTTTCAACGGATTCTTGTTCAGGGCGTCGTTGACTATGACTGAGTACAATTTCAAGACATTCCAACATACTTGGAATGTCCAAGTGCATGGATCGCTTTCCTGATTTTCAAAAGTTCATTAAAAATATTCTTCAAGAGATATGCAAATATATTCAACGGATTCTTGTTCAGGGCATGCTTGACTATGACTGTGTACAATTTCAAGACATTCCAAGATACCTGGGGTCTTTTTTGAATAAAAAGTTAAGTCACTGCCTAAGTGCACAGACTTTCATCATTTTCAAAAATTCATTAAAAATATTCCTTAAGAGATATGCAAATATTTTCAATGGATTCTTGTTCAGGGCGTCGTTGACTATGACCGAGTACAATTTCAAGACATTCCAACATACTTGGAATGTCCAAGTGCATGGATCGCTTTCCGGATTTTCAAAAATTCATTAAAAATATTCTTCAAGAGATATGCAAATATATTCAACGGATTCTTGTTCAGGGCATTCTTGACTATGACTGTGTACAATTTCAAGACATTCCAAGATAATTTTGGGGTCTTTTTTGAAGAAAAAGTTAAGTCACTGCCTAAGTGCATGGATCGCTTTCCTGATTTTCAGAAATTCTTTAAAAATATTCCTTAAACGATATGCAAATATTTTCAACGGATTCTTGTTCAGGGCGTCGTTGGCTATGACTGAGTACAATTTCAAGACATTCCAACATACTTGGAATGTCCAAGTGCATGGATCGCTTTCCTGATTTTCAAAAGTTCATTAAAAATATTCTTCAAGAGATATGCAAATATATTCAACGGATTCTTGTTCAGGGCATGCTTGACTATGACTGTGTACAATTTCAAGACATTCCAAGATACCTTTGGGGTCTTTTTTGACGAAAAAGTTAAGTCACTGCCTAAGTGCATGGATCGCTTTCCTGATTTTCAGAAATTCTTTAAAAATATTCCTTAAACGATATGCAAATATTTTCAACGGATTCTTGTTCAGGGCGTCGTTGACTATGACTGAGTACAATTTCAAGACATTCCAACATACTTGGAATGTCCAAGTGCATGGATCGCTTTCCTGATTTTCAAAAGTTCATTAAAAATATTCTTCAAGAGATATGCAAATATATTCAACGGATTCTTGTTCAGGGCATGCTTGACTATGACTGTGTACAATTTCAAGACATTCCAAGATACTTTTGGGGTCTTTTTTGAATAAAAAGTTAAGTCACTGCCTAAGTGCACAGACTTTCCTCATTTTCAAAAATTCATTAAAAATATTCCTTAAGAGATATGCAAATATTTTCAATTGATTCTTGTTCAGGGCGTCGTTGACTATGACTGAGTACAATTTCAAGACATTCCAACATACTTGGAATGTCCAAGTGCATGGATCGCTTTTCGGATTTTCAAAAATTAATTAAAAATATTCTTCAAGAGATATGCAAATATATTCAACGGATTCTTGTTCAGGGCATGCTTGACTATGACTGTGTACAATTTCAAGACATTCCAAGATACTTTTGGGGTCTTTTTTGACGAAAAAGTTAAGTCACTGCCTAAGTGCATGGATCGCTTTCCTGATTTTCAGAAATTCTTTAAAAATATTCCTTAAACGATATGCAAATATTTTCAACGGATTCTTGTTCAGGGCGTCGTTGACTATGACTGAGTACAATTTCAAGACATTCCAACATACTTGGAATGTCCAAGTGCATGGATCGCTTTCCTGATTTTCAAAAGTTCATTAAAAATATTCTTCAAGAGATATGCAAATATATTCAACGGATTCTTGTTCAGGGCATGCTTGACTATGACTGTGTACAATTTCAAGACATTCCAAGATACTTTTGGGGTCTTTTTTGAATAAAAAGTTAAGTCACTGCCTAAGTGCACAGACTTTCCTCATTTTCAAAAATTCATTAAAAATATTCCTTAAGAGATATGCAAATATTTTCAATTGATTCTTGTTCAGGGCGTCGTTGACTATGACTGAGTACAATTTCAAGACATTCCAACATACTTGGAATGTCCAAGTGCATGGATCGCTTTTCGGATTTTCAAAAATTAATTAAAAATATTCTTCAAGAGATATGCAAATATATTCAACATATTCTTGTTCAGGGCATGCTTGACTATGACTGTGTACAATTTCAAGACATTCCAAGATACTTTTGGGGTCTTTTTTGACAAAAAAGTTTAGTCACTGCCTAAGTGCATGGATCGCTTTCCTGATTTTCAGAAATTCTTTAAAAATATTCCTTAAACGATATGCAAATATTTTCAACGGATTCTTGTTCAGGGCGTCGTTGACTATGACTGAGTACAATTTCAAGACATTCCAACATACTTGGAATGTCCAAGTGCATGGATCGCTTTCCTGATTTTCAAAAGTTCATTAAAAATATTCTTCAAGAGATATGCAAATATATTCAACGGATTCTTGTTCAGGGCATGCTTGACTATGACTGTGTACAATTTCAAGACATTCCAAGATACTTTTGGGGTCTTTTTTGACGAAAAAGTTAAGTCACTGCCTAAGTGCATGGATCGCTTTCCTGATTTTCAGAAATTCTTTAAAAATATTCCTTAAACGATATGCAAATATTTTCAACGGATTCTTGTTCAGGGCGTCGTTGACTATGACTGAGTACAATTTCAAGACATTCCAACATACTTGGAATGTCCAAGTGCATGGATCGCTTTCCTGATTTTCAAAAGTTCATTAAAAATATTCTTCAAGAGATATGCAAATATATTCAACGGATTCTTGTTCAGGGCATGCTTGACTATGACTGTGTACAATTTCAAGACATTCCAAGATACTTTTGGGGTCTTTTTTGAATAAAAAGTTAAGTCACTGCCTAAGTGCACAGACTTTCCTCATTTTCAAAAATTCATTAAAAATATTCCTTAAGAGATATGCAAATATTTTCAATTGATTCTTGTTCAGGGCGTCGTTGACTATGACTGAGTACAATTTCAAGACATTCCAACATACTTGGAATGTCCAAGTGCATGGATCGCTTTTCGGATTTTCAAAAATTCATTTAAAATATTCTTCAAGAGATATGCAAATATATTCAACGGATTCTTGTTCAGGGCATGCTTGACTATGACTGTGTACAATTTCAAGACATTCCAAGATACTTTTGGGGCCTTTTTTGACAAAAAAGTTAAGTCACTGCCTAAGTGCATGGATCGCTTTCCTGATTTTCAAAAATTCATTAGAAATATTCCTTAAGCGATATGCAAATACTTTCAACGGATTCTTGTTCAGGGCGTCGTTGACTATGACTGAGTACAATTTCAAGACATTCCAACATACTTGGAATGTCCAAGTGCATGGATCGCTTTCCTGATTTTCAAAAGTTCATTAAAAATATTCTTCAAGAGATATGCAAATATATTCAACGGATTCTTGTTCAGGGCATGCTTGACTATGACTGTGTACAATTTCAAGACATTCCAAGATACCTGGGGTCTTTTTTGAATAAAAAGTTAAGTCACTGCCTAAGTGCACAGACTTTCATCATTTTCAAAAATTCATTAAAAATATTCCTTAAGAGATATGCAAATATTTTCAATGGATTCTTGTTCAGGGCGTCGTTGACTATGACCGAGTACAATTTCAAGACATTCCAACATACTTGGAATGTCCAAGTGCATGGATCGCTTTCCGGATTTTCAAAAATTCATTAAAAATATTCTTCAAGAGATATGCAAATATATTCAACGGATTCTTGTTCAGGGCATTCTTGACTATGACTGTGTACAATTTCAAGACATTCCAAGATACTTTTGGGGTCTTTTTTGAAGAAAAAGTTAAGTCACTGCCTAAGTGCATGGATCGCTTTCATGATTTTCAGAAATTCTTTAAAAATATTCCTTAAACGATATGCAAATATTTTCAACGGATTCTTGTTCAGGGCGTCGTTGGCTATGACTGAGTACAATTTCAAGACATTCCAACATACTTGGAATGTCCAAGTGCATGGATCGCTTTCCTGATTTTCAAAAGTTCATTAAAAATATTCTTCAAGAGATATGCAAATATATTCAACGGATTCTTGTTCAGGGCATGCTTGACTATGACTGTGTACAATTTCAAGACATTCCAAGATACTTTTGGGGTCTTTTTTGAATAAAAAGTTAAGTCACTGCCTAAGTGCACAGACTTTCCTCATTTTCAAAAATTCATTAAAAATATTCCTTAAGAGATATGCAAATATTTTCAATTGATTCTTGTTCAGGGCGTCGTTGACTATGACTGAGTACAATTTCAAGACATTCCAACATACTTGGAATGTCCAAGTGCATGGATCGCTTTTCGGATTTTCAAAAATTCATTAAAAATATTCTTCAAGAGATATGCAAATATATTCAACGGATTCTTGTTCAGGGCATGCTTGACTATGACTGTGTACAATTTCAAGACATTCCAAGATACTTTTGGGGTCTTTTTTGACAAAAAAGTTAAGTCACTGCCTAAGTGCATGGATCGCTTTCCTGATTTTCAAAAATTCATTAGAAATATTCCTTAAGCGATATGCAAATACTTTCAACGGATTCTTGTTCAGGGCGTCGTTGACTATGACTGAGTACAATTTCAAGACATTCCAACATACTTGGAATGTCCAAGTGCATGGATCGCTTTCCTGATTTTCAAAAGTTCATTAAAAATATTCTTCAAGAGATATGCAAATATATTCAACGGATTCTTGTTCAGGGCATGCTTGACTATGACTGTGTACAATTTCAAGACATTCCAAGATACCTGGGGTCTTTTTTGAATAAAAAGTTAAGTCACTGCCTAAGTGCACAGACTTTCATCATTTTCAAAAATTCATTAAAAATATTCCTTAAGAGATATGCAAATATTTTCAATGGATTCTTGTTCAGGGCGTCGTTGACTATGACCGAGTACAATTTCAAGACATTCCAACATACTTGGAATGTCCAAGTGCATGGATCGCTTTCCGGATTTTCAAAAATTCATTAAAAATATTCTTCAAGAGATATGCAAATATATTCAACGGATTCTTGTTCAGGGCATTCTTGACTATGACTGTGTACAATTTCAAGACATTCCAAGATACTTTTGGGGTCTTTTTTGAAGAAAAAGTTAAGTCACTGCCTAAGTGCATGGATCGCTTTCCTGATTTTCAGAAATTCTTTAAAAATATTCCTTAAACGATATGCAAATATTTTCAACGGATTCTTGTTCAGGGCGTCGTTGGCTATGACTGAGTACAATTTCAAGACATTCCAACATACTTGGAATGTCCAAGTGCATGGATCGCTTTCCTGATTTTCAAAAGTTCATTAAAAATATTCTTCAAGAGATATGCAAATATATTCAACGGATTCTTGTTCAGGGCATGCTTGACTATGACTGTGTACAATTTCAAGACATTCCAAGATACCTTTGGGGTCTTTTTTGACGAAAAAGTTAAGTCACTGCCTAAGTGCATGGATCGCTTTCCTGATTTTCAGAAATTCTTTAAAAATATTCCTTAAACGATATGCAAATATTTTCAACGGATTCTTGTTCAGGGCGTCGTTGACTATGACTGAGTACAATTTCAAGACATTCCAACATACTTGGAATGTCCAAGTGCATGGATCGCTTTCCTGATTTTCAAAAGTTCATTAAAAATATTCTTCAAGAGATATGCAAATATATTCAACGGATTCTTGTTCAGGGCATGCTTGACTATGACTGTGTACAATTTCAAGACATTCCAAGATACTTTTGGGGTCTTTTTTGAATAAAAAGTTAAGTCACTGCCTAAGTGCACAGACTTTCCTCATTTTCAAAAATTCATTAAAAATATTCCTTAAGAGATATGCAAATATTTTCAATTGATTCTTGTTCAGGGCGTCGTTGACTATGACTGAGTACAATTTCAAGACATTCCAACATACTTGGAATGTCCAAGTGCATGGATCGCTTTTCGGATTTTCAAAAATTCATTAAAAATATTCTTCAAGAGATATGCAAATATATTCAACGGATTCTTGTTCAGGGCATTCTTGACTATGACTGTGTACAATTTCAAGACATTCCAAGATACTTTTGGGGTCTTTTTTGAAGAAAAAGTTAAGTCACTGCCTAAGTGCATGGATCGCTTTCCTGATTTTCAGAAATTCTTTAAAAATATTCCTTAAACGATATGCAAATATTTTCAACGGATTCTTGTTCAGGGCGTCGTTGGCTATGACTGAGTACAATTTCAAGACATTCCAACATACTTGGAATGTCCAAGTGCATGGATCGCTTTCCTGATTTTCAAAAGTTCATTAAAAATATTCTTCAAGAGATATGCAAATATATTCAACGGATTCTTGTTCAGGGCATGCTTGACTATGACTGTGTACAATTTCAAGACATTCCAAGATACTTTTGGGGTCTTTTTTGAATAAAAAGTTAAGTCACTGCCTAAGTGCACAGACTTTCCTCATTTTCAAAAATTCATTAAAAATATTCCTTAAGAGATATGCAAATATTTTCAATTGATTCTTGTTCAGGGCGTCGTTGACTATGACTGAGTACAATTTCAAGACATTCCAACATACTTGGAATGTCCAAGTGCATGGATCGCTTTTCGGATTTTCAAAAATTCATTAAAAATATTCTTCAAGAGATATGCAAATATATTCAACGGATTCTTGTTCAGGGCATGCTTGACTATGACTGTGTACAATTTCAAGACATTCCAAGATACTTTTGGGGTCTTTTTTGACAAAAAAGTTAAGTCACTGCCTAAGTGCATGGATCGCTTTCCTGATTTTCAAAAATTCATTAGAAATATTCCTTAAGCGATATG
The DNA here is from genome assembly GCF_963457635.1 of Microchirus variegatus. Classification (NCBI taxonomy): domain Eukaryota; kingdom Metazoa; phylum Chordata; class Actinopteri; order Pleuronectiformes; family Soleidae; genus Microchirus; species Microchirus variegatus. Next base: position 31,292,052 of record NC_139808.1, read on the forward strand.
CAAATACTTTCAACGGATTCTTGTTCAGGGCGTCGTTGACTATGACTGAGTACAATTTCAAGACATTCCAACATACTTGGAATGTCCAAGTGCATGGATCGCTTTCCTGATTTTCAAAAGTTCATTAAAAATATTCTTCAAGAGATATGCAAATATATTCAACGGATTCTTGTTCAGGGCATGCTTGACTATGACTGTGTACAATTTCAAGACATTCCAAGATACCTGGGGTCTTTTTTGAATAAAAAGTTAAGTCACTGCCTAAGTGCACAGACTTTCATCATTTTCAAAAATTCATTAAAAATATTCCTTAAGAGATATGCAAATATTTTCAATGGATTCTTGTTCAGGGCGTCGTTGACTATGACCGAGTACAATTTCAAGACATTCCAACATACTTGGAATGTCCAAGTGCATGGATCGCTTTCCGGATTTTCAAAAATTCATTAAAAATATTCTTCAAGAGATATGCAAATATATTCAACGGATTCTTGTTCAGGGCATTCTTGACTATGACTGTGTACAATTTCAAGACATTCCAAGATACTTTTGGGGTCTTTTTTGAAGAAAAAGTTAAGTCACTGCCTAAGTGCATGGATCGCTTTCCTGATTTTCAGAAATTCTTTAAAAATATTCCTTAAACGATATGCAAATATTTTCAACGGATTCTTGTTCAGGGCGTCGTTGGCTATGACTGAGTACAATTTCAAGACATTCCAACATACTTGGAATGTCCAAGTGCATGGATCGCTTTCCTGATTTTCAAAAGTTCATTAAAAATATTCTTCAAGAGATATGCAAATATATTCAACGGATTCTTGTTCAGGGCATGCTTGACTATGACTGTGTACAATTTCAAGACATTCCAAGATACCTTTGGGGTCTTTTTTGACGAAAAAGTTAAGTCACTGCCTAAGTGCATGGATCGCTTTCCTGATTTTCAGAAATTCTTTAAAAATATTCCTTAAACGATATGCAAATATTTTCAACGGATTCTTGTTCAGGGCGTCGTTGACTATGACTGAGTACAATTTCAAGACATTCCAACATACTTGGAATGTCCAAGTGCATGGATCGCTTTCCTGATTTTCAAAAATTCATTAAAAATATTCCTTAAGAGATTTGCAAATATTTTCAATGGATTCTTGTTCAGGGCGTCGTTGACTATGACCGAGTACAATTTCAAGACATTCCAACATACTTGGAATGTCCAAGTGCATGGATCGCTTTCCGGATTTTCAAAAATTCATTAAAAATATTCTTCAAGAGATATGCAAATATATTCAACGGATTCTTGTTCAGGGCATTCTTGACTATGACTGTGTACAATTTCAAGACATTCCAAGATACTTTTGGGGTCTTTTTTGAAGAAAAAGTTAAGTCACTGCCTAAGTGCATGGATCGCTTTCCTGATTTTCAGAAATTCTTTAAAAATATTCCTTAAACGATATGCAAATATTTTCAACGGATTCTTGTTCAGGGCGTCGTTGGCTATGACTGAGTACAATTTCAAGACATTCCAACATACTTGGAATGTCCAAGTGCATGGATCGCTTTCCTGATTTTCAAAAGTTCATTAAAAATATTCTTCAAGAGATATGCAAATATATTCAACGGATTCTTGTTCAGGGCATGCTTGACTATGACTGTGTACAATTTCAAGACATTCCAAGATACCTTTGGGGTCTTTTTTGACGAAAAAGTTAAGTCACTGCCTAAGTGCATGGATCGCTTTCCTGATTTTCAGAAATTCTTTAAAAATATTCCTTAAACGATATGCAAATATTTTCAACGGATTCTTGTTCAGGGCGTCGTTGACTATGACTGAGTACAATTTCAAGACATTCCAACATACTTGGAATGTCCAAGTGCATGGATCGCTTTCCTGATTTTCAAAAATTCATTAAAAATATTCCTTAAGCGATATGCAAATATATTCAACGGATTCTTGTTCAGGGCATGCTTGACTATGACTGTGTACAATTTCAAGACATTCCAAGATACTTTTGGGGTCTTTTTTGAATAAAAAGTTAAGTCACTGCCTAAGTGCACAGAAATTCCTCATTTTCAAAAATTCATTAAAAATATTCCTTAAGAGATATGCAAATATTTTCAATAGATTCTTGTTCAGGGCGTCGTTGACTATGACTGAGTACAATTTCAAGACATTCCAACTTACTTGGAATGTCCAAGTGCATGGATAGCTTTCCGGATTTTCAAAAATTCATGAAAAATATTCTTCAAGAGATATGCAAATATATTCAACAGGTTCTTTTTCAGGGCATGCTTGACTATGACTGTGTACAATTTCAAGACATTCCAAGATACTTTTGGTGTCTTTTTTGACGAAAAAGTTAAGTCACTGCCTAAGTGCATGGATCGCTTTCCTGATTTTGAGAAATTCTTTAAAAATATTCCTTAAACGATATGCAAATATTTTCAACGGATTCTTGTTCAGGGCGTCGTTGACTATGACTGAGTACAATTTCAAGACATTCCAACATACTTGGAATGTCCAAGTGCATGGATCGCTTTCCTGATTTTCAAAAGTTCATTAAAAATATTCTTCAAGAGATATGCAAATATATTCAACGGATTCTTGTTCAGGGCATGCTTGACTATGACTGTGTACAATTTCAAGACATTCCAAGATACTTTTGGGGTCTTTTTTGAATAAAAAGTTAAGTCACTGCCTAAGTGCACAGACTTTCCTCATTTTCAAAAATTCATTAAAAATATTCCTTAAGAGATATGCAAATATTTTCAATTGATTCTTGTTCAGGGCGTCGTTGACTATGACTGAGTACAATTTCAAGACATTCCAACATACTTGGAATGTCCAAGTGCATGGATCGCTTTCCTGATTTTCAAAAGTTCATTAAAAATATTCTTCAAGAGATATGCAAATATATTCAACGGATTCTTGTTCAGGGCATGCTTGACTATGACTGTGTACAATTTCAAGACATTCCAAGATACTTTTGGGGTCTTTTTTGAATAAAAAGTTAAGTCACTGCCTAAGTGCACAGACTTTCCTCATTTTCAAAAATTCATTAAAAATATTCCTTAAGAGATATGCAAATATTTTCAATTGATTCTTGTTCAGGGCGTCGTTGACTATGACTGAGTACAATTTCAAGACATTCCAACATACTTGGAATGTCCAAGTGCATGGATCGCTTTTCGGATTTTCAAAAATTAATTAAAAATATTCTTCAAGAGATATGCAAATATATTCAACGGATTCTTGTTCAGGGCATGCTTGACTATGACTGTGTACAATTTCAAGACATTCCAAGATACTTTTGGGGTCTTTTTTGAATAAAAAGTTAAGTCACTGCCTAAGTGCACAGACTTTCCTCATTTTCAAAAATTCATTAAAAATATTCCTTAAGAGATATGCAAATATTTTAAACGGATTCTTGTTCAGGGCGTCGTTGACTATGACTGAGTACAATTTCAAGACATTCCAACATACTTGGAATGTCCAAGTGCATGGATCGCTTTCCTGATTTTCAAAAGTTCATTAAAAATATTCTTCAAGAGATATGCAAATATATTCAACGGATTCTTGTTCAGGGCATGCTTGACTATGACTGTGTACAATTTCAAGACATTCCAAGATACTTTTGGGGTCTTTTTTGAATAAAAAGTTAAGTCACTGCCTAAGTGCACAGACTTTCCTCATTTTCAAAAATTCATTAAAAATATTCCTTAAGAGATATGCAAATATTTTCAATTGATTCTTGTTCAGGGCGTCGTTGACTATGACTGAGTACAATTTCAAGACATTCCAACATACTTGGAATGTCCAAGTGCATGGATCGCTTTTCGGATTTTCAAAAATTAATTAAAAATATTCTTCAAGAGATATGCAAATATATTCAACATATTCTTGTTCAGGGCATGCTTGACTATGACTGTGTACAATTTCAAGACATTCCAAGATACTTTTGGGGTCTTTTTTGACAAAAAAGTTAAGTCACTGCCTAAGTGCATGGATCGCTTTCCTGATTTTCAAAAATTCATTAGAAATATTCCTTAAGCGATATGCAAATATTTTCAACGGATTCCTGTTCAGGGCGTCGTTGACTATGACTGAGTACAATTTCAAGACATTCCAACATACTTGGAATGTCCAAGTGCATGGATCGCTTTCCTTATTTTCAAAAGTTCATTAAAAATATTCTTCAAGAGATATGCAAATATATTCAACGGATTCTTGTTCAGGGCATGCTTGACTATAACTGTGTACAATTTCAAGACATTCCAAGATACCTTTGGGGTCTTTTTTGAATAAAAAGTTAAGTCACTGCCTAAGTGCACAGACTTTCATCATTTTCAAAAATTCATTAAAAATATTCCTTAAGAGATATGCAAATATTTTCAATGGATTCTTGTTCAGGGCGTCGTTGACTATGACCGAGTACAATTTCAAGATATTCCAACATACTTGGAATGTCCAAGGGCATGGATCGCTTTCCGGATTTTAAAAAATTCATTAAAAATATTCTTCAAGAGATATGCAAATATATTCAACGGATTCTTGTTCAGGGCATTCTTGACTATGACTGTGTACAATTTCAAGACATTCCAAGATACTTTTGGGGTCTTTTTTGACGAAAAAGTTAAGTCACTGCCTAAGTGCATGGATCGCTTTCCTGATTTTCAGAAATTCTTTAAAAATATTCCTTAAACGATATGCAAATATTTTCAACGGATTCTTGTTCAGGGCGTCGTTGACTATGACTGAGTACAATTCCAAGACATTCCAACATACTTGGAATGTCCAAGTGCATGGATCGCTTTCCTGATTTTCAAAAGTTCATTAAAAATATTCTTCAAGAGATATGCAAATATATTCAACGGATTCTTGTTCAGGGCATGCTTGACTATGACTGTGTACAATTTCAAGACATTCCAAGATACTTTTGGGGTCTTTTTTGAATGAAAAGTTAAGTCACTGCCGAAGTGCACAGACTTTCCTCATTTTCAAAAATTCATTAAAAATATTCCTTAAGAGATATGCAAATATTTTCAATTGATTCTTGTTCAGGGCGTCGTTGACTATGACTGAGTACAATTTCAAGACATTCCAACATACTTGGAATGTCCAAGTGCATGGATCGCTTTTCGGATTTTCAAAAATTTATTTAAAATATTCTTCAAGAGATATGCAAATATATTCAACATATTCTTGTTCAGGGCATGCTTGACTATGACTGTGTACAATTTCAAGACATTCCAAGATACTTTTGGGGTCTTTTTTGAATAAAAAGTTAAGTCACTGCCTAAGTGCATGGATCGCTTTCCTGATTTTCAGAAATTCTTTAAAAATATTCCTTAAACGATATGCAAATATTTTCAACGGATTCTTGTTCAGGGCGTCGTTGACTATGACTGAGTACAATTTCAAGACATTCCAACATACTTGGAATGTCCAAGTGCATGGATCGCTTTCCTGATTTTCAAAAGTTCATTAAAAATATTCTTCAAGAGATATGCAAATATATTCAACGGATTCTTGTTCAGGGCATGCTTGACTATGACTGTGTACAATTTCAAGACATTCCAAGATACCTTTGGGGTCTTTTTTGAATAAAAAGTTAAGTCACTGCCTAAGTGCACAGACTTTCATCATTTTCAAAAATTCTTTAAAAATATTCCTTAAACGATATGCAAATATTTTCAACGGATTCTTGTTCAGGGCGTCGTTGACTATGACTGAGTACAATTTCAAGACATTCCAACATACTTGGAATTTCCAAGTGCATGGATCGCTTTCCTGATTTTCAAAAGTTCATTAAAAATATTCTTCAAGAGATATGCAAATATATTCAACGGATTCTTGTTCAGGGCATGCTTGACTATGACTGTGTACAATTTCAAGACATTCCAAGATACCTTTGGGGTCTTTTTTGAATAAAAAGTTAAGTCACTGCCTAAGTGCACAGACTTTCATCATTTTCAAAAATTCATTAAAAATATTCCTTAAACGATATGCAAATATTTTCAACGGATTCTTGTTCAGGGCGTCGTTGACTATGACTGAGTACAATTTCAAGACATTCCAACATACTTGGAATGTCCAAGTGCATGGATCGCTTTCCTGATTTTCAAAAGTTCATTAAAAATATTCTTCAAGAGATATGCAAATATATTCAACGGATTCTTGTTCAGGGCATGCTTGACTATGACTGTGTACAATTTCAAGACATTCCAAGATACCTTTGGGGTCTTTTTTGAATAAAAAGTTAAGTCACTGCCTAAGTGCACAGACTTTCATCATTTTCAAAAATTCATTAAAAATATTCCTTAAGAGATATGCAAATATTTTCAATGGATTCTTGTTCAGGGCGTCGTTGACTATGACCGAGTACAATTTCAAGACATTCCAACATACTTGGAATGTCCAAGTGCATGGATCGCTTTCCGGATTTTCAAAAATTCATTAAAAATATTCTTCAAGAGATATGCAAATATATTCAACGGATTCTTGTTCAGGGCATTCTTGACTATGACTGTGTACAATTTCAAGACATTCCAAGATACTTTTGGGGTCTTTTTTGACGAAAAAGTTAAGTCACTGCCTAAGTGCATGGATCGCTTTCCTGATTTTCAGAAATTCTTTAAAAATATTCCTTAAACGATATGCAAATATTTGCAACGGATTCTTGTTCAGGGCGTCGTTGACTATGACTGAGTACAATTTCAAGACATTCCAACATACTTGGAATGTCCAAGTGCATGGATCGCTTTCCTGATTTTCAAAAGTTCATTAAAAATATTCTTCAAGAGATATGCAAATATATTCAACGGATTCTTGTTCAGGGCATGCTTGACTATGACTGTGTACAATTTCAAGACATTCCAAGATACCTTTGGGGTCTTTTTTGAATAAAAAGTTAAGTCACTGCCTAAGTGCACAGACTTTCATCATTTTCAAAAATTCATTAAAAATATTCCTTAAGAGATATGCAAATATTTTCAATGGATTCTTGTTCAGGGCGTCGTTGACTATGACCGAGTACAATTTCAAGACATTCCAACATACTTGGAATGTCCAAGTGCATGGATCGCTTTCCGGATTTTCAAAAATTCATTAAAAATATACTTCAAGAGATATGCAAATATATTCAACGGATTCTTGTTCAGGGCATTCTTGACTATGACTGTGTACAATTTCAAGACATTCCAAGATACTTTTGGGGTCTTTTTTGACGAAAAAGTTAAGTCACTGCCTAAGTGCATGGATCGCTTTCCTGATTTTCAGAAATTCTTTAAAAATATTCCTTAAACGATATGCAAATATTTGCAACGGATTCTTGTTCAGGGCGTCGTTGACTATGACTGAGTACAATTTCAAGACATTCCAACATACTTGGAATGTCCAAGTGCATGGATCGCTTTCCTGATTTTCAAAAGTTCATTAAAAATATTCTTCAAGAGATATGCAAATATATTCAACGGATTCTTGTTCAGGGCATGCTTGACTATGACTGTGTACAATTTCAAGACATTCCAAGATACCTTTGGGGTCTTTTTTGAATAAAAAGTTAAGTCACTGCCTAAGTGCACAGACTTTCATCATTTTCAAAAATTCATTAAAAATATTCTTCAAGAGATATGCAAATATATTCAACATATTCTTGTTCAGGGCATGCTTGACTATGACTGTGTACAATTTCAAGACATTCCAAGATACTTTTGGGGTCTTTTTTGACAAAAAAGTTTAGTCACTGCCTAAGTGCATGGATCGCTTTCCTGATTTTCAGAAATTCTTTAAAAATATTCCTTAAACGATATGCAAATATTTTCAACGGATTCTTGTTCAGGGCGTCGTTGACTATGACTGAGTACAATTTCAAGACATTCCAACATACTTGGAATTTCCAAGTGCATGGATCGCTTTCCTGATTTTCAAAAGTTCATTAAAAATATTCTTCAAGAGATATGCAAATATATTCAACGGATTCTTGTTCAGGGCATGCTTGACTATGACTGTGTACAATTTCAAGACATTCCAAGATACCTTTGGGGTCTTTTTTGAATAAAAAGTTAAGTCACTGCCTAAGTGCACAGACTTTCATCATTTTCAAAAATTCATTAAAAATATTCCTTAAACGATATGCAAATATTTTCAACGGATTCTTGTTCAGGGCGTCGTTGACTATGACTGAGTACAATTTCAAGACATTCCAACATACTTGGAATGTCCAAATGCATGGATCGCTTTCCTGATTTTCAAAAGTTCATTAAAAATATTCTTCAAGAGATATGCAAATATATTCAACGGATTCTTGTTCAGGGCATGCTTGACTATGACTGTGTACAATTTCAAGACATTCCAAGATACCTTTGGGGTCTTTTTTGAATAAAAAGTTAAGTCACTGCCTAAGTGCACAGACTTTCATCATTTTCAAAAATTCATTAAAAATATTCCTTAAGAGATATGCAAATATTTTCAATGGATTCTTGTTCAGGGCGTCGTTGACTATGACCGAGTACAATTTCAAGACATTCCAACATACTTGGAATGTCCAAGTGCATGGATCGCTTTCCGGATTTTCAAAAATTCATTAAAAATATTCTTCAAGAGATATGCAAATATATTCAACGGATTCTTGTTCAGGGCATTCTTGACTATGACTGTGTACAATTTCAAGACATTCCAAGATACTTTTGGGGTCTTTTTTGACGAAAAAGTTAAGTCACTGCCTAAGTGCATGGATCGCTTTCCTGATTTTCAGAAATTCTTTAAAAATATTCCTTAAACGATATGCAAATATTTGCAACGGATTCTTGTTCAGGGCGTCGTTGACTATGACTGAGTACAATTTCAAGACATTCCAACATACTTGGAATGTCCAAGTGCATGGATCGCTTTCCTGATTTTCAAAAGTTCATTAAAAATATTCTTCAAGAGATATGCAAATATATTCAACGGATTCTTGTTCAGGGCATGCTTGACTATGACTGTGTACAATTTCAAGACATTCCAAGATACCTTTGGGGTCTTTTTTGAATAAAAAGTTAAGTCACTGCCTAAGTGCACAGACTTTCATCATTTTCAAAAATTCATTAAAAATATTCTTCAAGAGATATGCAAATATATTCAACATATTCTTGTTCAGGGCATGCTTGACTATGACTGTGTACAATTTCAAGACATTCCAAGATACTTTTGGGGTCTTTTTTGACAAAAAAGTTTAGTCACTGCCTAAGTGCATGGATCGCTTTCCTGATTTTCAGAAATTCTTTAAAAATATTCCTTAAACGATATGCAAATATTTTCAACGGATTTTTGTTCAGGGCGTCGTTGACTATGACTGAGTACAATTTCAAGACATTCCAACATACTTGGAATGTCCAAGTGCATGGATCGCTTTCCTGATTTTCAAAAGTTCATTAAAAATATTCTTCAAGAGATATGCAAATATATTCAACAGATTCTTGTTCAGGGCTTGCTTGACTATGACTGTGTACAATTTCAAGACATTCCAAGATACCTTTGGGGTCTTTTTTGAATAAAAAGTTAAGTCACTGCCTAAGTGCACAGACTTTCATCATTTTCAAAAATTCTTTAAAAATATTCCTTAAACGATATGCAAATATTTTCAACGGATTCTTGTTCAGGGCGTCGTTGACTATGACTGAGTACAATTTCAAGACATTCCAACATACTTGGAATTTCCAAGTGCATGGATCGCTTTCCTGATTTTGAAAAGTTCATTAAAAATATTCTTCAAGAGATATGCAAATATATTCAACGGATTCTTGTTCAGGGCATGCTTGACTATGACTGTGTACAATTTCAAGACATTCCAAGATACCTTTGGGGTCTTTTTTGAATAAAAAGTTAAGTCACTGCCTAAGTGCACAGACTTTCATCATTTTCAAAAATTCATTAAAAATATTCCTTAAACGATATGCAAATATTTTCAACGGATTCTTGTTCAGGGCGTCGTTGACTATGACTGAGTACAATTTCAAGACATTCCAACATACTTGGAATGTCCAAGTGCATGGATCGCTTTCCTGATTTTCAAAAGTTCATTAAAAATATTCTTCAAGAGATATGCAAATATATTCAACGGATTCTTGTTCAGGGCATGCTTGACTATGACTGTGTACAATTTCAAGACATTCCAAGATACCTTTGGGGTCTTTTTTGAATAAAAAGTTAAGTCACTGCCTAAGTGCACAGACTTTCATCATTTTCAAAAATTCATTAAAAATATTCCTTAAGAGATATGCAAATATTTTCAATGGATTCTTGTTCAGGGCGTCGTTGACTATGACCGAGTACAATTTCAAGACATTCCAACATACTTGGAATGTCCAAGTGCATGGATCGCTTTCCTGATTTTCAAAAATTCATTAAAAATATTCTTCAAGAGATATGCAAATATATTCAACGGATTCTTGTTCAGGGCATTCTTGACTATGACTGTGTACAATTTCAAGACATTCCAAGATACTTTTGGGGTCTTTTTTGACGAAAAAGTTAAGTCACTGCCTAAGTGCATGGATCGCTTTCCTGATTTTCAGAAATTCTTTAAAAATATTCCTTAAACGATATGCAAATATTTGCAACGGATTCTTGTTCAGGGCGTCGTTGACTATGACTGAGTACAATTTCAAGACATTCCAACATACTTGGAATGTCCAAGTGCATGGATCGCTTTCCTGATTTTCAAAAGTTCATTAAAAATATTCTTCAAGAGATATGCAAATATATTCAACGGATTCTTGTTCAGGGCATGCTTGACTATGACTGTGTACAATTTCAAGACATTCCAAGATACCTTTGGGGTCTTTTTTGAATAAAAAGTTAAGTCACTGCCTAAGTGCACAGACTTTCATCATTTTCAAAAATTCATTAAAAATATTCCTTAAGAGATATGCAAATATTTTCAATTGATTCTTGTTCAGGGCGTCGTTGACTATGACTGAGTACAATTTCAAGACATTCCAACATACTTGGAATGTCCAAGTGCATGGATCGCTTTTCGGATTTTCAAAAATTAATTAAAAATATTCTTCAAGAGATATGCAAATATATTCAACATATTCTTGTTCAAGGCATGCTTGACTATGACTGTGTACAATTTCAAGACATTCCAAGATACTTTTGGGGTCTTTTTTGACAAAAAAGTTTAGTCACTGCCTAAGTGCATGGATCGCTTTCCTGATTTTCAGAAATTCTTTAAAAATATTCCTTAAACGATATGCAAATATTTTCAACGGATTCTTGTTCAGGGCGTCGTTGACTATGACTGAGTACAATTTCAAGACATTCCAACATACTTGGAATGTCCAAGTGCATGGATCGCTTTCCTGATTTTCAAAAGTTCATTAAAAATATTCTTCAAGAGATATACAAATATATTCAACGGATTCTTGTTCAGGGCATGCTTGACTATGACTGTGTACAATTTCAAGACATTCCAAGATACCTTTGGGGTCTTTTTTGAATAAAAAGTTAAGTCACTGCCTAAGTGCACAGACTTTCATCATTTTCAAAAATTCATTAAAAATATTCCTTAAGAGATATGCAAATATTTTCAATGGATTCTTGTTCAGGGCGTCGTTGACTGTGACCGAGTACAATTTCAAGACATTCCAACATACTTGGAATGTCCAAGTGCATGGATCGCTTTCCGGATTTTCAAAAATTCATTAAAAATATTCTTCAAGAGATATGCAAATATATTCAACGGATTCTTGTTCAGGGCATGCTTGACTATGACTGTGTACAATTTCAAGACATTCCAAGATACTTTTGGGGTCTTTTTTGACGAAAAAGTTAAGTCACTGCCTAAGTGCACGGATCGCTTTCCTGATTTTCAGAAATTCTTTAAAAATATTCCTTAAGCGATATGCAAATATTTTCAACGGATTCTTGTTCAGAGCGTCGTTGACTATGACCGAGTACAATTTCAAGACATTCCAACATACTTTGAATGTCCAAGTACATGGATCGCTTTCCTGATTTTCAAAAGTTTATTAAAAATATTCTTCAAGAGATATGCAAATATATTCAACGGATTCTTGTTCAGGGCATGCTTGACTATGACTGTGTACAATTTCAAGACATTCCAAGATACTTTTGGGGTCTTTTTTGAATAAAAAGTTAAGTCACTGCCTAACTGCACAGACTTTCCTGATTTTCAAAAATTCATTAAAAATATTCCTTAAGCGATATGCAAATATTTTCAACGGATTCTTGTTCAGGGCGTCGTTGACTATGACTGAGTACAATTTCAAGACATTCCAACATACTTGGAATGTCCAAGTGCATGGATCGCTTTTCTGATTTTCAAAAGTTCATTAAAAATATTCTTCAAGAGATATGCAAATATATTCAACGGATTCTTGTTCAGGGCATGCTTGACTATGACTGTGTACAATTTCAAGACATTCCAAGATACTTTTGGGGTCTTTTTTGACAAAAAAGTTAAGTCACTGCCTAAGTGCATGGATCGCTTTCCTGATTTTCAAAAATTCATTAAAAATATTCCTTAAGCGATATGCAAATATTTTCAACGGATTCTTGTTCAGGGCGTCGTTGACTATGACCGAGTACAATTTCAAGACATTCCAACATACTTTGAATGTCCAAGTACATGGATCGCTTTCCTGATTTTCAAAAGTTCATTAAAAATATTCTTCAAGAGATATGCAAATATATTCAACGGATTCTTGTTCAGGGCATGCTTGACTATGACTGTGTACAATTTCAAGACATTCCAAGATCTTTTTGGGGTCTTTTTTGACGAAAAAGTTAAGTCACTGCCTAAGTGCATGGATCGCTTTCCTGATTTTCAAAAATTCATTAGAAATATTCCTTAAGCGATATGCAAATATTTTCAACGGATTCTTGTTCAGGGCGTCGTTGACTATGACTGAGTACAATTTCAAGACATTCCAACATATTTGGAATGTCCAAGTGCATGGATCGCTTTCCTGATTTTCAAAAGTTCATTAAAAATATTCTTCAAGAGATATGCAAATATATTCAACGAATTCTTGTTCAGGACATGCTTGACTATGACTGTGTACAATTTCAAGACATTCCAAGATACCTTTGGGGTCTTTTTTGAATAAAAAGTTAAGTCACTGCCTAAGTGCACAGACTTTCATCATTTTCAAAAATTCATTAAAAATATTCCTTAAGAGATATGCAAATATTTTCAATGGATTCTTGTTCAGGGCGTCGTTGACTATGACCGAGTACAATTTCAAGACATTCCAACATACTTGGAATGTCCAAGTGCATGGATCGCTTTCCGGATTTTCAAAAATTCATTAAAAATATTCTTCAAGAGATATGCAAATATATTCAACGGATTCTTGTTCAGGGCATGCTTGACAATGACTGTGTACAATTTCAAGACATTCCAAGATACTTTTGGGGTCTTTTTTGAATAAAAAGTTAAGTCACTGCCTAAGTGCACAGACTTTCCTCATTTTCAAAAATTCATTAAAAATATTCCTTAAGAGATATGCAAATATTTTCAATTGATTCTTGTTCAGGGCGTCGTTGACTATGACTGAGTACAATTTCAAGACATTCCAACATACTTGGAATGTCCAAGTGCATGGATCGCTTTCCTGATTTTCAAAAGTGTTGACTATGACTGAGTACAATTTCAAGACATTCCAACATACTTGGAATGTCCAAGTGCATGGATCGCTTTCCTGATTTTCAAAAGTTCATTAAAAATATTCTTCAAGAGATATGCAAATATATTCAACGGATTCTTGTTCAGGGCATGCTTGACTATGACTGTGTACAATTTCAAGACATTCCAAGATACCTTTGGGGTCTTTTTTGAATAAAAAGTTAAGTCACTGCCTAAGTGCACAGACTTTCATCATTTTCAAAAATTCATTAAAAATATTCCTTAAGAGATATGCAAATATTTTCAATGGATTCTTGTTCAGGGCGTCGTTGACTATGACCGAGTACAATTTCAAGACATTCCAACATACTTGGAATGTCCAAGTGCATGGATCGCTTTCCGGATTTTCAAAAATTCATTAAAAATATTCTTCAAGAGATATGCAAATATATTCAACGGATTCTTGTTCAGGGCATGCTTGACTATGACTGTGTACAATTTCAAGACATTCCAAGATACTTTTGGGGTCTTTTTTGACAAAAAAGTTAAGTCACTGCCTAAGTGCATGGATCGCTTTCCTGATTTTCAGAAATTCTTTAAAAATATTCCTTAAGCGATATGCAAATATTTTCAACGGATTCTTGTTCAGGGCGTCGTTGACTATGACTGAGTACAATTTCAAGACATTCCAACATACCTGGAATGTCCAAGTGCATGGATCGCTTTCCTGATTTTCAAAAGTTCATTAAAAATATTCTTCAAGAGATATGCAAATATATTCAACGGATTCTTGTTCAGGGCATGCTTGACTATGACTGTGTACAATTTCAAGACATTCCAAGATACCTTTGGGGTCTTTTTTGAATAAAAAGTTAAGTCACTGCCTAAGCGCACAGACTTTCATCATTTTCAAAAATTCATTAAAAATATTCCTTAAGAGATATGCAAATATTTTCAATGGATTCTTGTTCAGGGCGTCGTTGACTATGACCGAGTACAATTTCAAGACATTCCAACATACTTGGAATGTCCAAGTGCATGGATCGCTTTTCGGATTCTCAAAAATTAATTAAAAATATTCTTCAAGAGATATGCAAATATATTCAACATATTCTTGTTCAGGGCATGCTTGACTATGACTGTGTACAATTTCAAGACATTCCAAGATACTTTTGGGGTCTTTTTTGACAAAAAAGTTTAGTCACTGCCTAAGTGCATGGATCGCTTTCCTGATTTTCAGAAATTCTTTAAAAATATTCCTTAAACGATATGCAAATATTTTCAACGGATTCTTGTTCAGGGCGTCGTTGACTATGACTGAGTACAATTTCAAGACATTCCAACATACTTGGAATGTCCAAGTGCATGGATCGCTTTCCTGATTTTCAAAAGTTCATTAAAAATATTCTTCAAGAGATATGCAAATATATTCAACGGATTCTTGTTCAGGGCATGCTTGACTATGACTGTGTACAATTTCAAGACATTCCAAGATACCTTTGGGGTCTTTTTTGAATAAAAAGTTAAGTCACTGCCTAAGTGCACAGACTTTCATCATTTTCAAAAATTCATTAAAAATATTCCTTAAGAGATATGCAAATATTTTCAATGGATTCTTGTTCAGGGCGTCGTTGACTATGACCGAGTACAATTTCAAGACATTCCAACATACTTGGAATGTCCAAGTGCATGGATCGCTTTCCGGATTTTAAAAAATTCATTAAAAATATTCTTCAAGAGATATGCAAATATATTCAACGGATTCTTGTTCAGGGCATGCTTGACTATAACTGTGTACAATTTCAAGACATTCCAAGATACTTTTGGGGTCTTTTTTGACGAAAAAGTTAAGTCACTGCCTAAGTGCATGGATCGCTTTCCTGATTTTCAAAAATTCATTTAAAATATTCCTTAAGCGATATGCAAATATTTTCAACGGATTCTTGTTCAGGGCGTCGTTGACTATGACCGAGTACAATTTCAAGACATTCCAACATACTTTGAATGTCCAAGTACATGGATCGCTTTCCGGATTTTCAAAAGTTCATTAAAAATATTCTTCAAGAGATATGCAAATATATTCAACGGATTCTTGTTCAGGGCATGCTTGACTATGACTGTGGACAATTTCAAGACATTCCAAGATACTTTTGGGGTCTTTTTTGAATAAAAAGTTAAGTCACTGCCTAAGTGCACAGACTTTCCTCATTTTCAAAAATTCATTAAAAAATATTCCTTAAGAGATATGCAAATATTTTCAATTGATTCTTGTTCAGAGCGTCGTTGACTATGACTGAGTACAATTTCAAGACATTCCAACATACTTGGAATGTCCAAGTGCATGGTGCTTTTCGGATTTTCAAAAATTCATTAAAAATATTCTTCAAGAGATATGCAAATATATTCAACGGATTCTTGTTCAGGGCATGCTTGACTATGACTGTGTACAATTTCAAGACATTCCAAGATACTTTTGGGGTCTTTTTTGACGAAAAAGTTAAGTCACTGCCTAAGTGCATGGATCGCTTTCCTGATTTTCAAAAATTCATTAAAAATATTCCTTAAGCGATATGCAAATATTTTCAACGGATTCTTGTTCAGGGCGTCGTTGACTATGACTGAGTACAATTTCAAGACATTCCAACATACTTGGAATGTCCAAGTGCATGGATCGCTTTCCTGATTTTCAAAAGTTCATTAAAAATATTCTTCAAGAGATATGCAAATATATTCAACGGATTCTTGTTCAGGGCATGCTTGACTATGACTGTGTACAATTTCAAGACATTCCAAGATACTTTTGGGGTCTTTTTTGACGAAAAAGTTAAGTCACTGCCTAAGTGCATGGATCGCTTTCCTGATTTTCAAAAATTCATTAAAAATATTCCTTAAGCGATATGCAAATATTTTCAACGGATTCTTGTTCAGGGCGTCGTTGACTATGACCGAGTACAATTTCAAGACATTCCAACATACTTTGAATGTCCAAGTACATGGATCGCTTTCCTGATTTTCAAAAGTTCATTAAAAATATTCTTCAACAGATATGCAAATATATTCAACGGATTCTTGTTCAGGGCATGCTTGACTATGACTGTGTACAATTTCAAGACATTCCAAGATACTTTTGGGGTCTTTTTTGACGAAAAAGTTAAGTCACTGCCTAAGTGCATGGATCGCTTTCCTGATTTTCAAAAATTCATTAAAAATATTCCTTAAGCGATATGCAAATATTTTCAACGGATTCTTGTTCAGGGCGTCGTTGACTATGACTGAGTACAATTTCAAGACATTCCAACATACTTGGAATGTCCAAGTGCATGGATCGCTTTCCTGATTTTCAAAAGTTCATTAAAAATATTCTTCAAGAGATATGCAAATATATTCAACGGATTCTTGTTCAGGGCATGCTTGACTATGACTGTGTACAATTTCAAGACATTCCAAGATACTTTTGGGGTCTTTTTTGAATAAAAAGTTAAGTCACTGCCTAAGTGCACAGAGATTCCTCATTTTCAAAAATTCATTAAAAATATTCCTTAAGAGATATGCAAATATTTTCAATTGATTCTTGTTCAGGGCGTCGTTGACTATGACTGAGTACAATTTCAAGACATTCCAACATACTTGGAATGTCCAAGTGCATGGATCGCTTTTCGGATTTTCAAAAATTCATTAAAAATATTCTTCAAGAGATATGCAAATATATTCAACGGTTTCTTGTTCAGGGCATGCTTGACTATGACTGTGTACAATTTCAAG